>NC_045481.1:5934632-6244570 GCF_009650955.1 Corvus moneduloides | reverse complement strand
GTTTGCCAGTGGCTGGAACTTTTAACAATAGCCTGGAGGAGGGCTTCTGCTATTCAGGTGACAAATCCCTCAAATTTCCACGCTGAAACTCCCTGCCCACACTGCCCTGACCCCTGGGCATCCATGGGCAACCCTGCTCTGGTACAGCCACACACCAGGTAAAACTCCAAGTGAAGTTCCCCTGTTGTGGAAAAACGAAGACATTTCACTGAAAATCTATAACTATGTTCAAAGCAGAAGTCCTAGGAAGTTGTGTCTCCTCCTAAAGACCCAATATCTCCAGTTTATAAAGTCCTTTTCTTTGGCATTTGGGAGACAGCAATCTCATCCCTGCTAAATTAGCATAGTGGTGATTTTCCAGATTCTGACAGGCAGCATTTAAATGGCTTTTGGGGATGAGAGCACTTTCTGGATTTTCATGAAACTATATTTTCATATATATATGTAAATATATATGTGACTAGATAAATACATATGAATATAAATAAGAAAATTTTAAAAATACAAAACTGTTACTGTCTCCCGTTGTCCATTTCCATAGTTCTCATTTAATGTTCCCAGGTCATTTTAATTTTTTTCATGCAAAGTAGATCTTCCCAAGAGAAAGGGAATGCCCAAATATGCTGGCAGAGCTGGGCATCCTTGCAGGGAGGTCTCTGAATATTGTATGTGCAGGATGGATGCTGAGGATATAGAATGATAAAGTTCTGTAAACTCAAGGGAAGAGTTTTCAGATCCCCAGAGGCTTTAACTCTAAAGAGCAAAACCCATATTTCTTTACCTGGAAATGTGAGCCAATCTCCTGTGAACTAATTCAACGCACTCAGTGCTTTTAGAGCACAGTACATGCATTGGCAAAAGGTAGGTGAGTAATATTTGTAAGGGGCTCTGGTAAAGACAGGATGCACAGCAAGACTTCAGGACATAATTATTTGCCAGTAATCAGCCCTAATAGCATTGCTTCAGTACAGGGACTGAAATCTCCTCCTGCCTTTATGACAAGGGTTGTTATTCACAGGCTAACACAAGCTGCAGTTTTGCTAAGTGGAACAGCTGTCAAGACGTACTATTCCATAGAGTTCAACTCCAGAACACGTGAAAAACTTTTGGGCAGCGGAGTGGCTCTGGGATACCCTGCAATTTGGGCACAAGCCCTGTAGAAGGAACGACCTCAGGTTCCATCCCTGCAAAAACGGGACAGAAAACACATTATTTCTGGGAGTCACCACCAGATTCTAAGTTTTCCCTGTGCTCATGCACTGAGCATCACTGATGGCCACACTGATAAAGAGCAGGCAGGAACTGACCTGGCTCTGCCCAAGGCTCACCCATTCACAATCAGGGAGAGCAGAGAACAGAGGTGGCAGAGAAGCTGTGCTCTATATTGCTACAGAAAAAGACCATGCACACCTGGAAACAGATGTGGGTAGTTCTGGAGAAAGAGTCTTCAGCATGATAGTTCAGCTCTGTGCATTAGAAAGTCTCCTGACAAGAATGGTGGGAGACCTTCTTTTGTTTCAAGAGAACCAGACACCACTGGAAAATAGTTCAAGTCACAGTTCAGCTGAGTAGGGGCTGCACGACCTCACAGAAATTACGTGGATTTGACAGGGGTCTCAGGTTCCTCTGCTGTAAATGGAAATAATCTTCTGTTCCTTGCAGAACTTAACAAGGCTCAACTCCAGTGATGACTGCAAGGTGTCATTCAAACAAAGACCACAGAACATTAACACCTTACTCAGCAAGCAAAAGTGCTTACCATGTACTCAGTGCAGTTCACTGCTGCCCATTCTGCCTATTCCTGTGTCTGGAAAGGTGTCTACATATCTGTGGGAAGGCATATGACTCTCAAGGATACCTTCCAGAAGTGCACTAGAGCAAGGCATAGCTCTGCCCAATAGCAAAGGCATTTCTAAACTAAATCAGATATCCTCACTCACCTCATGTGCAAGTTAGAGAGCATCCTATGCAAACAGTTCATATTCTCTAATCTGTGGGAAACAGAGGAGCAAAAACTTTTGCAGTTAATGGTGGGTTTGATTTACAAACCTGGAAGAAACTTGGGCTGGTGTAATGAAAGAGATATATAAACATTAAGCAAGAGGATTACAAACCCATGTTTCTATACTTATAAGGAAAAATATGTGTTGGGTGTTATGGTGGAGGGCTTTAAATATACTAATGTGATTTTATAGTTTTAAGTGAAGAATTCAGATGTTATAATAGAAGTATATTTGTGTATGTAATCTGACAAATTATTGGTTAAAACACAGCCGCATTGCAGTAAAAAGTACTACAGGTGATTGGTCATAAAGACAAAAGAAAGTTTCGTTTTAATTGCTTATTGGATTAGAAAGTTATAAATTGCCATATAACTTTGAAACTTGTGACTGTCCTTCCTTATGGTGACTTGTTACTAAATCTCACACCTCTGAGACTGATGCCTTGTTTGTTGTTTTAAGTAATAAATCGTGTATAACCACGATAGTCCCATCTCTTTAATAAGAACTCGGACAGCGGTGAAAGCAGTGCTGAGAAAAGGCACCAATATAACCCCTTTCCACCTCTGCCAGTGCAGGTAAGGGCCAGAAGGACTTATTCCAATAGTGCTACACCACTCTTTCAGACTAAAAGCTGAATGAACCACCACCCCAGAGACATACTCATAGCAGCGTTTAAGCAGATACATGAAAGCAAATATCCTTATTTGCAAAGCAATCACAGCTAAGGAAAGTATACCTGAAGGGTATGGGCAAGGCAATATGGCAAGACAAATTATTCCCCAGGGGAACGTTGCATTCCACGCACGTCACCTTTACACAGAGTTGACTACTTCCAGCACCGTGGCAACCTGTTTACCGATTGCTTTTCCTGTCCCACATTGTTCCCCACCCCATTCCTTGCCCTTAGCCCTGGCCGCTCCCTCGGGCTCTTCCTATTGGTTCCTGTGCCCCAACTCCGCCCATGTACCTCCCCTGAGCCCCTTACAAAACCTCTCTGCGCCCGGACCGTGAGGTCTCTCTACCTCTGAGGGTTGCCAGGATCAGATGTGACTATTAAAAATCCTCTTAAACCCTCATGGAGAGACCCTTCTCGCTTCCTTCACCATTATTGGTTGTAGCACTGCTAGCTGCCGGAGCAAAAACCGCTGAGCTGTCCGAAATGGACTACGGGAGGGCAATAATGGTCACACTGCCCTAAGCAGCTCCGCTGAGCTCTCAGGAAAGCTGCAGCTTGATAAACTAAATCTAGCATTACAATACAGCAGCATTCAAAAAGGCTGGCAAAGAGTACTTCAATGGCTCTTATTAGTGCTGATTTACAAGAAATCTGTAGTAATTTTTTAAGTATTGCAGGTTGGGAGAAGGCATTATAGTGCAGCAACCTGCACACAAAGACAGACTTAAAAAAACCCATGCTGAGTTTCTCACCGCATCTCCCCTTGGATTGATTCACCTGATACACAGCTTGGTGTTTGCTGCTTTCGGTAATTCTGCCCTGCTTTTGTTCACTTCTCTAAGTGTGATGAGTCTGTGTTGAGTCCTTCCAGACAAACTGATCAGCCATTGCATATATTCTAGGTTGGGATCATGTCTAGTTATTTCTTATACAACCCAAGAGGTCTTCACCTTCTTTGATACTTCTTTAGCAAAACAAACAAACCTTGGCTTATTAGAGTAAGGCTTCCTAACCTGAAAGATCAAAGGACCGTTGCAGAAGAGCAAGCACAGAGAAAACTCTCGCACCCACACATATTTCAAGTACCTGAGAATCATTCATTCACGTTGAAAGGCAGAGGCCTTCAGATCCCCATGTGCAACACCCCACAGGTTTGGGAGAGACAGGCATGTTTGTATTCAACAGAAGGCTCAAGGGGAGCTGAGCAACTCAGAAGGCATGTTGAGATAGCAGAACACCGTGTGTCACCAGCAAGATCTCCTCATCCTTTCAGCCACTGGGCCACAGGGCAGTTCTGGGCTGGAAGCAGTGTACAGGCTGTAGAAGATGACTGCAGGGGCTCTAATAAGTTTTATATTTTGTCTGGTCTACCAACTCCAGGCAGGACGCCACAGAATCCAACTTCCTCTATGCAGGGACCAAGTTCCTGCCAGTCCTGAAAGGAGAGATTTGATTGCACCTGGGTATATCTACAGGCTGTTGGTTTCCAAAAATGGGTCATCTAAAGTCTGTTTGAGACACGTCTAGAGGAGGATTTTTGTCATCATGGTTTTACCACCTCCTTTGGTTCATGGCCAAAGGTCCCCCCCATCCCTGAAGGTGTTTAAGGAAAGGCTGGATGTGGCACTCAGTGCTGTTCTCTGGTTGGCAAGCTGGTGGACAGTCAAAGGTTGGACTCAATGATCCCAGAGGTCTTTTCCAACCTACTTGATGTTTGATGGCATCTTCAGAAACATGCTGGCCACAGGGTTACCACCCCCAGAACCCTAACCCAGCAAGGAGAGGCACTGCCTGTTTCATAGAGCTTTGCAGGGTAACCCCAATTCCTCACACGAGACTTTCACCACTGCAGGGATCAAACCTGGCTCTGCTCAGGTAGGGACAGCTGAGAACATGAAGGAGCAGAAAAGGTGTTGCTAACCTGAAGAACTGCCACTAGATTTTGGGGGACTGAAGAGAGGATGGAGAGGATATCAGACACAACCCGTCCTAGCAGTACTTAGCATAGTTTGAATTTTAGGCCAAAGTGAGGGAAAAAGTAAAGAAATCCACAGTTATTGTCCCAATTCCTTCTTGCTGACTGCACACTACTATAAGTATTATGGCTGGGTGAGTCATTCAGAAGAAATTGGTAATTTGACATTGTTGACCCATTTCCGTTTCACAAATCACTTCCACCATCATATTTTAATTTACTTTTTTTTACAGTTACATTTCTGCAACAGTCTTTCTCAACTTCTGTCAGGGTGCTGACTGCTCATGCATTATTTATTGTTCAGTAAATAGAGTGTACTGATTTGTCACCAAATCTTGAAGGTGCTGTGGAGGTTCATGGGTCAGCTTCAAAATGAAGAGCAAGTAAAATTTGTTTTGTTAATTTTTACCTAGGTAATTTCAGATGAGACTCTCAGATATTTAACTGATTTAATTAAAAATACTTTTAACCAAAAGTTTGGGCTATCAGTAAATGTAGAAAAATAATTTTAAAATTGTAGAAATCACGAGAGAAGGCTCTAAGAATTTTGTGGAAATATGCCTTTGTGTGAACTTTTATTCTGCATATAGTTGGTGGTCTTCTCAATCAGCATTTTTTACACATTCTTAGAAATAAAAATGCATGGCAATAATTCTACATCTAATTTTATATAATTTTACATCTAATTTTATAATATTTGCAATCAAAATACCCGAGTAATTTACCAACAACACTAAAAATACATCTCCCAAGCCTTTATTCTTTATAACCTATAAAAGCTACAGCCATCAATTTCAACACTTATTTGGTACATTACTTCTTTCCCACATTGCTATCATCATCATAAAACATGATTGATGTACCTTCGTCCACTGTGTCTTTTAGACAGGTTTATTGACTAAGCTACAAATGCTCCAACTCAAAGGCTATGTTCCTTTTGCAGAGGAATATTTTATCAGCACACGTTTCAAAATGAAAAACCTATTGGAATTCCATCTCTAATCTGAATAAGGCCTTAGAGTCAGCCTTCAGACAAAACTCCCACAGCTGTGTATTTGCTAAAGTGTTACATCTCAAACTTGTTTCATACGTATCCCTTCTAAAAATCTATCATCTAGGTATTTATTTATTTATTAAAGCTCTACCCAAAAGTCAGGGATAATCTCTCACAAACTGTTTTATTTATTTTACTGTTGACAAGACAATAAATCATGTGCCCAGTTTTATTGCATATGTAAATATAACTGTATGAGATAATTTGCAGATTCAAAGCAGAATAGCAAATAATTATGATGATGAAATAATGGTGGGAAAGGAATTTATCAAAGCCAGTTTACTGCTCAAATTATCAGCAAGCAATTTGAATTTGGATGAAAGCAATAGGGGTTTAACTATTTATGCTGATGGTGATGACCTGAATTTATTGTCCTTCATGTAAATTGCAAAATTTCCATAGAGAGCAAGGGAAGCTGAAATAAATCTGACCTTAGGTTCTAAAGACATGGGTCTTACCATGTACAGAAGATAGCCACCAGGAAACTACAAAAAAATGTTGGTTTTGATGTTTTGGGGTTTTTTTCCTGAGAAGAGCAGGGAAAGATTTTAATTAACCTGATGGAAATCTGGAATTATCCTTTCCCTTGTCACAGAGGTTCAAACAAATGTCCCCAAAGCCTTTGTGGTAATATTGACAAAGTCAAGGCTAGCACACAGCAAATCAACACAAGATGGGTTACAAACGATCTTATTTTTCCCTTCCAACAAAGCCAACACGAAGTTTAGCATTAAATTAGCCTATGGAAGTACAATGTCAGTTTAGAGCAGCCACCCGTGTCAGCCTTCAGCCTGAGAAAGTCAGCTGCCATTGATCCAGCTCAGCTGGGAGACAAGCTGGAGCAGCACAGCTCACGGTGTCAGGCAGTAGAAGATGTGATGGGGGCATGAGAATTTCACCAAGTCTCACATGGAGGGTGAAAGAAGGAATTTTCCATGGGACAGGAACTGGGAGAAAAAGCTAAAGTGGCACTGCATACACTGACACTTCTGTCGCTCAGGGGGGACTGGGGTCAAATCACACTTCACCTGTGATGATGTGGAACTGGGATGCAAGATGTCCAGCCTCAAATTCTCTATTTTAAACCACTAGCAAACTCCCTAGAAAGTATGTGTAGGGTATGCCCAGCCACTGCCCTGGAGGGACGTCTGCTGAGATAAGGAGATTGCCTAAACCTCCCAGCAGAACTCCCCTGGAAAGGGAGCTACTCGTCAGTTATGGCGAGAAGAAGACAAACCCAGAATCTTCTGGGAGACCCTATACAGATCCTTTGTAGCCCATTGGCCTTTACCCTCTGACACCCACCCCCTGTATCCCTATAAAGCTAGTCCTCTGCCCCTGTGAGGGCAGAGTTGCTCGTCCCTGGCTCCCCTTCACCGGAGTACGGACCAATAAAGCTGTCTCATGCGGAACAGCTACACGAGCCTCTCATCTCTCTCCCTCGTCTGGCCTGGAGGCTGCCCTGCAGAGCTGAGCTGAAATCACCAGCTGATAATCACTAAAGAGCTGACAGCCTCTGCACAGGCCCTCCTAGCCAGCAGCTGAGGGAAGACACTGGGCTTCAGGAAGACGATCCTCCGTGGGACCATCTCTCCGGACCGGTCACAGCTTCCTCGGTCAGAGCTATTGACCCGACACCAGCTGCCATAAGTATGAGCCAGTCTAGGAGTTAAAACTTCAGCGTGGCTGAGTCAGTCCCACCCCTACCACAGAGTTCAGCTGTGTCACCAGAAAAATCCAGTGTCACTGCAGGGATTGCAGGAGCACCTTCTGGTTTTGCTCCAGCTGGGAATTTGAATGCCAACACCTTTTAGTTTCTGCCAAAGAAGCCCAAGCTAGTCTGCTGATCAAAGCTTTGCAGGCTTGAGCTCAATTTAAATCTCAGCTTCATAATTTGAGTGGCCAATACATGCCAGCAAAAGGATCAGAAGAGTCCAGAGGAGAATTAACCACTGATTATTAAATTAGAGAGAATACTCAAACATTTCAGTCTCTCGAGTTAATGCTGAGCAGAAACATGTGGGCAAAGGCACATCCTTTATTAAAAACACCACACCAAAGTGAAGCTTGATCTATTATTCAGTCAATGCTCTTTTGAAGCAAATGGTCATTTTACATCAAACCCTTTTTCTTCTTTTGTTTTCTTTTCAGTGCCATGTCTACTGAGGGGGTGGAGGGCACTAAATATCCCTGGACAGTATTCATTCAGCTGCCCTGAGCAAGCAGGGAAAGGAAATGAACAGTCTATTTATAAAGCTATAGAAGAGAGAGTAGTAGAGTGTTTTTGCACTTTCTGTGGGTGCAGACAGATAAAAGGTCTTTGTTTAAATTTATTTTTTTGTATAAGATCACAAGAAAGCTATTTATAATTCTGGCCACGGTGGAAGTCCACTTTTGCTGACAATAGAAGCCTCACAGGTATATCTGCCTTCACCTTTATGTGAGGAGAGAAAAGCTGCAGGAAGTAAACAGAGCCAGAGACCTGACAGCGTGGAGACTGAGCGGGGAGAGCTGGCAAGACAAATCAACAAAGAGCTTGCAGGTGCCTGTAAGACAAAGGCTGCAGCAAAGTGAGTTTCTGTTGGGAAAAAAAAAGACATATAGCACATGGTTATGCATTAAAATAAATAGTCTGGCAACAATAAACTGGAAATCTGTCCTTCGACATGAAAAGGCTAAGAGTTCTCAGGGCACTGCCCATGATGGTGAAGATGGTGGAGTGGGATGAAAATCAAAGCAACTTTATGTGGGGGAAGAGCTCCTTGCCCATGAAAGGGAGGGATGGCATCAGTGAGAGACATGTGTGAGAAAGGCAGGAAAGCAGGAGACAAAACAGAAGGCAGCTTTGCGAAAATAGCTGCCAGTCAGAGAGGATGGACTGGCAGGGAAGTGTGTGCGCACACACACACACGGTGAGGGCTCCATGGAGTGGTGGCATAGCAGTAGTTTCTGCAGACAAATCACTTTGGAGGGTGATTAATGTGTGTATCCCAAGCAAGACCACCAACTGCCTCAAAACTGAGGTTTTTTCTCAGTTTTCCTTTAGAGAGATCCAGAACAGCAGTTTCCTTCAGATCCTGTCTTAGAATGGCCAGGCAGCAGCGTGAGACTCGGTCATTAAGGAGGAAAATGCCTCCTCTTTACAATCCAGGTTTGCCACCAGCAGAGAACAAAGCTAGATTAGGAACTGAATCCCTGTTTGCCAAAATCAGAAGGAAATAACATCGAAACTTCACCTGGCTCTGGAGTGGGCCATTGTAAATGATGGAACATACTGAGATATTGGGAAGTAGGACTCAAGGTTGAATAGCAATAGCTAAAGGACAGACAAAGGAGTATTCAGAACGAAATGTTTAGTATCTATGATTTCGCAGGTTATCTGTGCATGCTGTGTTTGGCTCATTCCACCTTTTCTCATCCTCAGGGCATCAGACTGGTAACAGCACACAGAGCAGACTGGCCATTTCTGGTCTGGGAGTTTCTGATCACAGCATGGCAGGGGCTGGAAGGAACTTCTGGAGATGGTCTAGTTGAAATCCCCTGCTCAAAACATGGCCAGGGAGAGCAAGTCAGACTGTTCCCAGTCAGGTTTTGAATAGTTCCAAGGATGGAGATTTCACAATCCTTGTGGGCAACCTGCTTCACTCTTTGACCACATTTGCAGTAAAAGTATTTTCATATGTGTAAATAGAATTTCCTTCCCATCTGTGCCCATAATGCAAGGTCTAAACATTCATTCATATAAGGATGGCCCATCTTGGCCTGTGCTGCACTGACCCTTTTCCCTTCCTCAGGATTTCAGAAGGAACAAATGACCAAATCATTTCTATGTGCTCCCATTAGTTCTCAGCTAAGCAATCAGAAAAACATCATTAGGAACAAACTACACTGTTGATTTTGCAAATAACATGAGATAAGAGGCATCAGTCCATCTCTGTTGAGGGAGGATCAGCTGTCCACAGCCATCCATAATAAACTAACTGTTCCTCATCTTCTATCATGAGGGTGATAACCATTCTGTTTTCTATAAAAACACATCCCACCCCAGAGCCTTCCTTGTGGGAGAGACCAGGGAGATAAGGCCACTGCACTACATACACCATATTTAATTATAGCAGCATTCCCAGATTCTTTTGACTGTTCAGACTTCCAGAGAAAAAGGGAGGAAGATGGAGGGAAACAAGATTTTATTAACCTGTATGAGAACTGAAAAGTATCATTTCTGTCAATCTAAGGGTTATTTAGCACAATTATGGGAACAAAATATTGAAGACATACCAAAATACTTGATTTCTATCACACATTATGTCTAATTCTGTCCCCCCTACTTCAGCTTTGGATTGCTTGACTTGCATATTGAGGTATATTAAATGTGATATAGATTTCTAAACCTAAATAAGTGGAGTATTCTTCATAGGACAGGAAATGCTTCAAAGCACCAGGGAACCTTGTCTCCCAATACTCCCTCTCCAGCTGAGCTTTCTCTTTTTCACATCCATTGCGGTCTGGATTACTGCAGACAAATGACTAGACAAATTTATTTATATATTTACTTAGAAGAGAAGTAACTTTTGCAGAAAGCTGGAGTTTTAAAGCTTGCAGAATCAGGTCCCACCAGAAAGCCTTTTCCCCTCACTTTTGTTAAAGCCTGCCCCATTCCTTGTGATTTTTGGGACAGGGACACATAAGAAGAGGAGAAGGAGAAGATCTGCACAGCTCTGCTGAAGCAATTCTACTAAGGATAATTCACGCAAAGAAAGAACTGTAGCCTTTTCCCACATGCTGTGAAAACCCCTTAACAGTCTGTTTCAACTTGTTCCAGATACATAAGCAAGCGGATAAACAACTCTTGCTGATTTTATTCCCCTAACTTTAATAATGCTTTAATATAGCATTGACAAGCTTGTGCCTAGTAATTATTTAGGAGCTGCCTCATGGTCAGGTTTTGTACCTTATTGCTGCTGTGTGTTTTTCAATCATCAGCTACTGAAAAAGGGCCATTATTAAAATACGTCACCTAAAGTATCTTTTCTTATCATGCCTTGTGATATAAAAATAACTGGGGAAAAAAATTCATTGCATATTTATGCTTTTCAAATTCTCATATTATTAAAGAACAGGAATGGAGGAACAAAACAACATCCTCATTGTGCCAGGTCCTCTTATCACCAGGAAGTTTCAAATCAGGCAGTGAGATGCATATGTACATATCTTTTTTTTTTAATAAATGGCTTCTCATTGTGTTTTACCACATTATGTAGTGTCTGCTTTAGGCACTTTGCACCTATTCTAATGCTTCTGGGGGAAAGATTTCAGATACAGCCGAGTGCCTGATAGAGGAGCCTAACAAGATTCAAAGACTGGAAGCTGGAGTTTGAAGTTTGAAGAGAAATGAACAAAATGTATGGTGAGTTTAGCCACAGCCCAAGGTGAAATATGCCAGGGCTTACTCTCTTTCATTTGAGAGACATCAGTCCATGCAACCAAGGTTGGGTATCTTTCACATAAGATGTTTTTCTTTAGACCTCTACCAGTAAAAGACAAAAGAATATTTGAGAAAGAACCCAAATCCCATTTTTCAAAGCCTCAGAAATGCCCCCATTGAACTCAAACATTGCACCAGACACAGCTCTAGCATTTTGAGGCCAGAAGCTAAAAGGACACGGGTGCGATGGCAAGATCTGCAAGTGCATAAAAATGCTGTTCAAAGGATAAAATTCACACTGCTTAGTTCCACATTGCGCAAGGGTTTGCACTTCAATGCGCTGAATAAATGATGCTGAAAGTCAACCATTGCGAAGTCAAGAGGACACGTATCAAACTGCCACACTCTTGGACACAGGTCTGTATCCTGGGAGTGCAGAAAAGAGCATTAGGGAAATCAAAATTCAGGCTGAAGCTTTCTGCAATAAGCAGCTGACATGTCTATCCTGATTTCTGTCTTCTGTACACCGGCGCACGAATTAAAACCCCCAAGTTCTTCTCTAGCCAATGACCCAAGAGTTGTAAGGTCAGAGGAAGAGCAACGAGGACAGAGACTCATTTGTTCAGTGCCAGGAAGTCAAGAGACAACAGGCAGATGTGCATACCAATTCCCATCTCCACTGGGGAATGTTTTTGCTTCAAAGTTATCCTGATTGGATCACAAGAGATGTAGTTCAATGTTTTTCTCAGTGTGTTCTCAAAGAGATTTCACAAAGACTGTTCTTCTGTGTTCAGTTCTCCTCTGAATTATGACTGCAAGATGAAAATCTGATGAGGGCCTGACCTCCTGAGCTTAAGTCCAGCCTCCTTGTTGTCAACATGCCATTTTTCTCCAGTTGAAACATCATCTCAGTGCAAGAAAAGAAAAAAAGACAACAAACTCAAAGAGCAAAAAAAGCTCCCTAAGACTTGCCTAATCTCCTTACTAGTTCTTAAAGTCATGTTACCCTGCAGTCTTCCCAGATTAGACCTGCTTTGATGTTTCTCCTCCCTCCTCTTAGGGTGTTTCTCCTCCATGCCCTCCATATTTCCCCTCACTGCTTTTTTCATTTACTGGAGCTCATTTGTGATGCTTTCTGGTACCACACCAAGCAACCTGACCACCTTTGTCAATAGTTTATTCTCACCTCTTCCTGTCTGGAAAGATATGATGCAAGGAGCATCTTATGATTTAAATAAACAACCACAACAACAAAATCCTTGCTCTTGAAATAGAGGCAGTGCTAAAAATGAGAACAGCTTTGGCTGACAGTAACCTTCCTGTTACTGCTCTTTTGTCTCCAGCCACATCAGTGGTAGTGGGGGTCACCTCCCACCCCTATTCCTCAGTGTTCCCACAACCCAGAGAGCACCTGCACATTTCTTGTGCCGTTACAGGAAACACACAACTTTATTTTATAGCTACTTTTCCACTGGAAATTCACCAACCATTACAAGAATTGAAGCCATGCACTGCACTAATCTATCATCCTGATTTTGGAAGCTTCATTGCTCTCCAATTTCTACTCCTATTACAACCCCCAAATTTAACATTAATTTCCCCCATTGCTAAGCAGAACAGAGAGTGACTCTCCCACTTTGAAAGCCACAAGTAACACTTCCACATACCCAAACATGCTACACTTCAATTTTCCATCTAAACCACTTTTTGTCAGCAATAAGCCATTAGGATCCATTTGCTCCAAGGAGTTTAAGCTTATAATCAGCACATTTAGCACCCGCACAGCTTTTGTTGCTGCAGCAACCTCTCTTCTCTCATTCCCTACCCCATACTTACTTTAATCACAAGTTTTACTAATTAGTACAGCCTTCTCTCACAGTTCTTTCTCAGATGTCAAAGTCCTTCCCCATAACTCACCACTTCTGTTCATTACAGACTTCACTAGCCCAGCAGGGTACAAGCCCAAGGAGAATTTGTACCATTGACCAGGATTCAGATCGGGGAAGTCAAGTGACTACAAAACATGGATGAAAGAAAGGAAGAAAAAAGTTAAGTTTCTAATGTCTGAGTTCCCCGTGAGTGTTTGCAGAGGTTTTAGGGTCAATGCAGGTGAGCTGGGATGGGGAAGTGATCACTTAAACAGGAAAAACTGAAGACTTTCTGAGTTTTAATCAGGAAAAAAATCCCACCAGTTCTTATTTGTGTCTCTTGTTAACCTGATCTCCACCCACTGACATGTCTAGAGGTCATTGGTTTTTTATACTGATCCCAGCAGGCCAGAGCGCAGACACACCCTAGAAGAAAAAGGTGGTGAAGGAAGAAGCCAGTCCCTCACCAGGTGAAGGCTGTGAACACACAGCCCCAGTACACTCCCAGTCAGAACCACACAAGCTCTGACCTACAAAAAGCTGCATGAAATAAGGTCTGAGTGCCTGAGAGCTTGCTTCATTCCCCAAGAACAACGGGGCTGGCTGGGGTTGCCCTGCCCAACCCAGCACATTGCTGGCAAAAGTCTCTGGAAGGGCCCCACTTCCTTCCCCAGTATGAGAAACAGGTCCTGCACCACATCTGGCTGCCTGCAGGGAGCAAATCCAACCTTTCCCAGCAGGAATTCATTCAAGGCTGGAGCCTGACATGTCTTTGGGGAAACAAAGATCTGAGAAGTTTTTGCAGTAACACGAATGTGTCAAAGAGCTTTCTAATGCAGGAAAGCCAACGCTTCTATTTCTGTCTTATAGCTTTAGATGGTAGCCAAGATTTTTCCTAGGCTGAGCAGGGATTTGGGATGCCTCTGCTTTGGGGGACCTCTTAAAGAAATTCAATCTTATGGAAATGAAAAGCACTCCTTCACAGGTAGGCAGCAGCATTCAACTCAATGCACCTGGGAGGGATCCCAGAAGCCAGGATCCTTCAATTTGTATTGTGACAGAAGGCAAAACTTGGATCTATAGACCTATCTCCTGATTGAATATATTCCAAGAACATTATTTCATCATTCCGTCACTTTAAAGGGTTAATTTTCTAGGAAGAGCACTGCTATATTTCATAGAAAAGGGCAATTACTTCACAATACTTTGCGGATGTTTTATGGTGAATATCCCCTCAGCCCAACTACTCCAGATACAAGCATAACTGCAAGGGAAATTTACTCAAATATTAATTGAGTACTTCATGAAACACACTGAGTTAAACATCCCTCATGTTTTTTAAACATATTTTCAGAGATGTGTAGTCTAACAGACTACAATTAGCTTAATGAGATTTAAATTGCACTAATGGACCTCATTAGGAGGAAAGAAGTTATAAAGTCTTCAGCAGTTATTCAAAGGCTCATGTCAGCACAAGGAGAAAAGGTTCCCGAGCTTCATCCATACTCAGTGAAGAGAAACAGATTCCTGTCGAGAGAAAGAGACAGGCCTAGTTCAAATGTCCTGATGCAGCCTCAGAGGATCACATCTCTTACCATCAGCTCTGAATTAAGCTTAAAAAGTCCACATTCCCCGAAAAGGAATTTGTGGTCGCCCACAACCCTCCAAATCTACTTTATATTTTAGCATCTCCACTATTATTTCAAAACGTGGTATGGAAAGAGGCGTTGTGATAAACTGGATGAAATCCATTGAGATACTTATTTTGTACAGAACAGTAGTGACCAAAGCAATTAAAAAGATAACTTCCCATATTTTGTAAGTAGACGGAGAGATCAAATAATGGAATGCCTGGTAAAACAAAAGATTGTCTTGAGCCAGTCTGCTGTTTGAATTTATTTGGATAAAGTATCAAGTGAATCCATTACACCCAGCCAATAGCAGAATCAGTGAAAATAAGGCAGAGCAGGGACTGCAATACTGAACTCAAAGCCTTCTGCTACACTCCAAGTTATTTTAAGAAAGTAAAGATTTTTTCTATTTTTTTCTTCATTATAGTCATTATTGAACATTTCTGAAGTGAGTAGGGAATTATTTTAATGATGGAAAGGTTTGATAAAAGTTCTACAAACAAAAATTTACTGCTATGTAGGGAACAAAGCATGGCAAAGACTGTAAATAGGTGCAGTTTGGTACATAAAGTTCTAAAATCATATTATTGCATGTCTGTAAGAGCTTGAAGTTTCCTAAATATAGTTTCTTATGGCTATAAATGGCAGCTATGAAGAATTAAACATTCCCACGTTTCTTTCTCAGTGGCAGCCTTTTACTCCCTTCTAAATCTCATCCAATGACCAGGAGGTCTCTGTTAAGTACCACTGTTTTAACCTCCTCTTTGGGATGCAGCACTTTTGGACCTTTTTTAGTATTTTTTTTCTGAATAAAAAAAGGCTCTGGGGAGACCTTAGAGCATGTGCCAATACCTAAAGGGGATACAAGAGCTGGAAAGGAACTTTTGGGAAGGGCATGCAGTGACAGGATGAGGGGAAATGGCTTCAAACTCAAAGAGGACAGGGTTAGATTGGAGATTAGGAAGAAATTCTTTACAGTGAGTGTGGTGAAGTACTGGAAGAGGTTGCACAGAGAGGCTGTGAATGCCCCATCTCTGTGTTCCAGGCCAGGTCGGATGAGGCTTAGAGCAACCTGGTGTAGTGAAAGGTGTCCCTTCCCATGGCAGGGGGGTGGAACAAGAAGGTCTTTAGGGTCCCTTCCAACACAAACTGTTCTATGATTCTGTGAGTCACCAATATCCATTAAAAAGGCTAAAATATTAACCTTCCCTATCTAGCAATAAGCAAATTGGTAACACTTCTTTGGTACTGCTTAGACCTTTCTGGCCCACTTTGTACTCAACTCTGATCACACTGAGGTGGCCAGGACCCTTCCTGTCCCCTCCTCTACAGGCAGTGCTGCCTCTGGACTTGCCTGTGGCTCCCTCCCAGCCGATGTCCTCTTGTGAACTCGGCACACCCGAATCCAGCACAAATGCAAATGTCTTTCTGCTGCTATTCTAGTGGCTTGCACGTTTTCTCAACCAGTCCATATTCTCATCCTTGCCTTCCAACTCCAGACCTAGTTCCTAAAAACGATGAGCTTAAACAGCTTAGCTTTTGAAGGAAGCTTTCATAACCCTGAAATCTTCTTTTTTATCCTTTTTTTGTTTCCTTAACAGCATGCCAGTATTCTGTCTGGCTTGGTACTTAGGATCCCATTAAGAACTTTATTAGGCTTTACAACACAGTAAAAATGTTGCCACAGTAAAGATTGCCTATAAATGAAAAAACCCAAGATTTATACCATGATCTGTTTTGTTTGGGGCTTTTTAGTTATTATTTTTAGGTTTGTTTTTGTATTTTTTTTTTAATTATCAGATGAAACAATCTAATTGTAAAAATAGAGAAGCTTGTTGGCACTCTCGGTATCAAAGGACATGACCCTGCCATCTGTCTGCTTAGAAAGTTCTAATTATTTCTTCAGTTTATTAGCTTATTTCTCAGACTGATAACCCCTTGCCTGTTAAATAGGACTAAAGCTGTTAGAGAAGTGTGTTCACATAAACCAAACAAACCAAGTTAATCAGCCTCACAAGAATTTGTTTAAACTAACTCCAGCCTAAACCCCATTGTGTTAGAAACATGATTAGCAGCAGGCAAGATGCCACATCATCTTCAGAAACAGTGCCAAAACCGCTTTTCATCTTCATGTTTACTTCTTAACTATGTATTTTGCTGATAATCTGACAGATATGGAGTAGTCAATTGGTTATAATAAGTTACATAATTATATAATATAATCTATAACAAGTTATAATGGGTTAATAAGTGCATTAGTTTGTGTCACAGTAATATTAAAGTATGTTTACTTAATTGCAACAATATTCCATAATTAAAAAATATTCCACAATGTCTTGTCTATTACCAAGATCCTTCATTTAGTCTGAAAAGATCCCACACTAAACAAGCTAGTCCTTTGGAAAAAATGCCTGAATTCCAGACCTGTCACTTCATATTCTCTCTTATTCTGTTCTCTAATTACACAATCTGACATTAATTAATTTATCAGACATTAGCCATCAAGGGGGACTTTTGCCATGTATTCCATGTCATACCAAGGTTAAGCCCCTGCTTTTCTTTACTTCTGAAAGATTTTTGGGTAAAATAGTAAGCTATGAACAACTTCTTGTTTCTCCCTGTAAATCCATCTCTTTCCTGAGAGTGATGCCTTTTCCTGGTCTTAAAATCAAGAGTCAAACATGGTTAGAAGGGAAAAAGGGATTTTTACCTTGGTATTTACTTTAAGGATCCTTAGGTGCACCACGCCCAGGTCAAATACACCTCCATGCACACTGCAGTGCACACCCCCAAAAGATCGGGTATAACATTATAGGTTTTACTAATTAGCAGATCTATCAAAGATTCCCCAATGAGAGGCTCGAGTGAGCCCCCCTCCCCAAGGAGCCTTCCCCTGGATGGTTCTATCTTGGTTTACAGAATGTGTTCTGGAGAGGACCTTGGGGTCTGGGGCACACTGATCCCCAGCTACGAAGCTTCTAAAATGTTTAGTTTCTCAGCTTGACAAACAAGTCCAAGAATGTCGGGGAAAAGCACTAGGAATACAGAAGTTGTAAAAAAGGTATAACAGGGGTATAAAAGAAAAGGCAAAAATCTTCATGGCATCAAGAAAAATAACTATAGCTTGTTCATCTAACATTTTTCCAGTTTTAAATTACAAATCCTAACCTCCAGTGAGTAAGATTAACCTTATGAAATTTCAAGAAACAATCCCTTCTTCACACATTTCCCCCGCATTAAGCCAAAGCTACAACTGGAATATCAGCTTTTGGTGTTTTCTTCATAAGAAGAAAAGCTATGTGCTCCCAAGTTTCAACACTATTGTGGTTAAAACATTGCTATCAGTACCTATCATTTGTGTCTTTTGCATATCACAAAGGATGGTTAGGGACAACCCTCAACAAATAACACACAGACAACAATGCCAATGGAGTCATCTCCAGGATGTGGGAAATCTGAAGTGTTCTCTTGATCCAAGGTGCAGCCAGAGATGCCCAACTGAAAGAACATGGAAGGGATTTTATCTGGAAATAGCCTGTATGAGTCTAGAAAGAGTGACTTTAGAGCACAGATCTAAAGTGTCGATAGGAGGTGAGGAACCTTTGCAGCACTTGCTCAATGCTTGGTAAATGTAGTGGCATTGGGACATTGCTATGTATAAAAAGTCCATTAAAAGAACACAGGAAATGCAGAAATAAGTATATGGAAGACAAAATGTAACCTATGCAGGATCCAAGAAGAACCATCTGAAAAGCTTTTCTAGTTTTTAAAACAGATTTATAGAGCAGAAGAGCATTTGCAACAGATAAAACAGATTTATAGAGCAGAAGAGCATTTGCAACAGATACAGAATTATCTTTTCAACTGAAGAAATGCAAGTTTTCAAACTGCTATTTCTAGCTTGAATCACAACCTTTTTATTGGCAACACTCTGAAGCTGTAAAATAAGAAGCATTTTACCCATATCAGAAGTTGCTCAGGGGTGAAGAATAAAAAGATGCTGTCCATGTCAAGCTTGCAGTGCTACAACAGTTTAGTAAAGGGACTCCTGTATGCAGGAAAGAAAACAGCTTTGAGTCCCAACATGCATCACTTTATCTGGAAGTTTACCAAGACCTGGACCAGAAAGTAAGAAAATAGATGCAAATTGCCTCAGGAAATCAGCATTGTATTTGAAACAGGTTGTGAAGGAAGTACAAGGAAACATTGAGAAACATGAGAGATTTTGTTGTTTTTAGTGAGAACTTTGAACCTCAGCCCACCACAACAGGGATGCAGACATTAGTTAGAGAGCCAGTGCAGATGGAGTTAATGCTTCCACAGTGGATGCAGTGTTTCAGAAATGTTTTATTTTCTGGTTGTTTGGAGGATGAATGGTTCTTGAACTAGATCCGGTTCCTATTGATAACTCTGAGAGGGGGAATTTTGTCTGTATAGCACCAAGCAAAAGAAGGTCCCAGAAGGAATAAACCCAACTAACCACTGAGGAGTACAGTGATAAAAAAGCACCTGAGCACAGGCGAAACCATCCTCTGGAGAGGTTTGTTTGAACAGACATCTTCAGAAAATGATTCGAGCACAATTAAGGGTCCAGAGGGTCTTGAGAGCTCTAGAGTTTCAATTCATTGTGTATGAAATCAGTGTTAAATGGTTGTTGCCATCTTGTTCTTTCTTTCCCAAAGGTCACAACACCAATTTCTCAGGCCATGCTTATTTTCCTCTACTGGACTAGGCCCCAGAAGACTTTTTCCTAATGCAGACTCAAGCCTGCAAAGGGTTGAATTTCAGTTTGAGAGTCAGGGTTGGCTCTGTGCCTACAGGGTCTAAGAGGAGAGGGAAAAGAAGGAGAGCTGACAGAGGTGAGGTGATCTTCATATGAGATGAGACCCAAGACAAGGACGTGAAGACTCCAGCTGTCCAGTTTGAGAGACTCTTCGCTCATTTTCTTTTAGCACTAAGATAACTCCAGGGACATTCCAGGAGCACGAAGCCTTCTTGGCTAACCAAGATAGCAATCAAACGCAAACACTCACATGAAGGGAATGTAAGTGACAGAGCTGCTAACTGGCAGTTCCCTGTAGCCTGCCATGCTAACAGGAGTTCAGCTATTGCTATAATGAGGATAGCATTACTGACAGATCCCCCGCACGCAGGATACTGAAATCTTGACCCCTGTGAAATGGGTGGGTGTCTGTCATTAAGTTAAGTGGGGACGCAACTCAGTCAGAAGGTGCTAATGTTTCTTTTTTTATTCCCCACACACACACATGCACACGCACCCCTTCCTGCAGAAACACTCAAGTCTCAACAAAACCACCCTTTTCTGAATCAGCTACACAGAGAGTAGCGAGAGGAGGAAACATCCTTCAGCAACCTGCTTTCTATATAGGGCTTCTAGAAATGGGGCAGCCTGGTCTCCTCAGATAGCAGTGCATACCTCCCCAAGGTTTGCTGGGGGGCTTTCTGCTGGCTCAAGGAAACTCCTAAACGATCTGCAGTCTCCTCTGCCTGCTGGGGCAGGTAATGTGCAGAGAGACAAGGCAGGACTCCGGTGGGGTGGTTGACAGGACTGAGCCATTTTGCAGGAGAATAATCTTTGAGTCGGGCTCTGTTAACCCAATGTCCTATGCTGCATCTCTGCTGGCAGCACCACTCCTTCTGCTCCTCAAAGCCTGCAGAGCAGCCCAAGTGATGATAATCACGCCTGACTGCCAACGGGAGACAAGCTGCAGTTCTGGACACAGAGCTAAGCCAGGGGAATGCTGAGTATCTGGAGGACTCTGGAGTTAGGTTTGTGGCCTGACACATCTCTTTGGGTGCTCCAAGTAGTGCCCAATTTTGTTGCTCTTCCCCCTCTTCTGAAGCCACCCATGCATTGGCTCTCCCTACTTAACTCTGGTTTACTCCAGGAGCTGAAGCTCCTCCCAGCAACACCTGGCATGTCCTTAGTGCCACCACTGCTGACTCTCAGGGACCCTCTGGGCAGGAGCACAATGCAGACAACAAAGTAAAACTCACTGCACTTGCTGAACCATGTTTTTTGCACTGCTGTCAGGACCATATTAGGAACCAGTTAAATAAAACACAAGTGTACCTGCCCACCACAGCAGGGAAACAGGGACAAGCTTCTGCTCTTTGTACCCGTGTAAGCTACTGTCTGCACTTTGCACTTTAAATTTAAACCGTGCACAGAAGCAACACACAGATAAAATGTCTGCTGTCCAGGCTGTGCTGCAATCAGCAGGTCTGAGGCATTTGAGATCTGTGGGGGATGAAAAAAAGGATGTTTTTACTTCTGTCAATCCCATGCTGAGGCATGCCAGAAAAGCCATTCCAGAAGTGTAGTCAAGTCAAAATGGACTATAAATTTTTAAAAAAGCTCTGGATCCAGCACTCTAAAGCAGAGCTGGAGACAGCAGTCCTCTCAAACTACTTCTCAGATGTATAAACCATCATTTATAAAACAGGAAGTTCCTACAAAAAAAGTATAGCATTTTTGTTTGGCAGATTCCAGAGGGAATTTATTATTGACATGGTGGTTGCTATTATGTGAACCATATAAAGTGGCTCAAATATTACACAATTCCTGCATTAAGGCAATGAGTGAACCAAAGAGCCTATTGTGAGCTCACATCAGATCCTGAGAAGCTTTCTGGTAAAACTCTAATCTTCGATTTTGAAAGCTGAATTTAAGCCCAGATCCTCCCGTGCTCAGAAAAAATAATGGGTGGATCCATTTCACCCCCTCCCCAACCCTGCAAGGGACCTGTTTGCAGAGCATTGTATTCCTTCCTAAATCTGATCCTCTGCCTTTGGAGGTCAAATGGAAGCTTTGTGTTACTTACAGACTCTGTATTGTATCAGTTCTAATAACAGCAGATCCAGGCAGTTCAACATCTGATTTCATCACCCTGTACCTGTCCAACACTATGACACAGACAGCACAAAACTAGAGGTTATCACCAGACATGTCAGATAACAAGAGGGGAGGAAATTTCTCACCTTCAGAATTTAAACTTATTGCATCTCTAAATGCAGCTCACAACTGTATTTATAATTCACTAGGTTTCTAATAAAAAAATAAAAATAATTTTACTTTTTGCTTGCCAGAAAGTCAATTTAAGAATACAGCAGCACTCACATTGTCTGCCTGTGAGTGGACCAGGATCCTGTGCTGTTCCTTCTCTGATCTCAAGGAGTTTTTTATCTTCCACAAAGCACATCTTGTAAAGGAGTTCAATCCAACTATAATAGACTGGCTTTGTTAACACAAACCAGGGATTCACAAAACCTGCCAGTTTTTCTCTAGACACGGTCCCAAAGCTTATGCTTTTGACAGCAATGTCTTCTTTAGTCCAGCAGTGATTTAATGTTCCTATTTCAAATTCAAACCTCATTCAATCTCTTTTGGAAGAAAAATATCTTTCTGTCACCATTGCCATTCTTGCCTTCATTTCCAAACAGAATTAAACTTGCACAACAGATGCCACTTGGCAGTGTGTGTACATACATAACTCCTCCAAAAGTTTTGAGCCCCTCAGTTGATTTGTCACAGGAGTACAATATCTCAAAACATGTTAAGTCCCACCGTTTTAATAATTACACGTTTCAGTAACAGAGAGGAAAGATTCCAAAACAGTACTGCCTTAACATGAGCTCCCTTCTTATTGGACAGCAGGAAACTGGGAGGCACACACTGATTTTGGGGAACATCGGAAATATTTCCTAAAATATGAAAAAACTTCACCTGCTGTTTCTATAGGATGACAGGCCTGAGGGTGCAGTCATAAGGAGCAAGGGGGAAGCTATCCATCCATCCATCCATCCATCCATCCATCCATCCATCCATCCATCTATCCTTTCACTGGAAGTCAATTCCTTCCTTTCATTACTGTTTTTCATCCTTACCTGTGATACTCTATCCACCCAGAAATACACAGAGTGCAATTGATAAAATCACCCTGCATCCATTTGAACCATCACTATATTTGGAGATGATCACAGGAAGAAAATTCAGCTTCTGGAAGACAGAGGTATTCTCATCACACTGTGCACATTAACCAGCTCATGTCCAGATGGGTGAAGCCCTGTCACAGGACCATTCTAAACTCCAGAGCTTCTCCACTACTAGATCACAATCTAAATGAGGATGAAGCTGGTTCTCTGCCTGCTGTGGATCTCTGATGTTTTCTCAGTTCTGATGCCACCCAGAAGGAAGTAAGGTGTGCAGGTAGAGTAAACTGTGTAAGACAAAACCTGACATGAACTACGGCACAGACCCAAATCCAGAGATCTTCCTCTGTTCCACCAGTGCCCAGACTTCCTTCTGAAACCACAGGCTAGTTTGTGACTTGCAAAATGGGTGTTTAATCCTTCTGCACAAACTGGACTAATTTCACCATAAGTCAGGAAGAAGCCCATCACAGAATATCCCTTTAGCTCTATATTTGCCTTTCATTCAATTTTGAAGAAACAGGTGTAAGTTTTTCTTTGGCAGGAGAGGTAAGGAAAGCAAAGGTGAGACCTCCCAGACTCCAGTTCTAATTACACAGACCTGTTTAAAGGCACTACAGATACAGAAGGAGAATGCTTTTGTTCCTACTGACACTCACACTGCATTCAACATTCTGGCTCCTGAACAGTGACTGGCATCTCTTTGCAGCCCAGAATAAAACCCCAAACTTCCTGAGGTCTGTGAGGTATTTGCTGGTAGGAAACACTAAGGAGGGGTGCATTGCTTTAGACCACATTCTGTAGGACTACAAGAAGCACAGAGAAGACAAACACTGCTCACCACTGCTCTCAGTCCAAGAGCCAAAGGCCATCACAAGAACCTTGCTGGCATCAGGCAAGGAAATAAATGGAAGCAGTTCTCAGAACAGCTCCAAATTAAGGTGTGTAATGCTCTGCCACAGGAGCTATGGACACCAGAAGGAGGCACAGAATTCAAGGAGCTGCTAGAAAATTTAATGGAAGGAAAATCCCCCATGGACTATTAAAAATGAAGACATCGTTGGTGGTTAAGGAACAAAACAACTTCCCCCTGAGCACCAGCTGCCAGAGGCAGCATGGCAAGCTAGACAGGCCTTTAGCCCAGCTCAGCCAACCTGCTCCTCTTTCCTTGGTTTTCCATTTTAAAGTTTCTGACTCCTTTCCTAGTCACATATGGAGGATGTGGGAATGAGGGCTCAGGTACCTCCCTGAGCTACTGACCAGGCACTTTAACTGAGCTACCACATCGATGACCTCAAGCCCTTGAGGGGGAAATTTAGGGTTGGGTTTTAAAGGTCACCCTTCCTTATAAAGCAATCTGAAGAACTTATGGGCCCAAAGTCCTTTCCACAAGCTGTTTCCAGCCACTGATCCTGCTATTTGCTGGCAGTGTTCGCAGACCACAGTGACCTCCTCTAGCATAAGCAAGTAGCTTGATGGGTGCCTTTTGTCAAAGGAAGGTATTTTGGGTCCACCTAGGCTCATAAGCTGCTTTGTAGTATTCCATCAGCAGGCTGAATAAAAATTAAAATTGGTCCTGTCTCCCACTGGATTAATTGCTACTCTGGCTGTAAGTCAGTGAAATAGAACATCAGACCTGAAACATGCAGTATTCACAGCTAAAACATGCAGGCAGGAGTGGGAAAAGGCAGTGAATTTACCCTGACAAAGCAAGTAAAGACCCCAGGAAGTTCCAGGACAGAGAAAAACAGGCAGCCTGGCTGCAACAGGCTGTCACTGGCACAGTCTGCTGGGACATTAAAGCCATACTCCCTCCTCTTGGCGGCACAAACACCAAGGCACAGCCAAAATGTTCACTGGAAGGCACCAGCTCCCAGAGGATGCTCTGCTACAGTCTCATTTCATGTCAGGAATAACACAGTCGCATGGACACACCTGTAGCAGAGTCCCTAAAGAGGTTCTTGTTACCTCACATCCAAGTTCTGTCAGGAGGCAGGATGCTTCTTTTGTAGGACCCAGCTATGTTAACACAAGCCAAGAGTGCACTGGGATTCTCACTGTTTCCATTTCAGCACGAAGCTCTGCCTTGATTTCACTGTGATAACCTCCTGGCTTTTCAAGTAAACAGTCTGCCCCTCTCAGTAGCTGGAATAAATACAAATCTAATCAGGAATAAAGGCAAACAGTGAAATAGCTGTGATTTCAGGCGTTGTCTGTCAGTTGGACCCAGGCACTACAATTCACCAAACTACTGCCTCTCCTCCAGAGTACCAAGTTCAGCTCTCAGAAATACAACTGGAAAACAATTGCAAAGTGTGGAAATAACAGCAAATGTAGAGCTGCAAATTACCTTATTGGGCTTAAAAATACAGCACCTAAAACTCAAAGCAAAACCTTTACATCCCATTGCTGCTGAGTGTTTCCATGTCTGATCATTGGACTGAACAGACCTTGCATAAGAAGTGCCATCCTCTGGTTTCCACCTCTTGCAGATGCTCACTTCTTCCCCAGCCAGAAGACAGGGAGGGCATCTAGAGGGAAAGCGCCATTCAGTAAGTTTTTGTACTCAAAGGAATGGTTTCTGTAACAGAACATCCCAGACTAAACACCAGCAGCACTGAGCTTTGTCTGTTGCCAGTCCATATTCACTGGATATGGCTCTGCTTTCTCCTTCTGAAGATTAAATGACTAAAAAAGTGCTCTTTTGCTGTTTGTTTGATCTGGCACAAGTATTCACAACATTCCTGAGGAAAAACTCACACCAATAGTGAGGATATCTGCTACTTAGATTTCCAGGGAGAAGAGAACTTCAGATGCAGGAAATGTCTTTTGTATGTAGGGCCTTTTTTCCCTCCTCTGGTACAAAACCAGTGTTTTCAAGTCCTCTCCCTTAATATTATTATTATGTAGAGTGTTTCAGGATGGATGTGAAATAAATAATTTAATTGCACTTCTTCCAAAATGTTATATCTGGGTATCCAAAAGCTGAAGCAGTTAATATGCTCTCAGCAGATAAATTTTTATGCTGCTATGAAATAAAAGCAAATTGATTTAGAATTAAAGTACTAGATTACATTTCTTTTTAAGTCTTAATTACAAGTTCATTGATTTTTCTATACTGCTAGAGATACGTAAAATGAAATGGTTTTGTGAGCAATGAACTCCTGGTACTTGCAGCACCAATAAGAAATGCAAGTGCTATGCATGGTCCATTATGCTAAGTGGAAATTCATATATGAGGTATTTTTGACATAAAACTTATAAAATGAATTTAAGTAAAAGGTGGGAAAGAGCAAAAAAAGTACCATTATGCCTGTTTTGAGAGAAAAAACACAACACCAAAAGTTTAGGTGCAGGTCAATTTTTCAATCTCACCAAATCTACATCATCTCTCCTCAGTTTCAAAGGCACCCAATTTATTGCTCTCAGATTAATCAAAAGTCCTGAACTACGCAGGATTCAGGTTATGATTTCAAACCCCAGCACCTCTTCCATCCTCCACCATGCTCCCTCCCACAAAGAGAAGCCCGTAAGACCTTCCAGAGAACAACTTTGGGCCTCTCCTGCCCTTTCCCTGTGCTGCATCACCTAGTGAGGGTTACAGTAAGCAGCCACAAGAATTTACAAACTGCCTTTCTGCAGCCAGCTTAGTCCACAGAGGATCTGAGGCAGAAATGCTCTTTTTGTGCCGTGTCACAGCAGTAAGTGATCCACTTCATCAAGTTTAGCATCTGTCCATGCCTGGTAATGAGCCTTCGCCCCTGCTCCCCGTGCAGTAAAGCAACACAAAGGAGTTTATGCTTGCAGACAGATTTCCTTCTCCAGTTTGCAGCACGTTTAGCAGGAGAGGTTAGATATGCATTGTACCTTTCTGCTCCATACATCAGCTGGTGACTCAGCCTGGCAGCCCCACAGAAAGCATCTGGGAGGAAGAGTTAATGCTCCAGCAGAGAGCACTGCTCAAGTTTGCAATTTACACTGTTTGTGATGTGAATTTGCCGAAGTTCTGGCTCTCAGGGATTCTCCAGGTGTACATTCATATTACCACGAGTCAATATTGGTTCCTCACAGAGATGTTGTCTCACCAGCCAAAAAAAGCAGTAGCTCAGAGACTGCACTGGCTTCACTTGCTCTTTTGTACACTTTACAAGCCTAGAGATTACGTAGAACTTCAGGTTTTAAGAGCGAAACTTGCACAGTTTTACATCCAGAATTGGGATATGTTTAGGGGTGACCTAGCAAATGCTGTGGTGCTTTTTAATGACATAAGGGAATATTTATTCTCCTGCCTTGGAAGGAAGTATCATACATAGCCTACACAGTAGGCAGTTTTAAAAAGAAAGACATTTATTTTCAAAGAGAATCTCTTCTCATAGAATCTTAGAATCATTTGGGTAGGAAAAGAACTTTAAGATCATCAACAGCTGGCTCAGCACTGCCAAGGCCACCACTTAACCATGTCCCCAAATGCCACATCTACACTATTTTAAATACCTCCAGTGACTCCACCACTGCTCTGGGCAGCCTGTGGCAGTGCTTGACACTCCTTCAGTGAAGAAGTTCTTCCTAATATCCAATCTAAATCTCTCCTGACACAAATTGAGCACTCTTCCCACAGCCTGTGGTGGTACCTGGGGTTGTTGTGATCCAAATGCAGGACCTGGCACTTGATCTTGTTGAATCTCATACAATTGGCCTCACTCCCCTGATCCAGCCTGTCGGGATCCCTTTGTAGAGCCTTTCTACCCTCCAGCAGATCAACACTCCTGCCAGCCTTGGGGATTTGTATAGAATGGAATAGAAATCTGAGTCATAAACCAAGATCCAGGGGCTACTGTTGAATAAACAAACAAAATAAGCCTCTGGGTTTATTTCCAGCTTTTTATCTTTTAACTCAAACCTAGGTGAGATTAGAGGAGATATTTGAGCTGTTTGATATCTTAATTTATACAGAGAAGCTAATTGGCTCACACCATCCTGAAATGTTTGTGCTGTTTAAAAATAGTAAGAAGTTTCCAATTTGAGAAAACATCAAACTGAGCAGGGCACTGGTCTGCCCTCAGTGATTTTGAGGAATTCACACATTGTGGCAATAGCTCTTTTTTTGGAGCCTTTTAGTTTCTTCTCCTGATCACAGTGCAAGTGGCAATCATTGCTGCTGTTCTAGGTTCCACAGCACTGCATGTTCCAAAATTAATTCAACCCTTGGACCAGGGTCAGCTAAACTTTTCCCCAAATTTGCTTTCAGTCCAAGTCCAGTTACAATCTGGAAAGATGGAGAAATGAGGTGAAGTCAGATGCCTCCAGCTGAAGAAAGAGAAGAGGAGGAAGCAGGCACTTTCTGATGGAGAAGTGTTTAAGAACAGACACTGGGGAGGATTTAGGAGGGCTTCGGGCAGTGAGAAGCAAGTGAAAAGAGAATAGTCCAACAGAGTATGTTTCCAAATCTTGTGCACTGGTAACTGTGCAAAGATTACGATCCCATAAATAAAAGTCACCAGTCACTCCAACACTGAAGAAAAAAAATCCAATATCAAATAATTATGACCTAAGGAAATGTGCCCAACTCTGCAGACTGGCACAGCCAGGACAGACAGCAGGCACAGAGTCAGCAGCACTTCACAATATGAGGACATGAATCACTCAATCCACAATGGGCAGCTGATCCCTGCCAAAGCTCCTGGCAGCAGCCCGGGAATGTGGTAGTGGCCAGACACTGCACGGCTGCCAGGAGAGGTGAATACTGGGTCTGTAATACTTCCAAGAACATATCAAATTAGGCCTATCCTGACTGTCTCCTAACTGCTTTGGGAACATCAGAATTACAGACAGAATCATGTTATTTGTTTGAATACAAACTGTTGGTGTGGGTGCCAACAAGAGCGTGTTCCATGTGCAGCCCATGGAGGATGTGAGGTTGGCATCTGTCCATCCCTGTTTAGCCGCAGCTCGCTAGAGAGACCTCACAGCATCCACAAAGGTGGATGAGCACAGTTCCTCAACAGCTTTATTTCTGCCTCCCACATCAGCTTTTGCAAGACTCTTGCCTTCGTTTCTGATGATTCCCTGTTTGCCAGTGAGGGGAGGAAGATCATAAATCTGCTAGTTCTCATCAACACTGGCACCCCAGTGAAAGCCTCAGGTTTGGAAACCCTCCTGCCACTAGGAGATGAACCCTTCATGAAATATTAACATGTTTGCTTTTCTCATGCACAGTCCTCCCACACAAAGCAAAAGTGCCTTCACCATTCATATCCCAGTAATTTTCAAAGAACACATTCAGGGGGGAAATATACATTGAAGGGCACTACTGAGCATACATTTGGCTTCATTTTCAGAAACTCCTTTCCTGTTCCAGGTCTCATGAGTAGAAACTGATTTTGGACAGACAGAATTACATCAGTCTCACCTCCTCAAGGAGAGTTATTCTTGCAGGGAAGGAACAAATGAGTTAAGGGGAGGTTCAGAGGGCACAAGCCTGACTGCTGTCACACAGGGAAAGAAGATGTCTTCAGCCATCACTCACTGGAGACTAGGGAATCTTTTGGGACAGGTCATTCCTAGTGCTGACCAGCATCTTGCTAATCCAGCCAGGAAGTGAACAGTCCCTCTCCATCACAAGTCTCTCAGATCCGTGTGGCTGCAGGTCAATTTAAATTGCCATTTATACCAGAGTAAACATCTGAGTTCTCTTGATTTTGCCAGAGTAAGAACATAATTTAAATTTGCATTTTTCTTCTTCTGCCCATGACCAGCAGAGAAGCACAACCACCTCTGGGAGGTTGGCTGCAGCAGTGTGCTGTGCCCTCCCCAGGACAAGCAAGGGACACTGCAAAGTCCACGTGCCTCAGTTGTCCACAGCACAAGAACATCCTCTCACATGAGGGCACACACAGCCCAGCTATTTATGTTTGGGTTTAGAAGTTTTAAACCTAAGCATGAAAAGTATGACTAGAAAGACACATGAAAAAAACCTAAAAAACCAGAGCTTAAAAAAATGGGAGGGATGGAGAATGCAGATCGTCTCAGAGCTGATTTGGAGACAGAGCCTTTGGGCATAAGGTGAGGCCCATGCCATGGTTCAACACATTTCTTGTTCCTTCAGCTGTAGCAGATAGCTGACATCTACACCTTGGAACATATTCACTCTAGGGCAGAAAAATTAAAAAAAAACCTGTCAGCTTTTGTCTAGGAAAATATGGTTGAGTAGCAATCTAGCTGATCTTTGCAAATATTCACAAGGAAATCCATGTGTCTGTATCACTAGAAAGGTTAAGGACAATTCACTCAGGGCAAGAATCTGTCACATCAGGGCCAGCAAATTTGTCACAAAAGCAACAAGCAGTGAACAGCTTATCCACTGTTAGATGTTAGCCTCCTTTGACTGAAATATTGCTTAGATAAATAATACGGCTTGCAAGGTTTGGCTTTAACTGAGAAAAATGTAAACAGATAAAGAAAAAGTTATTTGTCCAGACTCCTTTCTCACCAATGAAGGAAGAGAAACTTCGAAGGTTCAATACGTCTGACTGCTTTTGGATAGCTGTCACAGTATGAAATAAATCACTTCTTAAATATATCCATTTCTCTCCATCAGCTTTGAAGGGAGCCTCGACAACAAGTCAGCTTGAAGTACAGATGTCTACCAGCCAAAGCTGATGAATCCCAGCTCCAAATGTCACCCAACCCCAGGCATTTCTCTACATTACTGGAGGTGAAAGCTGCACTAATAAAGACAGGAGAGCGTCCGCCACACTTGCAATCTGCAGACAAAGGAAGCTTCCAGTCAACTGTAGATGTAATTCCCAGTAGCAAAGCAGGAAAAACAAGTCTCTTGGTTGTCATCTTTTTTCTCTGTGAAGCTTCAGAGTTTTGGTTTTGCAGACAGGATATAGGGTATAACTTCTACTCAGCTTCAGCACTGCTGGTGTTTTGTTCTCTCAACAGACATAGCTCTCTATTGCTACTTCCAGAAGAACCCCACAATTATTTTAAATATCTCTGTGGCTGCAAAATTATTGCTCATGCCAGAGAAACCCCCACACAAGTGAGATACAGTCTGTGGCACACAAAGTGACACAGCAAAACCCACTGAGGAGCAGCTGTTTATTGTTGGTTGCCAAACCAAGGAAGGATGTGGAGGTAGCTGAGGGATGAGATCCTCACCCAGCTGAGTGCATCGTGTGGCCCTAACCAGAAGCTCAGACCAGATCATCAAAGGCATACAAGCCTCAAAGCCACTGTCTCATGCTGCTTGCACGGCCAGCATAATTTTCACAGCCTCTGTCTTTTGTGGAAGGACTTCCTGATAATCCCAGGCACGGTACACAAATCTCTGTCTTCTGACCCTTCTCTCATTCCCTAGCATACTTTACCCCTCACACACTTGCAGTGGAGCCCTCTGGAAGGAGGAGCTGGACCAAGTGAAGCATGCAGCTGGGAGCAGATGAAGGCATGTTTCCTATAAGGAGTCTCTCTCAGGAATCCTGACTGATTACAAGCCCAGGAGCACGAGCCCAGGTGCTCCAGCAGCTCTTTGGCAGCCTCTCCCATCAGGAGTCCACTGATTCATGGAACCGGTACAGAATGAGACAGGCACAAATATAATCAGAAAAATCTCTTGCCTACCTGGCTCCACGGCAGTGAAACCTCGGGTTTTTTACTCCTCATATCGACTCCAGGTCAATTAAAATCAGGTGTGCGATAGTTGCTTTCAAATTTTTGTTGAGGTAGATTTTGTTCCTCAATATTACATTTTCAATGCAAAATATGAAAGCTGAAAAATTACAGTAATTCCTCCAGCACTGGCCTCATTGAAAGCAAAAGGTATGCTTAAAACACTATTGATTTAATCTCTGAGGGAGCCATACATCAAAGAGAGCTGACAGTCCCCACAAAATGCCAAATTGAAATGAAAGTCAGCAAGCCACATAATCATAGAAGGACAAGGGCAATAAACTCCAGAGAAGTTCCTTAGCTGGTAACAGAGTCAAAGTATCCATAAGACATATCCCTGGGGAAAAAAAAAAAAGATAACCCTGAGAAGTCCCCACTCATTAGAGAAATAGAAATACTTTAACCTGAAAACTTGTGATTTTGGTTGTTTTATTGTTATAATTGCCCCAAAATAAAGCAGATATCATAGAATGGTCTGGTTGGAAGGGACCATAAAGATCATCCCCATGGGCAGGGAAACCTTCCACTTGACCAGGTTGCTCAGTACCCCATCCAGCCTGGCCTTGAACGATGAGGCAGGCACAGTTTTGGATGTTGGGATCCCTCCATGTGTGGGAGATCAAAAGTTTCAATACTTCAGCAGTTTCCTTAAAAAAGTCAACACTGAAATACAGTTAATGTTCTTTAAAGAATGTGATTTATGTTCATCAAAATAGATCAATAAAAGGTTTCTCACTGAATGCAATTCAAAGACATCAGGAGGGAGGCATTCACTGCCTGTAGTAGTTTAAGCACCACAGACAGGTGTATCCAGCCCTAGGGGTCTTGGGCACCATGATTCCAGCAAGATACAGCTGTACAGATTTACAGATTTCTCCAAAGCATTCACTTTTACACAAACATTTTCCAAAAGAGATGATTAGAAGAAAAATCTCACTTTGAACTGCTATTTACTATACCCATTAAATAGGCACTGAACAGATGGTAAGTATAGGACAACAGCAACAACATTATCAGCAGCAGAAATATAGAAGCAAATACCAGCAGCACTTATACTTCAAAGCCCTGTCCAGGAACATACATAATCAATTTTTAATATAATTTATTAACCATACAGACTCACAAGTGTTCCCAACCATTTACGTGCTTCAATCCTTTGTCTGGATGAATTTTTTTTTTTTAATCAAAGTTACTATTGGATCTTGGGCTGTGCATTCTAATTGCTATAAATAAATCATGAATGATTGGCTCAACGTATTTTTCCATGGCAACTCCTGCGTCAGACACAGCATTACATTTTTGAAAGAGAGCTCTGCTCTTTGAGAGAGAGACAAAGATTCACACTTAGGATAGGCCTCAGATCAATTTTATGATTTCTTCTTGAGCAGAACATGTCTGAGCAATGAAACACAACAGTTTTCAACTAATTGTAAATTACTTAGGCACCAAAGTCTATATAGTGCCCTGCACTAGAGCAGGGAGCTGCATGGCAACTGCCCATCCAATATGCAAGACTTCTTAATTCTTCAGGCACAGATTATCTTTGACTTCCTCAAACAGGAAGCATCCCACTCCAGCAAAATCCTGTTCCATTTCTGTCTCACACCAGAGTCCTGAGGAACCTGCCTCCTGAAGATGCCAGCAAGGATGGGGAAGAAATTGCTTTCCTGAGTTCTATGGTCTGGTCAAAAGCAGGAAGGTGACATCTGTGCATAGTAGGTTAGGCCAAGAAAACCAGAAGGAGCTCTTTGCAACACAGAATTTGTCCCTGGTAAGATAAACCAAGAAAACCTTAGATACGAGTATATTTCCTCTACCTCCAAAAAGAGGGACAGTTCTATATTACTTAAAGCCACTCATCTGCGTTAGAGAGGAACATTCCCAAAGTGTGTATTTCCATCTATTTTCTGAAAGGGACACATGAAATATTTAGTAATTTACAGAACTAAAATCAGTTTTCCATTTACGAGGTAAGATTTTTACACCAGTTTAGAAGTTTCAGTATCTGAAGCCAAGAAACCTTCTACTATTAACTAAGAGAAATCCAGTTTAAAGACTCAATTGTTTAAACTTCCAAAAGCCTCCCAAAGTACCATTTATAGCATCAAGCAAGTTCTGTAGCTCAGATGATACAATTCATATGCACTTCCTGAGAGAAAAAGTCAAACAATTTTAAGTTCAAAACTTTCCAAAAGCAATTGCAGTTCCAGGGCAGGATGAAGCCTTCAAGAGGAACTGTCCTCATCAGACTGTATCTGACCAGATGTTCACGAACATACCTGGTTCCAGACACCCTTCCACTTGTTAAGCTTCACCAGAGCCTGCCATGCACCTGAGATTTCATCCTGAATGCAAACCAAGCCATGGCTTGGCCTTAGTTTCAATTTATGCAGATTCAGACACAGACACCTTGGAGCGTCTCTAGAGGCTTACATTAAACAGAATCCACAGAAACCTGTTTAGAAAATTAATTGGCAAAACTCTCTCAATCAAGAAGACCAAGCTCTTGCTATTTCATGTTTTTCACACCATTTGCCTCTGAACAAAGGTTTTGCCATCAGTTATTCTACATTTTCTAAGAGATGTATATTTATAAGAAGCATATATTTATGACATCCACTGCCCACATTACACAGTTTAATTTCAATTTATTCAGAGGAATTTGTGTTTATATTAAGTAACCTGCAGGAGATGACACACCCTTTGTTAAACAGCCATCTGAGGAGTAAAATTTACAATGATGTGCAAACAAGCTCACTTATTTCCAGTTCATGGAGAGCATCAGGAGCACAGAGTGAATTATCCATGCTGGTAAAAATTCTGCCTTAAATTTTTCCTAGGAGGAAGCTGAGTTTTCACATAGATCAGCTTCTCTTCTTGTCTGATTTCCAGGGAAGATGTTGACCTGGTTTTAAATATTTTAATCAAAACTTTAGTTTTGGATTTTTTCACTTGTTCAATGAAGAAATCTGCACTTTCCATGCACATCTGTTTTCAAAAAGAAAAAACCAGGATAAATATATACCTCCGAAAATCTGCACTGGACAGCATGTTCCTTGGTGTTATCAGAGAAAAAAAGGAAAGGATTTCATTTGACAGGAGAGATTTTTCATTATAATCAGCTACGTGATTCCAAGTAGAACTGAAACATTGCAATCTCTCAACCTTCACTCGAAACCAAGACAAACTAACCATGAGGTTCCAGAGACAGGCAAACGCGAGATTTTTGCATGAATTATGTAAAGTCTCTTGATAATTACAAATGATTGTTAACAGCAACAAAGCTATCTCAGTAATAACAATCTGACTGGTGTTAATTATTACCACTCTCCTGCTAAGGTACTTTACTGTCTCAGAGCTTCTAGACATAAGGCCAAATGAGAGTGGCTCACACTTCATCACGCCAGTAAATCAAAATCACTTTAATTATTCTCCAGTGAAACTCCAAAGGCTTCAAGTCAACATGGCACGAGCCATATGTTTCTTTCTGTTCAGGCAACGCTGCTAATTAGCAAAGTTGGGAAAATCTTATTTCAAAGTGATAAAGCACAAACCTCAGCATATGTTTACTTGAGAAGAAGGAGATTTAATCACAATGAGCACATTTGCTGCTGTGTTAACAAGGAGGCTTTGAGGTGAGGCTTTGGAAGAACTTGGCTACATCCTTAGCTGGTGCAGGTCAGTGCTGCTTCACAAAACAGCTCTGCTGGACGAGGCCACCCCAGCTGGCTGTGCTGCTCATCATTAGGTGCTTACAACCATGTAAAAACTTGCTCACATGGGACAACACAGAGGAAGGGTTTGTGAGAGGAATAGTGTCGCCTTCCAAGGCCTGAGGATGACTGCAGTCTTAGACCTGGAGGCTCCCTTCTCCTGAAGGCAAAACGAGATGTTTTACAAACTGGAAGATTCCTGTCACAGGCACTAGTGAAGGAGCCATCCCCCATAGCAAACTTGAGGACAAAATTTGTTGTCAGCCAGCTGACTGGGGATGGCTGCAAAAGGGCCGAAGAGCAAAGTGTTGACACCAAATCTTCTCATTTCATACTGGTTCAAAAAGCACTGAACCTTCCTGCGTACACTTATCTTGTGATTACTGCAACTTTAACCAACAAGGAAATAAATCTATTTTGAACTGGATTATGTTTGGATTTTTCAACCAGTTGCAACACATTGAACAAACTCAAGAAATTCAGTTTCAAGGTTGTGCTTATGGAGCACTAAGAGAAGAGCTGAACCTCACTTGAAGCTGAACATGCATACTGCAAACCAGAGTCAACAGAACAGCATTCCCACACTACTAAAAGCAAGGGAAAAGAAAGTAGGAAAACACACCAGCAGTGGAGATACCTGACACTCTCTTGCCTGGTTTATTTTCTTAATCCCAGCCTCATCCCTCACTTACCACAGAAGAGTCTTTGAAAATCCATTTCCTTTGGTCCTTCATAAGAATAAAACTAGAACAGATTAAATAAATGATGGTGAAAATACATAAATAATAATAAATAAGCTTTGCTAATAGCACTGTTGCTTCAGCAGCTTGAGAAAGAATGGTACTGATGATGGCTGTCATCGGGAGCACAGAGTGATTGCCTTAATTTCTTATCTTTGCAGTCAATTCCACTGTGAATGCATCCAGATACATACAATTTCCCACACAGATGCTATTTCTCTGCCTTAAGCTCCCTCCAACATCTCCCTGTGTGTAATTGTTCGCCTGCAATCTTTCTTGAGATTTTTCCAAATGCATATCTCATGTCCCACATCTTCCCCAGAATTTGGCTGCAAATGCCACATTTTTATCAAGCTTCACTTATAAGTAAGTAGAATGGAAGGAAAAATTGACTTTAGCATAAGAAAAAGAGAAAATCCTTCAGTTGTTTCAAGACACTAATTACAAGCTAGAATGCAATTTTAAGAAAAAAATATATCTGCATTTAGAGCTTAGCAGGTCTAAATTATGCAGTTATGAATATTATGTTAGCCTAATTAATAACTTAGTTTTAAGAGCACACTGAAATTATGTACCGGTGTCTAGTGGATATTGTACATAGGCACCCTCTTACTCAAAAGGATTTCAATGCATTTAAAATTGAAATGCTTTAAATCTGGAAAATGCTATACTATCTGACAAGCCTAAGAGGGACTTGAAATGGAATAAAATCCTGATGTCTCAGCTGCCACTGTTGGGGGAAGTAAAAATGCATTTGAAAGGCTGGGTTTCCATACACGTTTTACCTTTGCTTTGTTGTCATGGAATAACCTGGTTTCTATCAGCATTCAGAGGGCATTTCTCTAATCTGAATTCTTGAGGTATAACAATTTAACTGTGATACCAAATACTGTGAAAGAGAAATAAACCAAGGAGAAGTTGTCACTGCCACAATTGCCTGGTCATGACCAGACTTCTAGGTGTTTCCACACTTAAAATAGCAGGTGACCTCAAGGAAGACTCCAGTTCCTCACCATAAAAATGTTCAGAAACACAAACATCTTGTTCAATTATTAACAAGATTTACAGTCAGGTATTTCTCAAAGGTGCACAGAGATAGGACAAGAAAAAATGGATGGTATGGTAATTCCAGCTGGAGACTGGGGCCATAAACCACAACCACCTCCTCCCACAAAAAAAACCAACAAAAAACCCCCAAACAAACAAACAAACAAACCCACACACACACAAAAAAAGAAATTATAAAAAAAAGGAAGAAGAGCATCTTTCCTCCATGAATTTAGTGAAACTCTGAAATGAGCTGCCCCAAGCTGAAGTCTCCATACTTGGAGATGAATGGAACTGTGTTTGACAAGGCCCTGAGCAACCCGAAGTAACCTATCCTTGATTAGAGGAGGGAGTTGGACTTCCAGAGGTCCTTTCAAGAATAAATCACAAATCACCTCATGAAATATTTCATGAGGAACCTACAAGTTCCAGTGACCATTAAAATCTGGTCGAAGGTTCTTTTGAAATCCACCCCGCACCCCCCAAATAATGTTTGGTACAGTAAAACAACAAAACACTACAATGTTCATGGAGGACACACCATCCTTTCAGACACCTTTGGAGAAGACATAGTCACAAGTTTGTTGATCAAAACTAAAACTGAAGCACCCCCAATGAAATCACATTGTGGCAAACACCAAAATCAAAGAGGAAACACAAGAAAGAAAACTCACAAAGGAAAAGAGAGAAAGATACAAGATTCTTCAGAGGAACCCCAAAGTTTAACTGTGCCTTGTTAGTGCCAATGATTGTTGGAGACATGATGTAAAGCCCTTGTAGTTTGGTGGCAGATCTTCAGCATCATGTAAAAGCATTTTCCATGTACTTAGATGATGGCATGATGTGAACACACAATCATTTTCCCAGGGTCCTTGCAGTCTACTCCAAATAAGTGAAACAAAAAAATCAGGATTTCCCTGTTGCTTTGTTTCAAAGACTCCTCAGCAAGTATGGTTGTAACAAATACATTTCAATCTGTATTTAAATATGCATTAGCCAATCCACATATCACCCCTTCTCACCAGTTTTTCCAGAGTACAAAATGATTTTTAACTGATTTTATAGACTTTATGTAAAATTTTCTCTTTTCGTCCCTCCTTTAAGTCACTTTTATGTCTCTGACCAATCTTCATGTAACCCTCCCAGTGCCTTTATGAGCCTTGCTTTCTTTCATAGTTTGCATGCATAATTTTTTTATTAGACAGAGTCATTCCAGCCCCTCTAAATATTTATTTCCAAAAAGAACAGGTTCTGCTGAGCCATTAGCAGCTGCAGTCTTACCTTCATGCTGACCTCCCCGCCTCCACCATGACCCTGCAGTAGCATCATCCAATTATATATGCCCATCAATTCCCTCATTCTGGGGAAATTGGGTTTATTTAAATTCAGAAGCCTAGCTCTTGCCTTCACCTCCACAGCTTAATATACAAGGTCAAAACTAACAGTTATGTGATTTTTGTTCCCAAAAGTCTATGGCCTTCGCTGCTTCTTTTCCCTATTACCTGCTATCTCCAGGATCGCCTCGTAACCATTTGTTTGTTTTGCAACTTCCATTCAGATTCTAGAACCCCCAGTTCACCAAAATCCTCGATTTTCTATCCAGTTATAACCTGAAAAAGCAAAGTACTGGTTCTCTCAATTTATTCACTGCTTCAAGAAAAAATATGTATTTAAATACTTTGCTCAGAAAGGGTGTATTTCAGGGTAAGTAAAATTCTCTCTTGGAAGCTATGGTAATTCACTAATGAATTGTACAGACTCATTCAGATCAAGACAAAGAGCACAAAAATATGCTGCTCTTCCAAGTGCATCAGTCTCCCTGCAGGTAAACAAGCTGCAGTGGTAACCACAGGTGGAACCTGTTGTTATTGTAGCTTAGCTTCCCACACAAGCCTGAGCCAAGCAGGGAGGGATGAGTGCAGTGCTCTGGTGGCAGCTATTTTTGTGCCTTGACATATTTCCTGTGATACACAGAGAAATTGGTAAAGTGCTGTTCCAAATTTTCCTCAAACAATATTTTCATGTATGCACACAAAATGGTTTGCGAGAAAAATAATCATCAGCTGGCAGCCAGACAACTCTGCAGGTAATGGGCTCTGAAGATGATACCTTCAGACTCTGAGCTGCCAGGGTCATTGCTGCAAGGTCAGCATTTAAACAGTTAAAACAATATTAATTAAAACTGGGGGTTTTTCACTTTGCTAATAATTAATTGTCGTAATATTGTTACTTAGCTGCCACTCTCAGAGACCACCTGATTTATTGCTTTGCCAGCAAAGTTTTGTTCTTAACAGAGTGCTCTTCAGTTCTTTGGAAAGTCCCAGATTTATACATTGTAAGAAGTCACACAGCCTGGCCTGGCATGGCAGGATGACTGTCTTCTGTTCCCAGCTCACTTCTTGATCTCCTCTGTGATTCCAGACTCTGCACTGGTTCTGTCTGCTCTATTTATAATCAGGGCATAGACCATGTCCCTGGGAGGTGTCTGTGAGTGCCTACCACAAACAAGGCTGTAAGTCTTAGGATCCATAAAAGTAGGTGACAAAACGGAGCGACATCTCAAATGAAGTGTCATATACCACTGCTTTGTAGACTATAAAAACTTCCTCCACTTAGTGTAAGGGAAAATAATGGCAATAAATATAAGTCTTACAGAAAAAATAGGGTAAAGCTTTCTCCTGGAGAATTAGCACTAACACATTTTAAATGTGCACTAGATGTTACATTTAAAATACAAATTTAAAAAATGTGTAAGTAATGCACCTATAAATCATCTTACACATATGAACAAGATGAATATGTGTTTGTTTTCAGCAAGGAAGACTATTATTCCAGTTCTGAACAAACCTCAACACATTTAGTGTGGGAATCAGACCCAAACTTAACAAAACAATGTGTGTTGATTCTCAGTCTCCATAAACAAGACAACTGAATACCAACTTCAGCATTTCACAGCAAAGAAAAGGAGTAGATTCATTTTTCTATAGAAAGAGAAAATCTAAAGAGCTTTAACATTTTTGACAATTATATTCACTCTGCAATATCTACATCAATCACCACCCACGCATGCTTTGAAGACTGAAAGTAGATAGTAAGTCTAGCAGAACTTCGTGGTGGGAGTTGTGAGGCTTTTTTTATCAAACTTTGAAAGTAGGCTTGTAAAAAGTAGCTTTAAAAACCTGGTTAAATCCCAAGGATATTAAAATTTTGGACTGACTACTCATTTCCCAAGCTTTAAACCAGTGGATTCACCATTTTAGGTAATTCTTAATTGAAGAGAGGATTATTTAATTTTATTTTTTAAAACAATGGTTTACCTTAGTTCATGTAAGTGTTTTGATTGGGAAACATTATTAACTTTATTGAGGAGGAGGTCAGAATAAATGGCCAGTAATTCTCCTGGTCCTGCAGATTTACAAATCCACCACTGAAATCAAAGCAGGGAGATAGGATGACAAAAATTTCTTATTACAGCTTGGAGAGACCCCAAGATAAAGCAAAGGTTGGCCATTCAGCCTGCCCTAAACTTGTAACCACACGGGTGACACTTCGTAGCAGTTCACCCATATGATAACCACAAGGCTTCTGATTGTTCCAACACACAGCTTCCAGAAAAACTCCCAGTCCTGATGCTTCAGCTTCAAATGATAGAGAGCTCAACATATGCAGTCACTGGTTCTGCTCATTTGCAACTGAATAGAAAGAAGCCATATGAGAAATTAATCCTCTAAGTCCTTCCAATAGAGATAGGGAAAAAGAAAACAAAACAGAAGAATACTGCAGGGGCTTAATTTTTATTGATCTGAATTTTAAAGCAGGATGAGAATCAGTTCTTTTTCTGTATAGGCCAGTGCACTAATCCCAGATGCAAAAGCTTATATGGCTAAAAAAGCTTCGCTCTAACTAAACTGTCACCACACACTTACCCTTGGGACAGGCTAAAATTCAAGGCTCTTTTGTACCTGAGCACCCAAGCCTGTAAAACAGAGCTTTTAGCAATCAACCCAATGGCCACCTAGTCAAAATTTTCATTTCTCGGTTACATATTTCCTTCTCAGAGCAGCATTGCAAGAAGCCTTTACTCTGGGCTCTGACTTTTGCAACTAAGGAAGGAAACCAGCTCCCTTGTGCAGGAGTCCAAGACAGTACATTCACCCATATTAATGTAACTTGGCTCCAGGACTGCTACAGACCATGGCAAAAGCTCACAGCTGCTGGCTCCTTATGGAGCTCTTCTGCCTGGGGACACCTCTAAAGAAGATTCTCCACATTCACCATCAGTGCCAAAGAGCAAATAACTCTAATCCCCAGAAATGGTGGGTTGGGAGGCCACAAATTGGGCCCTCTCCTCTATCTTGAAGCAGCTCTGCAACAGCAACATGTCCCTGCAGTCCCTCAGCCCTGGACCTGTGGCTGTCAGGAGCACTGGAAGGTTGGTCTGCAGATTCACCAGGAGGGGCTCTCAGGGCTGATGTGGTCACTGCCAGCCTTCTCCCCAGCTCATAGCTGACATGGAGGATTCAAGAGGAGGTCCTCTGCCCACACTGCACTGAGGGTTACCAACCTGGGGCTTGAGCATGTGGTGGCACCACATCATCATCACCATTATTATTATTATTGTTATTATTGTTATTATTATTATTGTTATTATTATTATTTCTGGTTGTAGATGTGATTCAAAGGCCAGAAGCTTTTTTTATAAAAGACCTGCTAGAGTGGTACTCAGTGGCAGCAAGGGTCAAGACACACAGCTTGGTACAATAGCTGTGACCAGACAAAGACTGAAAGAAAGAAAATCCTACAGAACATAGGTGTGACCTCTCTAAGATGCTCTGAATATCCTGAACTTCCCAGGGGAAGCACCTAGGAGGGTATACCAAAGGATTCATGACAGAGATAGCCCAAGATCTTTGTTGTTAGGACACAAACAGGACCTTTTGACAGAAGCAGCATGAACACACCCAGCAAGCGTACAGCAACTTGCTTGTGCTACGTGTTACTGCTGCTTTCTCAGAGCTTTTAAAAGCACAGAGCTCTGTAAGAAGCATGTTGGAACTCTTCCTAGCAGTAACTCCTCCTCCTAGCATGAAGCAGTGGCAGATACTCACTGCAGTATTGTCTCCTCCTTCCTGACACCTTCTTCGGCCCCACCCAGGTGGAGGTGACTGCTCCAAGGGACGTCACTGTCACACTGCCCTCCAAGCAGTTCTCCACTGTTTCCCTTCCCACCACAGGCCCAGCAGGGAATTTAGCTTAGATTTAACAATTGCCTGGAGTTTTAGATTCTGTTTGCAGTTTTGGTTTTGTTGGTGTTTACAATTCAAGGTGCATATATACATACACAAAAATACTGCCAGGGTATTGTCATAATAATCTTGAGGGAAATAATGCCTGAGAAACTGGAAGGTATTCTTCCTACACTTCCAGATGCTCTGCTTTTAAAAGGCAAAGGAGGAAAGGAGCAAGTAAAATACGAGTCACATCCTCTAGATAATCTATTCCTAGATTTTCTAGAAGTCACAGAGCAAACTGAATAAAATGTCTGGTTATAAACTCTTTTTTTTGAGAGAGCTTTATCATAATGAACTTCAAATAGCCCTTCTTATTGTTGAATTTACCCATGTTTTTGAACAAATTAAATTCATCCAAGGTGATGAGGTATTGCTTAGTTTTTACTTCTTTATGTCCCACAGAAAGTGTGAGAGTATATTCCAGCCTGCTGCAGGCTTTGCATAGCAGTATAATGTTGTTTTCCCTTCCTAATCTCCAATGTATTTCTCTGAAACTGCAGATGCAATGAATGATCAAGCTTTGTGTTTGTTTGCAGGGCATAACAAAAAAAAATTTCAAGCACCAGTAACTTCCTGGTGCTTTCCTTTTATTTTCAGTGTTTCTGGATTATACAGTTTCAGTCTACCTCATTGATTTAGGATGGAATTAGCAGGCAACATTTCTAGTCCAACATCACTTCCTTATCCAAAATATGCAGGACTGTTGGAAGCAGGAGCAAGCAAGACAAACTGCTTCTCATCTCTGCTATTAGGATGTGAAGCAATGACTCCGCTCTGATACCTCTCCCTCCTACAAAGTTTTCGTAAGGAATGGCTCCATTTCCAGCTCTGAGCCAGGCAGCTCACAGATGAGCTTCAAGACACTAATAAAAATAATCAACAACCTTCTGGAGCCTGCATCACACCCAATAATGATGTTCAGAGAACCAAGATGAAATACTAGTAACATATTCAGTGGAGTCTTGACTCAGTGGAGAGAAGAGGAGCAGTGGGGTGAGGAAATCATACCAAAGAACATTAAAAAGAGAAGAAAGTGAATTTGTTTTTAAAACCTTAATCTAACAGAATATTTCAAAATGGAAGACACTTTTTATAGTAGTCATACTGCTAGAGGAGAGCTTGCACACCACACTAAAACCCCAACAGGTATTAAAAGCTGTGAAATTTATCTGCTGCAGAACAGAAGGACAAAGACAAGGTCATTCACTGTGTGCAAGTGGAAGAACAAGGCTCTGAAATCCCCAAACAAATCGGGACAGAAAATAATCTCCTTGGCAAAGCTTTGCAGTATTTGAGCATCAGGAGAAAGTCAGAAGCATTATTATTGACTAACCAAGCTGACATTTGGCTACTGTTTAATTCTTACAGTTCCTTTGAGATGAAAGGATACCACTTCCATCTCCAAGTGGTGGTTTGGCATAGTCAATAGAACATAGAATATCAACTTTTTTTTCTTAGTGTGTTGAGGAAGAGAGGACTATCCTGAAAACTTCTCACTTGCCTATTGTCCTTTATCTTGCTTGACTGGTTGATTTTCAGCAGCACTTGAGGTCTAATTCTCCTAATTAACCCCATTCTCATCTGTTTTCAGTCTTTCCCGTGAGGAGGTTGGTGCAAAGAAGGTATCCCAGGAAGATGTGTGTGTTGGGTACTACCACCAGGTGGATCAAGCCACAGAATCCACAAGAAAGGGACTGATTAGATGGATGAAAAACCCCTTCCTGAGGAAAAGAGCCTGCATGGCAGGAGGCTGCAATGGTGGCTGAACACAGCTTGGAAGGTGATACACACAACACCTGGAAAGGGCTCAAGTCAGCTCAGCTCTTCTGATCTGGAATAAAATCATTCAACACATCCCAGGCTCAAGGCAGAAGCTGCTGAGAGAACAGCAGATAAGTGTGAACCCCGTACAGAACAGTAGCATAGATCACCTGGCACCTGATAATTGTGGCATGTCTTTGTTGACAAGATCAATGTCCAAAGACTACAGAATCTAAATAGTCATATCTGTTTTCTGAGAAAGCTCCAGCTGGGCAGCAATTCCACTATCAGTATTTTATTGGCAGAGCTGCAGCAGCACTTTATGATGTTCAGCCACAGATGACAAACTACATCCCAGTAGATATTTCGTAGTAAATCACTCCAGTCATTCTCCACCCCCCAGCTCTTCTTGTTTGCCAGCTACCTACAAGCAGAGTACAGGATTTTTTTTTCTTAGCTGTTTGCTAAGATTTCCATGCACAATCTTTGATCTGTGGATTGCTGCACATATTTGAAATTCAGCATTTGATCTGCATCAATTGCTGGCAGGGGAATTTCAGCCACGGGACTAAAAATGCAACTCTCAGGATCAGATTTATGGTGCAAATATTGAAATACACATTTAAGAAACAGTACTAACTTTGGAAATTAATGGCATAAAAGTCCCTAGGTTTACTTCACAGACTCAGTTATCATCAACATATGTGGGAGAATTCATTCCAGTTCTCATCTTTTTATTCATTAGCTTACTGCTCCACCTAGTATTTTCCTGGTTTTGAAATTAAGGAAATGGAAAACATTGGTCCATTTTCTTACAATTTAAGACTTCATGCCTCCATGGCATGTTCTCTTTTCTTAAAAAAACCCTTTCTTCTCTGCACTGGACAGACTCCCTTCAGGCCATTGTTTCCCAAAGGAACACCAAGGGTACTGGTCTGATGCTTGGGACCATCCTGTCCGGATGGCAACTCAGGCAGAGAGGACACGTACACGACACCAGCCCTGTCCCCTCTGCACTCACTGGACAGCAGTCCCTGCTCTGTCAGGCTCTGCACCTTTCAGGAAAACTGAATTTACACCCACACATTTCCCCTGTGACTTCCTTTAGACATTATTAAAAACCTTTATTTCCTGATGATTCACCAACACCTGGGAGCAAGTTCTGCTTTTTGTTCCTCTCCGACTCCAATCTTTGCTTCCCCTTAGCAACCGAGTGGCAAAACCTTCAAGATTTAAAAGAAACAGGAATGAGTGTGTAAGTGTATGCTCGCTTCCTTGGAGTGCATGAAAGGCTAATTATAGAAATTAAATGCTAATTCTTCAAGATTAATATAGGCAAGTGAAAGGCTTTTGCATTATTTGCCTAAGAGGCTACTTGAAAAGCTTTAGTCCTTTTGCTCCTCACCTGTAATTTCTACCCTTCCTGCCCATGCTGGGTTACACTGGGTCAGGTTTTTAATTGGTGCTCGTTAGCCAAGCTGTGGATGCTCCTCTCTGGCCAGCCCCTGTGCCCACAGGCAAGTGCTGCCTGCATCTCTGTAGTGGGAGAGGAAAGCAGAGCCCCCTCCCAGCAACAGCAGCACTTTGATCTCTGTCACCAGCGCCTATCCTGACACCCTGTGGAGAACTGTAAAGGGCAACAAAATAGACACAACAGAAACATTTTTGCAGTCCAGCTCCTTCATGTGCCAATAAGAGACAAAAATGCGAACGCATGCATCCCCAAAATCTGCATTGTTTTGTCCTTTTTAATGGACTTCTGCAATTTAATGTTGTGTTCGACCATGCTCAGAATGCTCCGGTTCAACATATCCCATAAGCTGTCCCTTAAATCACAGCAAATACCACCTTGAATTGAGGGCCTACTATATATTTATACACAACCTGGTCTAGTGGAAGGTGTCCCTGCCCAAGACAGAAGAGTTGGAGCTAAGTGGTCTTTGAGGTGCCTTTCAACTCAAACCATTCTATCATTCTATGATATGTATTTTACTACATTTTTTATTATATATCTGTTTTTGTCTCTAAAAGATCCCTCCCACACCACAGAGGGCCTTGGCATATCATACTCTGAATACATGTGAGTGAACATAACTTACATTGCAAGAAAAATATAGTTGCAAAGTTATTCTTTCCCTTTGATTCTCTAAGCAGCTTTTGGCAAAACAGCATCTCATTACAACCTGCCATCTAATCATGCTGACCAGGGCCCTTTAACTGGGGTGGTGACCCTACCAAAAAGCAGCAAACCCTCCTCACAGCACAGGCTCTCTCTTAAGCAATAATGGAGAGGCCCCAAACACATCAGGGCCTCACTCCATCAAGTCCCAATGGGAAAACAAGAAGTGGGATGAATGTATGCTGCACTGTTTCTAAAGCACCTCAGTTTTTGATGCACCAAGCAGAAAGATCAGAATTAGGTTTATGTTGATGGTTCTTGACCTGTAAGAGCTACACAACTACTCCTAGGAACGTCATCAGAGGAAGAATAACAAAACTGCCCCTATTGCAGAGTTATAATAAGGCGAGGAAAGAGAAGGAATTAATTTGATAGACCTACATGCACATATTAATTAAAGATAGCAAGAATAATTATACACTTGGGAAAGGCGAAGACAGGTCCTCAGAATATCAAGAGGTCTATAAAAATTCTGGTGAAAGGCACCAAAACCTAAATAAAAAGAGGTGCAATTATTCTCCACCACCCACCTCTGCTGAGAGTGGGAGGGGACAAGAATCACAGCAAGAGAAAGTAAATGTCACAGATGGGTAATAGGGACAACAACTGGAAGACACTCTGCAAGGTCTCTGCAACAGAGAACGTCTGAACGGAGACGATCCAGCAACAGGATTTACCCGAAGGACTCAGACAAGTTAAAGGACATTTCACAACTCTCCCACAGTGGTAGGAAGGGAACAGGCAACTCTTCAAATGGAAAGGGTTAAGGTGAGCAAAAAACTGAAAAGGGGTTTTAGCAGGCTGATGGTGTTTTCCTTTCACCTCTTGCAAGATTAGGACATGAAAATAGAGCAAAACTTCTACATTCCCTACCTTGTTAAAAAGCTCAATTCCTCTTCCCTGCAACATTTCTGCTGCAAACATTGTGTTTGGATTAAACAACAGAACAGAAGAATACATATATAGTAAGAAGACTACATGCAAACATCATGTGCCTCCAGAATAAATGCATGAACCTAAGTAGATCCTAGCTGATAAGCAACACAGCAAAAATGGGTTTATTGAGCTGATATCCTACACGTGCCTTTCTACAGTAATTGTCCAGGAACTGCAGCTGACTCCATAGGGATGATGAAGAAGCTGACATCATTAAGAAAGGAGAAGGAAGATGCTTATAAGACATCCTTTGAGCACCAGCTACAGAAACTTTGCAGCAGTGATTTTAAACTCAACCAGATTCTGGTATTGGGTAATTAACACAATGACAACAGAGACTGGTGTAAACGTGGAACCCCCTCATCTGATGCACACATCACACAGCTACTCAAAATGCTTCAGAGAGCACAGAGAGGTGACACAGCTCAAATGAGAGTCTCAGGGACTCCTGTTGTTGCAGAACAGACATTGTAGTACAGAAGTTTTAAAGCACGATGAGCAATTTAGGCTCTTGCTAAAATGTACATCCACTCTTACACGCTTCCAGCTCTGGCATAAGCAAAAGGTAACCAACACTTAGGATATGAACCTGGGATGTCCCTAGGCTCTAATCAAATTTCAGAATCTTAATTACATTAATCCTTGGTGTCAAATCCATGTACAAGGATTTCATATATATATATGTATATATATAAATATATCTGATACTGTCCCACACGACATCCTTGTCTCCGAATTGAAGAGACATGGATTTGATGGATGGACTACTGGTGGATAAAGAACTGGCTGAGACACTCTGGTGTCCCCAACATGAGAAAGACATGGAACTGTTGGAGAAGGTCCAGAGGAGGCCATGAATTTGATAAGACAACTGGAGCACCTCCCCTACGAAGGCTCTCCCTGAGAAAGTTGGAGCTGTTCATCCTGGAGAAGAGAAGGATGTGTGGAGACCTGACAGCACCTTCCAGTATCTGAGGGGGCTACAGGGAAGCCAGAGAGGGACTCTTTGTCAGGAACTTTAGTGATAGGATAAGGAGTATTGAGCACAAATTGAAAGAGGAGAAATTCGGGTTAGATATTAGGAAGAAAATCTTTACTGTGAGGGTGCTGAGGCCCTGGCACAGGTTGCCCAGAGAAGCTGTGGCTGCCCCATCCCTAGAATTGTTCAAAGCCAGGCTGGATGGGGCTCTGAGCAACCTGGTCTGGTGGAAGGTGTCCCTGCTATGGCAGGGGTGTAGAGACTAGATGGTCTTTAAGGTCTATTCCCACCCTTTAAGATTCTATGATTGCCTGTCTCTTTCTCTTTCTCTCTTTTTCTCTGCCATTTAAATCTAGCTGAAATACCAGAATATAGTTTATAAATCACATTTAATATAGTTTATAAATTACAGTTTAGTTGGAGAACATCCTAAACCAAACCTCACTTCCCCAAAAATTGCAGGGAAAGTCTGAATCCAGAATGAAAACTCAATCTAGCAACAAAACAGCCTCAGTATACATTTCTGCTGTTATTTAATCTCTAGGTAGTAACCAAGAGAGTTTCACTGCAGCCTTTGGATTATGCTAGCAAGAGCAGAGAAAAAAATCCATTGGTGAAGGGTCCTTGGTGTAACAGGTACAGATCAGCTGGAGGATTGTGAATAACCTCTTGTTCAAGAGGGTCTCGGGCTAAGCCAGCACACCACTAATGATTCCCTCACGTTCCAACACTATTTCAAAACAAAGGGCAGAATATGACACTGGGGTCTGGTTGCTCAGAGATTACAAAAGACAGAGCTCTGGAAAGGGTTTTTGCCAGATTACTGAGTAGCTTTGCTTTAGATAGTAACTTAGAATCTTTTTTGGCAGCAATTATACAGCATAACGTACAGATGAGATGTGGCACACATTCCACCATATGGGCTAGAAAAAAGCAGATGTCTGGGGAATATCTTCAACTAAAAATATTGTGTCTTATCTGGCTAAGAGAATTGTAAATATTTTAAATGATACTCAGAATATTTAATTGCACTCTTTGAAATACTGGAATTTACATGCAAAATAAACTGACAATTAGATACAGCACCTTGAAAACGTACTTTTCTGTGATTGCATTACAATAAGGATACATTCAATGTGTGGGGAAAAAAAAAAGAAAGAACTGAGATCTTCTGAAAAATCTTCCGGTAAGAACAGAGGTGAAGGGAAATTCTAACTTCATCCAAGACAGATTTTGGTTGCCTTCTGGGAGACAATAAGAAAGACCTGATGAACCAGAAGACCTCTTCCAAATCTTCAGAAATGTCTGAGCTAAAATTATTTTTTCTTGGAAGCCAGTTGCGGAGTCTTTAAGACACCATGACTTAATGAACATTACCCATGTGCTAATTTAGCAGACAAGAAAGATTCTCATGGAGGACACCAGAGTGAGTCACACTAGAATCTAAAAATCTCTTTCTACGGCGTGGTGCCTCTCAGAATCTGATTTCTTCCACTCGAGTGCCTGAGGAGACAAGGCTCAGCTGTACACTTTACAATTCTAAATTTTTTCACATGTCAAGTAGTATTTGTGCAAACAACAGAATTTGGACTCTCACTCATTATTTGCTCAGGCAGTGATCTGATTCACGTGTGAAAGCCAACGTTTGTAGATAAAGGCATAGGACCAAAGATAATTGTAGACTTCAAATAACCAAAAGCAATTGTAAATATTTCTATTATTTCAACAACTAAGTTGGTTGAGAGGGACTTTAAGTACCTCTGCATCATATCTGGGGAGCAAAAGAGCCACGGTGGCAGCTTTCTGTGTGAATAGATACACTCCTAATTAATCAAAGTATCAAAGGTATCAAAGGTATCAAAGCAGATCCAGATCCCAGCCACACCCCACTGTGAATTAGGGCTGCAGCAAGACAATTCCCAGCCACGGGGATGTATGTAATCCCCACAAATCCTTAGCATTTACAGTCAGCAGTTTTAAAATCTGTTTTCTCCACCCCAAACTCATGTGTCTGTGGCTCAGATGGTGTTCAGGGAAAAATGTTTGGCAGAGGGACCTTTTAAAACAGCTTCTGCCCTCTTAAATATAGGGTTCTTTTACCAGAGTAAGAAGCCAGATGGAGAGTAGGCTCCACGGTGTTATTTTAGCCAGACAATTTTGTCCATGTGGAGTTCCCTAATAAAGAGCTCACTGTTGAGTATCTTGTACCTGGCTTGGGCACATCAGGATGAGAAGAATCCTTCTAGTCTCACTTCACCTCTCTTCAAAGCAGGCTCTTCATCAGGGAACACCAGCTACGACCTTCATCTTTTTGAGTTTAGAAGTTTCAGACAGGTGAAGCTGCTGCTGCTTCAACATGTTATAAAAGTACTCTATAAAATGAAAATATAAATATATTGGCTTAAAGAATTTAACAGCTCAGGACCACAGTTTAAGACATACTGTCACAAAAACGCAGCAGCAGTGAAAAATATCGAATTAGTAGCACAACTTCAGGACAGTAAAAAACAGGATTTACAACAAAACTTACCCTCTCTGAGGGAGAGATGCCTGCATTAGCTATGCTTTCTGTCCATCCACTAGAATGTTTTTTATGTGTTTGATTGAGGAAAAAGAGACATATTTAACTTTGGATGATTGTTAAGATAGTACTTACACCTTCTTGAGCTCTACAGTTTCAGCTGGTCGAGCCTTAATTGAGGACTTTGTGAACAATTTTCTTCCCCTCTTCCTCACCCTCAGACACAAGCATTTATGCCACTGGGCAAACATCCAAAGTTTGGGGAACCAAAGAACATTTTTACTCCTAAACTTTCTGGAAAGTTGTGCAGATCATCATCAGAAAAGGTGCAGAGTAAGGCACAGGAAATCCATTTTAGTCGCTATCACTTTCCCCTCTGTTCCATGATAACAGAATTGGTGAACACTCGTATTTTCTTCACCAAAATACATGGAAACACAGACTTCAGCATTTAGAGATGACCCCACATCTTAAGATTCAGAGCAAGCTTTCAGGACTGTCTGGAGACAGATCACCGCAGACAGAGCTGCGGGAATGTAGGAAAAGCACCACTGACATTAACCCGTCCAAAAAACGAAACCCTGGGACTCAGCAGTGTCTGCTCCTGCAGGCTCCCAGCATCACTGTGGCCCTGCTTATGCATCTCAGTGTCCCAGGGATGCTTGGGGATAGAGGGTGGGATGGCATCCCCAAGCAGCTGTTCATCCCCTCTTGGTGCTCTGAAGGATGATGTGCTTTGCTGGTGTGTTCAGCATTTTCTGGGGTGCATGAGATCATTTCCTCAGGGGTAGCATCCAGTCTGGTCAATAATACAAATAAATCCAAGGCCAATGCCCAGCAATTGAAAATTTGAATGCAGTAGCTGGTATGCAAATCCCCAGTAACACCTCATGATACTCTGGATAACAGGGAGGCACAGATGAAAAAATAAGTTCAATGCTGCAAAAAAAAAATCACAATTAGGGAATGTCTTTCCACCATGATCTATGGAGCATAGACCACTTCTAAAGAAAGAGGGGGAAGATACAGAAGTTGCAAATAAGAGTTTTTTGCTCCAAACAGAATATTTCCATCAGATTTAATGGAATCAGAACATACAAACACAGTACTTGGAGAACAAAAGCATAAGACAGAAACTAGAGAAAACTAAAAGAAATAATAAATCTATCCCAGAAAAATCTGAAATACAAACGAAATAGATTCCAAAACTCTTAGAAATCTTGAGCAGGAAAATGATTTCATAAACTATTCCAGTTTTCATGAAATCATTTCTTACTTGAAAGCTCTTTGTTATTAAAAACATTGGCTGTTAAGAGGTTTTTCAGCTACTAAGATTAAGACTGGACCTCTCTGTACCTCTCTTACACACTTATTTCACTGTACAACACCGAATTCAAGAGGTACCTCAGACCTATTTTTATGTTGTGTGATGCAATATACAATGTCAACCTGTACAGCAAAAGAGGGAATGTAATCTCTTTTGAGTTCCACTGCAGATCACATTATGTTTTCAGGATGGCAAATTAATACAGTTTAAAGCCATTGTATACAAAGTCCACAAAAAGCAATCTGCTGCCTTTGCCATTTCTTACTGTATTAAAAAGTCTCAAAAGGTAATCGAAAGAAAGACCAGCTCAGACTGAAGAAAAGAAAATAGATCAAGTGGTTTTCTTAGCCCTGAGTTTTCAGTGCCCTTGTCGCTTCAAGGCACATGAAGAAAATGTGATCTTGGAGCATCATTGGTGCTGGCCTTCCTTACCCACAGGAAGATGAGCTTTAGCATCTATAACTTCTCAGCCAAAATAGGGAATATTTCTCCTGTGAAAAACCATGTTCATACCTTTCTGGTTTACCTAAAACTTTCAGCTTCAATTTTTTTGAGGTAAACTAAGAGGCCTATGTTGACTCATCAGTTTCATTGTAACTTCAGATTTTTTTAAAAAAATAAATAAGTGCATTAACTCTCTTGGAAATGGATTAGACAGACCTTGAATAAATTGCTAACACTCCTTAAGAAACTTTTGACCATTGGTAAGAAACCAAACAGTTAGAAGCACCTTTACCTAGACCACTTTTTCCTCTAAACAAGAAGTGATACACCATTAGCTTTCATTTCAATTATTTGGCAATAGAAAAACTTCATTTAAAATCCACCTGCTCAGGAAGCGCCTAACAGAAGGACAGCACTGTATATGAATAAAAAAGGAGTGAAGGAAAACAAAAAAACTGAAGGATGGATCATACTATTCCTATCCAGGAGCATCCTGTACCACTATTCTGTTCCATGTCACCTACACAGCATCCATATGCTGGCCATCAGTGAAGTGAAAAATCACCACAGGTCTGTCTGCCGTGAGCAACCCTTTTGTAAACACAGATCTGGCTTCTTTTCCCTGCATGCTGGGTCATAGACCAAAAAATCTGCACCCAGAATTGAGACACTGCAGGTCTTTTAGAGGCTGGCAGTCAGCTTCTCCTTCTTCACTGGAAGGAGCCGTTTTTCTGATGCAGAATAGTTAATGTGTGTCAGTGCTTAACTTCAGGTACAGCTGAAACTTGAGGGTATTCAGAGGCAAAGCAATGGCTTTATTTGCAGCTGAACTGCTACCCTGGCATCTGTGGAGATCTGATTGATGGAGTACAGCACACACATGCAATCACTTTCTGCTGGCTCCAAGTCTGAATTACTGGCACCACTTTTCCATGCCTGACACATTCCAGATGTAGACATAAAGGATGTGGCCACTGGGCTGGAGGGAAAGAAAGAGGCTTTGATCCCTTTACCATCCAGTTATCTGCCTTCAACAGGGATCCTTGTTTCAAAATTCCTGATGGGAATCAGGCCAGGAAAGTTCTTACTCCTTCCCAATTCCTAAATCACCGGGTGCCTTAGGCAAGGTGTACAAAGTCTTGCCCTTCCCATCCAACTGCTGTGAAATTTGTGTTACACCACCACAGCCACCACTTCCCCGGTGCTTTGCACCGACCGAATCCCACAAAACAGTGTCCATTTTGACCCAGCTCTGGCCCCAGCACAGTACAGATTAACAGAATGGAGGGAAGGGCTGAGGAGCTCTGCTTTTCCCATGGTCATCCAGTTTTTCCCTGCAGTTCTCATTGCAGCAACAAAGGTATAAAGAGCTTTAATGACTACATCTCAAAACACACAAGTTACTACTTTCCCTGCTTCCAGACAGTAGATTAGTGCAGCCTGGCTGCCAAACATGATTAATAACTCTGCAAAGGCCTTTGTACTGTATGCAGTGTTTGCCAAAAACGGCAGGAATCAGAAGAGAGAAGGGTGTACTGCAATGACAGTTATTTCAGAACCAAATGACTGTTTTTGTGATTAAAGAACGAACTCAATTACATGAAGAAAACTCAGTGACGTAAGCTCTCCTCTAGTTCCCTCCTCCCCAGGCCCCATCACCCCTCCTCTTTTAAAGTGCTGCTTGAGATTAATTTCAGGGTTTTAAAATAAACACTTCCAAAAATAGTAAGAGGAAATGGTAATCTTGCAAAGTGGAGTTTGTTAGCTTATTTTCCAGAAACCAGAAGCCCTGCCTGCTTGAAACCCTTATTGCTCTGCACAGCAAGACACAGAAGATAAACGACTTTCTGTATCAGCAAAGACCGAGGGCTGCTGCTCTGGTGCAGAGGCTCAGGATCCAGGGTATGTGAAAAGCAAGGGAGCAACACAGGGCTCAGGGCCTGGGGCAAACCCCAACACAGAAGACAATTTCCCATCTATCAGACCCCAGTTCTGCTTGATGAACAGGTTGGCTACTACAAGCCCAAGCTGTTCATCAGGGCTGTAGATGTTCCTGTCAGCCTCAGCACCAACTTCACCAGAAACAAGCCCAAAAAATTGTTCAGCTTAGTCTGTGAACACCGGTTATAGAGCTGAATATCCTCCACAATCACATCCACATCCTCATTCCCAGCCATTTCTGACCATTTAAACTCTGCCCCTCCCTGTTATCCCGATCTCAGCTCTGCCTGTCACACTGAGTAGGAGTTCATTATGCCTGAAGTGGGAAAAGGGCTGTGATGCCAGTCACTCCCTCCTCCAGGTTATCCAGCAAGAAGGCAGCAATCACTGCTACAAATGAGACAGGTGGCACTGAAAAATGTATGGTGACACTTCCTGGGCAAAGTGCAGCTTCTCAGCTCCTGTAGTCAGCTGCCAAGGCCACTATGCACCACACAATTCCTCCAGACAGAATAATGGGAGTCAAAAACACGCAGAAAGGCGAGGGTTTCTTCAAATTGAGATTTCTAAATTGTCCTGTTTCTGCCTCACACAGTACACACACAGCACAGCTCAGATAATCTGGGATGTTACTTGATAAGCATCAGAGTCTTTGGTATGGGGACTTGCATTTCTGTCTGAAGTCTAAATAAGTGCACAATTAATTCTTTGTCACATTCTGAGGCAGCAGAGAGGATCTGTTCTGTCAACGGAGCATCCCCATCTACTGCTGGAGAGCGGAAAGGGAGCAGCACAGCCCCTAGAAGGAAGCAAGGTGCAGGAGAGGGATCTGCCACCCAGCAGGATTGTCAGGAGCCCCTGTCCAAAGGTTGAGAGAGCAACTGGGACTTACAGAGAAACTTTGGGTTCCCAATCTACTGTGGCCTTCACTGGAGCCCCAGTCCAGTAGCGGTTATGAAAACAAATTTCTGGGTGCTGTAGTTTTAAAAAAGCAAAATTTTAGGAACAAGTTCGCATGTGAGCCAAGTAAAAGTACTGCTTTCCTAATCTTGCAGAGAATCTCAAATGATTGCCTAAGGAAATTTGAAGTCACCAGGTGGGATAGCTGATGGTGACAGCTTAGATGCTAAAATACATTTAAATCTTTCACTGCTGGTGATGACACTAAACATGCAATAGAAAATAAATTTTAACCATTTTTTCATAATATTCATCAAGATTCAGACATGTTTAAAAATTTTAAAAAAACTAAATCTCCTGTTATTTAAGTTTCAAAGGAATTCCAAAATGTATCTAAATGGAGATAAAGGATTCATGGTTCTGAAGTTTACTGAATTCACACTCCTATCTTTGGTCATCTCCTAACTGACCAGGAGAACGTAACAAATGGTCATACTCAGTACTGCATAGCAAGGCATAGATTTAGTAAGGGGCAAATGCAAAACTGAAATTAAGACATTAATAAACATGCCTGTCAGAGAAGACGTGGAATGATTCCAGGCTAAAAACTTCAACACTTTCTAATTACAGATTATTCCTCATCACAGCAGCATGATGAAAACAATCTTGATAAAGTTACCTATTCATCAGCTAACTGTCATTTCCACATAATAATCATAATCCTGCTTTTACATAGAAAGCAGGAGCTCAATATCTACCACTGGTACAGAAATGAACAGCTCCAGGAACTCGAGGGATGGATTTGGAGAAAATAAGTTATTCATCACTTTTCTATAGCCCTTTTTTACTGTGTGTGTGATGTAGAAGTGGGCTAAAAATTAATGAGACAAGACTTCTCCCATGCTGCAGAAGTTAAGCACCCACTTTAAACAGCGTCCAAAGAAGAAAGAGAATTGCTTGCACACTTGAAAAAACCTGCTCACTTCAAGGTTTTAATGCTGAGGGATGACTGAAAGCAGCCCCAGAAGATGCCATATTTTCATGATAGATTTAATTCAGAAAATAATAGTTTAATCTTTAAAGTGATCCACTGTGGTTCTGAGGATGCAATAGCTGTGCATGTGTACACAGCCACAGCTTGCAAAGGCATGGGAAGGAGAAACCCAAACGCTGTTTTTAATTCATAGACAGCACTTAGCTTGTTTCAAACCCATTTTGGAGGTTTGTGTTTGGATTTACATTTTCTTTCTCCTCTGCCTTATCATGCATTCCCCTCATATGAGAATAAAAAAAAAAGAAAAAAAAAAAAAAGAAAGCCAACCTAAATAATCTACATAAAGCCAAAATTTCAAGGTCAGAAGAAGACAAAGGCACATGGGTCAGATTTTTGCCTCCATGCTCCCATCTCTCAAGGATGGAGGGTTTAATCAGCTTCCTCCAAGTACTCAGGGAACTTGCCTGTCACTCCTCTAGTAAACCACAAAACAACTGGGATCTCCCTTCCATGTGTAAAATGGAAAGTTGTAACTTTTCAGCAGGGGGTTGGAACTGGATAATCTTTAAGGTTCCTTCCAACCCAAACCATTCTGTCATTCTATGATTCTATGATCTGTCAAGCATCATCCCCTGAGCAGGAGTTTCCTGCAGCAGAACTCCTCACACATTACTCCCCTCTTGGAAATTATTGGTCATTAACTCTGGGCCAGAGGATCACAGAAGCCCCATGTTCCCAGCTGAGCCAACAGATCCACCCCTGATCCTCAGGGAACACAAGACAGTCTCTTCAGGTGTCTGTCCTGCAGCAAACTTTAAACAGAGCCTCTCCTTAAAGACATTACTAGATGACCCCATAGCAGAGAGGTTTTCCATGAAAGGAAGGACTCAGCATCAGAAAGGCTTTGATTCCTCAAAAGCTTACACAGAGACAGTCCCAGTGAAATTAATTTGTAAAATTAAACACATGCATAAATACTCACAGAATTTAGACCTGAGAGACAGCAGGCACTCACACAGCCTGGGAAAAGCAAATCCAGCAAAAGGATATCCTGCTTTTGAACCAAAATAGGTTTCAGTAAACTTAACAACTCCATATAAACATTCTCACAAGACCATATCCACTTGCTGCTGGGAGAATATAAAAGGATTGAAATAGAATTGAAAATTATTATTATTATACCCCTGTGCTGTAAAAATGATTGTTGAGGGCATCCAAGAAGTTGAGAAAATATTAAGTTTTATTAAACCCTGGGGAAAGTCAGGAGACCAGAAAAGGCCAGAACAATTGCACAAAGGCAGTGACAAATTCCTAGAAATAGAGGGGCTGGAAATCCAAATGAGTGGGTGTTGGGCTAAAATAATCTAATAGTCTCTCTCCACTGGCAAGTAACAAAGGGCAAGGGGAGAGTGTTCAAGGTTTCCTGAAAACTGAAACCTTTTTCTCCTTTTCTTTTGGGAAAAAAAATAAAAGAAAAAACAAGAACTTCTTGCTAGATGGGGAAAATGGGCCTTTACTATAGGAGCGGCACATCTCCAGCAGTGACAAATTGAAAAAATAACAGAGATGGTGAAAAGTAAGGGAAGGAGAGAGGACCCTGAACCTATAGTGGACTATACATAAATTTAGAGAGAGAGGGAGAGTCAGCAAGTGGCAACTATCTAGGTTCCTGCAAGGGGACTGCAAACTCACAGAAACAATCTCAGAGTGCTCAGTGTGGCTTTGCCAAGTGGATGATTCCACTTTAGCAAGAGACAGGCAGTAAGAGCAGGGACCAGAGACAAGAGCTCCAGACATAAGGCTGCGTACAGGGGTGTTATGAAAAATATCATTAAAACCAGACAACAGATGCTTCCAGCACCGTGGGAGATGCCTTATGCAGCACAAAAGTCTCAGCAAGGAGGAGTTGCTATAAATGCCACACAAAACAAAGCCCTGAGCTCTTGAATATTACCCATTATCAGGTGCCTCTGTGTTGTGAGAGCACATGACCAGCAAAGCAGAAAGGAGAGTTCGCTCTTTTCAGAAAACTACCTTGCAGGCCATTTAAAACACAAGATATCAGCAAAGAACTCGGAGCAGCTGGGGTACAATTACCTCCAGGTAACTGCAGAAAGCTGCAGGCAGACAGGTGAGGATCTCCTGACGGCAGCGATTTAGCAGCTTGTTTAACCCAGGGTGCTCCTGAGATAACTCCACACATTCATCCAGATCGCAGGCGCTTCCCGAGTCTAAGCAGTTTTGCTAATGAATAATGAATTAATTCTTGTCTCATTCTGAGTATTCTTAGGGGAATTCTTAATAAATCTGTAATTTATTAGAAACACACTGCATTTCTTGATGAGAAACTCAGTCTTTTAAGGAAAAAAGTGGTGGTCCTACTCTCCCTTAAGCCTGATTCAGATTGTGAGCCAACCTCACCCCGACTAATCTACATGTGAATTCTAGTCTGGGGCACAGATTACAGAATTTCTTTTGTTCCAGCAGCAGATTTATTTGATAAAATCTAACACTTTGATGAAAGCAATTTCCTTGTGGATGAGGATACTTTGCTGTCTGTGTTAGGTAGTCTTCCCCTACCACCTAAGAGGTGGAGAAGGACAGTCAGAGAAATTAGAAGTATGGAGATGTCAGCATGAATTAAGTCACCATCAATAAGACTTAACATGTTTGGCTTATACATTTTCATCTAACTTGGACTGGGCTTCTCACCTGAAAAACGGAGCTACTGCTACACAAGGTTCATATTGGAGAATAATGGCAAAAGCAGAGCACATTTTTTCCAGGGTAGAGAGTGCTTTTAGGAATGAGAGAAAATTGGATCAAAACTAGAGGATTATTTTTTACAGCATCCTGTCACTACCAACAGCAGGTACCAGCTGTTTCAACAGATGATACAACAGTGCTAAAGTCATAGAATAGCCTACCTACAGCAAAAAAAAATCTGTCTGATATGTAAACAAGTTCTATTCTATTATTTTTTTGCCCTGTCTGATGTAATTCTGGTGGTCTCTACCAATGATATAGCTGTCCTGCATGTCTCAGAAGAGGATTAAAAAATTGTCTGCATCCAGGCGTATGTGGAGTTAGATGTATTACGTGCACTGTGTAATATAACTATTGCTCTCAGTAACTACAGCATTGTGTCAAACATGATTTCTCTGTAGGTAATTAAAGGCTTGAAAACCAAGAGCTACAGCAGCAGAGCAAGATGGGTTTTCTAAATCACCAAAAAGAGAAGGTTTTAGGTTGTTATGGAGTCCGTGGGGTCATTCACCCTTAGGGAGCTCTGCTGGGCACATTAAACTTCACAAACCACACAACCTGGGGCATTGCAAACATTAGTATTTATTGCTGCAAAAGCAGCAATATCAATGCTCATATTTAATGCAGTGATAGTGGCTACTGTGACCTCTAATAATTTCCACTGGCGGTAGTTGGAGTTGCAGCTTTTCTCCCCCACATCAAAACAGGACCAATAAAAATTTCCCCATTATTTTCGTGGGGGAAAACTTTTGTCAGTTATGCTATGGGCAACAGGGAAGTTGGAACAAAACCTAGATAGGTTCCCACTCATGACATTTAAGCCACAAGGTTATTTTGCCAGCCAAAGCAATACCTGCTTCTGCCTCCTCCACCCAACACCTCACATTCCACCTCAGTGTTGGTGGCAGGCAGAACAGTTCTGGTGTAGCCTGATGGAAGAAGGCATTCTGGAAGGGGACATGGGTTCCTGCAAACCCCATTACTTCTTGATTTCAAGTGGTTTTTAGCAGAGTGAGTTTACAATGTTCGGCAGCTCAGTTTCAGAATATTTGGTTTATTTGGTGTGTTTTCACTGATGCATCAAAACACAAGCACACTACCAACACATTTTCACCCCAGCTGATGGATGTTTTTTTCTCTTGCTTGATCAGATCATCTCCCTTTTTTTTAATAAGACATCATTCCTCAATAGTGAAATGCCAACTCCAACAATCCTTTTTTTGTGCTTTGTATCCCTATTTCTCTTTCTTTCTTTCCCAAGACAGTTATTCATTCCCAATAAGATTTTTAGGAGCCTGCAGACGTTCTCCCAGAAAATTTTGATCAGTCCAACTTGTTCTACTCAGAGGTTTAAAAACAAAATTTCACCGCCCAAATAAAATTCACATGCCCTTTAAAGACGTGGTAACATCACCCCAAGGTTGGCAAATGTTCCTTAAACCCCTTGGGGATTGTCACTTCATATCAGCTGAGGAACTGACTCACTTCACCTACAAACCTGACCTCAAAACCAAACTATTTTTTCATTTCTTCCATTCAGGGATCTCAGTGCACCCTTTAACTTGGAGCTCACCCCAGGTGAGGCCCTTTCTATGACCAAAGCACAGCTCAGATGTTCAACCACTCTGATGTCCCTTCCCTCCCAGCAGCCCCCATCCCCAAGCCCCTGCAGGGTTGATATATTCACCTTTACAAACCAATGCATGTTGTCATTCACGCAGAGTTTTAAGGCACATCCTACAGATAACACTGACTTTTCATGAGTATTTACCTGCAAGGAACATACTGAGATGGAGTTGCTTTTAGTGCTCTCCTCCCTCATTTCTTCTCTAGATTCTGCTCAGTATTTTGAGATTTTCATTCACTAATTAAAATGTCTTGCAAAATAGAAACACCCCCCCTGCTGCTTTTCATTAGCTCTGTTTCACAGGTTTATTATCCTGTACCAACAAAAACGACTGGCCATGTGCTGTATTAATGCTCATATATGGGAAACATCTCTGGGTAGATTTTTCCTAGTGCCCAGCAATAAGTACATATGAATAGTGGGTCAGTTTGAAAATATTTTTTAACATGTGGTTGACCAATGGAAGCCTTTTCCTTGTATGGGAAATCCAAGCTACATTTGCACTGTAATCAGAAAAAGAAAATGGGGGTAAATTTTGTAGAAAATCTAAAGACAAGAAGAAAACTTCTCAAATTTGCAAGTGCTCAATAAGTTGCCTGGTGGGGCAGAGTTTGTGGACAAGTTCACATGGAGGTTGCCTTGCAAGCAGACAGGAACTGCTGGTGGAATGGGATGTCCCTCATTACATACCTCACATTTCCCTGACCGCTGTTTTCCTGGGCTGGATGGGACTCCCTTCCTCAGTGTCTGCCACTGCTGACATGGTAACTTTGCATCTATTGGACAATGACATGGAAAGGGGGAAAAACTTCAGAGAAATGATCCAAAGGACTGACCCATGCCTAATTCTTAGTGAACAGCTTCCTCAGAGAGCAGATGGACACAGGCAGCCACTGTTTCTCATTGAAATATTTGGCCCTACCTCTAAGGTGTAGGAATAAGGAATCCATGGAGATGGTCTGACAACCAAATGCATCTAATTAACAAGCCAATTTCTACGTGTTTTGCTGTGTCTGCTTTTCCTGTATTAAGTAGAAGACTATGGGGAAAGACAATGCAGGATGCAAACCAAGGTATTTCTGCACATGCACATCCATTAAACAGGATCATAATGGGTGAAAAAGTCAGATCTGTCAGCAACCATTCCCACCACATCTAGGAACAGCACTGTCATTAAATGCACATTTCAGCAGATGATAATGGTGGGTTTTTTTCCTTTGGGGTAGACATAAACAAATCAATGCAGTTATTCATGCACAGTACAGCACATTCATATACTTGAGAATTTAATGGTAAATGCTGTATCATCAAAGTTTCATAAGTGCCAGGTTTGGGTTTGGTTTTATTTTTTATTCCTAGGAAGTTAAGAACACAGATATTATTTTATTTCACTGAATATTGATAAAAGGCAATCCTCATTTGGTCGTATCTCTAGAAATATTGGAATGACTATGCTTTTCTTCCCCCAACAAGGTCAGTTCAGTACTTGCTGGAGATGTAACAAGAGTTTGAGAAACTGGAACATTAGATGGGATCTCATCATCTTAAAATTTTTCAGTGCCTGTTGTCTCCATAGGTGACAAGGTTTCTTGTGCTCTCTCTGCTACATGCTCTTCCACTCCCGCAGACGTGTCCTTTTCAACACTTTCCTCTTGAAATTCTATTTCAGGATTTTCTCTAGCACTTTTTACATCCCTTTTCACTCCTGAAATGTCTACCATTACATCTCCCAGCTTTGCTGCAATATAAGCAGCATCTTCTGATCCCTTTCTTGCAGACCATTCACACCCAGGCCTTTTTTATCAAATTTCTTGACTATTTTCTCCTGTAATTTTCATTTTACCCACAATCTTTCCTGTTTTAATTGCTTCCTCTTGACTTTAAATGTCCAGCTCTTTCTTTGGAAGACAAAAATCTATACATTTTGTTTTCCACCTGCATTAATTTCAGCTAACGATCACTTAAATTCTACTCCTGAATTGTATAACTCGGTAGATGTTTCTACTTTGGGGATCTCTATATCCAGTGGTTTGACTTTGTGCTCTTGAAGAGTTAGAGAACATGTAGGAAATCTTTTGGATAAACTGCTCTTTTTTTGTCAATTTTTGAAGTGCATATTTCTGGTTTCTACAGCTCTGCTGAGAACGCAGTGAATCGTGAATTATGCAGTTTTGTCCTTCAGAACCGAGATGAACTCTATCTTTACATATGACTATATCTGGTTTTGGAATATTCACTCTAATCCCTGTTCTCTTTGCAGGTAATGGAATATCTTCTCCCATCTTTGGCAAGCTAACACCAGAACTCTTCACATAATCTTCTCATTTTGGAATGTCTCCTTTTCCAACTGTAATTGTGGTTGCTGCATAGGGAAGGTATTTTAAGGAATATTTATTCCAATTTGTATTTTGGCACAAGGAATACCTACCTGAAGCTTTTCCAAGATTTCTTTCAATATCAGCATCACCTTTTTTTTTCCTGCCCTTAAGGATGTCAAGCCTAATGCAGGTATTTTGTATTTTGGCATTTAAAAACATCCCTAGAGTGCCTCGGTCTCAACTTCAACATCTTTTATCTCCTATTCTCCTTTTAATGTGATTTCCTTCTCCTCGGGGTTCTCAACACCTCCCTCTCCTCCAGGATCTGACGTATGAAATTTAAGTTCTGATGTTGGAACTTGCACAGAAATGTCAGCAATTTCCAACGACATTTTTAGCTGGGCTTGCTCTGCTTCTGGAGAGCAGAACTCAGGTTCTTTCCCTTTTCTTAGGGAGATTCCAGACTTTCGCAAATTTCAATTTCATCTTTCCTCCAGCCAGAAAAAGATGATCATGATTCTTATTTCAGAATTCCTCAGTTCAGCTGAAGCATCTCTTTTGGCTTTTGAATGATGTCTTCATCAGCAAAACTTGATTTTTTTTTCTCTAGAAGTTTCAGATTCCGTTTTAAAACTGATGTCACTTTCTGACAGTTTTCTCTTACAGCAAGAAATTCTAAATTTTTGGTTTAGGTTTAATGTATTTTAACAGTACATTCTGTGTCACCCACAGATATTTCAGGAGATGGTGTTTTCCCTTCTGGCTTCAGACTTCTTTGCTCCAAAGAACCATCTTCATTTAAAATTTCAAAATCTGTTGCAGATTCATATCAGGAAGAGATGACATTTTTGATTCAGGGTCTGAAATGTTCATTTGATGTTTAATGTTGCATTCCCTTTTGGTAATGCAGATTGTTGTTCAATTCTGGAAGAATGAGTATCAGTGTAGGACAAACCCAAACCAGAAATTCTAAATACAGTATTTGTGGAAGCTCTATCTCCCTTGCAGATGGAAAGAATTTCAGATCCAACACTCCTTGAAAGATTAGCAGGCATTTTCTCTGTTTCTGCATGAGAAAGATGGTCTGATTGAAAAGCTTCCGTTCCCAAGCTACCCTTAAGCATCTTGGAGGGAGATGTGAAAGGATGTTTCAGTGTTTCAGCAATCTAAAATGTCCAGCATTTTCAGTTTCCTTAGCAGAGCCATTATCTGATATGCAAGCAGGTTTCATGTCTTCTAGAACTTCCAATAAAAATTTCTTCCCAAGTTTTCATAGTTCCATAGACATTTTCCCCAACCAGAGTATCCCAAATTTTGGTTTTCTGCTTGTTTTTGTCTTGTTTCCAGTGTGTCAGGTGACATGTGTAACACAGTTTTATCAGTGCCGATTCCAGACCTTCTACCTGTATGGATGCTCTTGCTGTGTGGTCCATTACATCTGTGTGGATTCCACCTTGGCATTTTCTTTTCCCTTTTGTTCATTTCTCTTTCTTTTGGGGGAATTTTGATGAGGCCTGTGGTGTTTGTTTATCCGGGCTCTTTTTCAGATTGGGTATTTTTAAACTGAGATTTGATATCTGTTGTTATAGATGCCACTTCTGGTGAACTTTGATGTTGATTCCTCATCTCTGTTTTTTAATGCATTTTTCAACTTCAGGATTTTTTTTTTTTTTTTTTTTTTTTTTTTTTTTTTTTTTTTTTTTGCAGGGGTGGGAATGCCATTTTTAATTTCTTTAAAGTCTTTTGTTAAAGTTTCCTAACAGGGCTTGGGCTGCTGGGGTGTTCATTTTTCCATGCAGTACTTCAAGGCTAATTACAGAAGGGATCCTTGGTATCTGGCACTAAGAATGAAGAAAGTATTACCTGGGAGGATTCTTGGGTTGGTTTGCTGCTGATTCTCTTGTTTTGTTTTTCAGCAGAGTTGTCTAGATCTAGAGCAATGCAATGTGGAGTTGAATGGCCCTGCATGGTTTGTGTGGTTGATTCACCATCCAGTGGGGCATAGCCATTGAGTCTAGAATAGTGCAGCTGTTCAACATGCTGCAAGAGAGGAAAAACTTTATAAACCAGATGCTTTAATCAAGGAATCGTTATATGCATCAGCATACCAAACTACCATAATCTGTATGCTTCAAAATCAAATTAGGAGTAGATCAGAAACTGGAGCTACTGTTAAAGAAACCTCAAACCTATAATCTCTTTTGTTAACCAGTTTCCCTTGCTTACAAATTATATCTTTCTCTCTACACTCCTTACATTTGGGCTTTTGGCCTTCCAGAATGCAATACTGAAGATGCATATGAAGGTAGAGGATTTAAGTAGCCTGTCTTGTCTTTAAGAATGTAACTTTTCATTCCATAACCAAGCATCAACCTTCCTGCTAAAAGTTGCTCTGTTTAATCTTTTCTTTCATTTTTGAGAGAGAGAACTGAAATGCTGCTGTTGTCTTGTTTTCCCTACAATTTTGATGTAGATCAGTTTAAATTGACAAGAGAAGCAGTGGTTACACTGCACATATTTTTGACACAGATGCAAGTTAAACATAGATCACTCTCAGACAGATAGAATGTCTTCTCACCAGAAGAGGTTTCCTCTTGCCTTGTACAGGCTGGCATGAGCTATTAGGTTCACTTCAGCAGCTGGTTTCTCTTAACAGACAGAAATTTGAGCTGTGATAGACCCATGTGATAGACCCATGTGATAGACCCATGCTCACACATTTTTTATGGTTTGTTGATGTTATCAAGGCTACAAATCGTGTCTTCGCTTTACAAGGCTTTTAGTGTTTGATACTTACCTTTTCTTAGCTATGACAATAACTGAATCATAAAAAGATAGAATTATTTAGGTTGGTAGAGACTTTAAAGTTCATCTTGTTCTGACCCCCTGCCATGGGCAGGACGCCTTCCACTAGACCAGGTTGCTCCAAGCCATGTCCAACCTGGCCTTGAACACTCCCAGGGATGGGGACATCATTGTCATTGCTGGCATTGTGTTGGACATGACAAACAATTTCCACATGCAGGTCAGGACTTTCCATAGGCCTCCCTCATGTTCTTAGAATTACGCATTTATCTTATTTTAAATAAGGATCTGCATCTCTGCCATCACCCAGCTCAATGAAATTTGGTATAAATGGGAAAGTCAACCCTCACGTAGCCCAGAATGAGCCCCATCTCAGGATCTGCTAACTGAAAAATGAGTCCTTTGACACTTCTACACTTGGATAAATCTGTAGATAAACACGTTGAAGTATTCAGCTTTATCAAAACATCCGTCCCGTGTAAAGTAGGAGAGGTGTGAAGGGGAGAAATAATGTAAGTCAAGTTTAGTAAGAGATTATTCCAAACCATTAAGAACAAAGTATGACAGCTCCAAGTGCACAGCCCGTGATGAGAACCACAGGAATTTTACAGTCTGTGTGCTGGAATGATGCAGTGACAGTTATTGCTGTAGTATGTAAAATTATCCTTCGTTTAAAAAAAATAAATAAACTGCTGGGAGGAATTAATCCCATGCACTGCTTGTTGAACAGAACTCTAGGAATGGAAATGAGAAAACAAATATAACAATCTCTGCTCAGTTCCTGACAGTCACCACAGCATTTATTTTTCACTCTCATATTAGGAGCCCTCAGAAAAGGGAAAGGGAGAAGGATCTTCGGTTTCAGTCATTCTTCCAAGCAAGGCAAACCAGCAAGTAGCCCCAGCTTTCAGCCAGCTTGGAACTTGCAGGACTCAAAGGACTTGAAGAGAATTTGTTTCTTGTCCTTTGAAGAGATATGCAGGTAACTTATGCTTAAGCAGCTTCTTAAGCACAGCCCATTTTTCTGGCTAAGGTGAGCACCAGGAAAAATGTTAAATGCTTAAATGTGTTTTGTATTCAGAGGATCTGATATTCTGAGTGGTGGAGGCTTCAGAGAGACCCCCAAATGATTCCCAGGTTTGACTGGGAAAGCTGGTTAAAAGCAAGTATTGCGTGCTTGACTCAGAGCAAATCCTGAGGATTTGTTCATCAAGGATCTGGTTTCTCCTCTTATTTTCCTTTAACAAGTCCTTTTCTGACACTCATTTGCTTTTATTGCTTTGCTTCTGATGGTACACAATCTTCTTGAGACTTTTTTTATTGGTAGCACACTGTGCAACAGAGAATTAAGTACATTAGTGATTTTTCTTTCTTTTTCTAAATGCAGAAACCCGTATCAATTGCTGGGTTTTACCCCTCATAATATCCAAACCCTGCATTCTGTTCCCTTATTCACAATGGGCAGATTCACATAGCTCTGCCACAGGCTCTGAGGATTCACTTTTATGAAAGTTCAGGGCTGCAGCTCATAGAGACTTGTCTAAACTTGGAGACTGAAATTAAGAAAGAAGTGACCTGGCTTTTGTTGGCCCTGGACAGCAGATCAGCAAAGCCCAGCAATGTGTACACAGCAGAGTGTGCTAAGCAAGGATTCAGATTGAACAAAGCACTGCAAAATGAATGTTTTCTAATTAGCTACTTTGCCGTCGCAAGCAACTTCCAGTTGGTCAGGTGTTTATTTCATTTATACAACTGACATGGGACTAATTATCAAACAGAATTCAACCAACCTGCAAAAAAAGGCAATTGCCTAGCCAGGAGCAATTGGAAAGCCTTTCTGAGCAACACCGGAACACCAAATATTACATAAATCTGGAAGACGAGCAGGGACAGAAAGACTAACTGGAGAGACAGACCCTGAAGAGAATTGAAATATGAAATTGAAATATGCATTTAAAATAAAATGTTTATTTGAATTTTGTTCCCTGTGCAAAGCAAGGAACTTTCTCTGTTATGTCTTTGTCAGACAAACTGATTTCTTGTAGTGTCCAAACTGTCTGATGATGTAAGAACATCTCATGGTTGGGTCTGCCTGAAAAACCTCCTGTGTGTGACACTTCCTCTGCTGTGGGATTACCCCTGCCACGGCAACAGGAATGCACACAGTGCTGCAGGACAATTTATCTGCTGTTAATGTGAATACAGAAGATACAATCAGATCTTACACATGAGAAAAGCAGAGCTCCAGTGCCAGCACAGTCATTCCATGGCCCTGCTGATCCTGCATCCATATCCCCTCCAGGGTTGGTGACTTGGCCTTGGCTTGTCATTCCTGTCCTCACCATTGGGTGCCCAGTGCTGCACTCCCTGGTGAGGTGGTGGGACAGGTCTGGGCTGTGGTGGCCTGTCCTGCCATCCTGGGGAGCCCCCAGCCCTCCCCATGCCCTGATGTTTGCAACACTAATCTGCAAGTCAGTTTAAACAACCTGACTTTCAAGGTCAAATCCAAACTGAAGATAAGCATCCCCACCAAAAGAAATTAACCTGCAGCCTTTTAGGCTCTTTTTTGCTCTTTGATGGCAACTTCCAGCTAAACTGGAAGTTTCATCTTTTTTTTCTTTTTTGTTCTTTTTTTTTTTTTTTTTTAATTACAGAGCTATAGAATGGTTTGGGGACCATTAAGATCATCCCATTCCAACCCCCTCCCAAGGGCACCAAATCTTCCACGAGACCAGGCTGCTCAGAGCTCCATCTAACCTGGTCTTGAACACTTCCAGGGATGGGGCAGATGGTTTGGGTTATATATATGGCTTTGTATATCTTTGTTTACTTGTTGGTTTTATCTTTGGGTCATATAATTGGTTTTATACCAGTCTGGGTCTTTTTTAAGTCCCTGTTTACAGGAGTAGCTATCCAGACCTGCCCCAAACTCCCCATTTCTCATCAGGAATTTAGAATAATGTGTTAATTACTGAAGCTCTATCATTTACAATTATGGTCATCTCAGATCTTCAATTTGACTGCAAGCATAAAGTGACCTTTGGGAAGCTGGGAATTTACCCCACTGTATCTTGCTCTTGTACACCCCACTTTCTACAGAAATCTGTTTCAGAGGAGCCATCCTACAATCTCCCAGGTTACATTTCTGCAAAAGTCAGCAGAACAACTTAAAACAAAAAAAACTTGGCAACTCTTTCAGTTATAAATTGCATCTTTGCCAAGTGCTTCCCTGCTGCACAGAGCAGATTGTCGCTTCTCACTTCAGTTCCTTGTGCTTTGTCCCACAGCTTGATAAGCGTTTTTGCAAGTGTTACAAGATGGGATCTAATCCCTTCAGACAGACACACACCTCTGTCACGTGCAGAGCAGGATGTGAAATGGAGAACACTCCACACAGGGGACTGCCAGACCAAAAGCAGATGTTGAATGAAATCTGGGGTTTTGGATACCACGAGAAACCACAAGTGCTCATAGACCCTTGCTCAGCACAAAAAATCAGGGATCAGAGGGAAAAGACACTAAGTTATCAAACTTCATGCTTTTTGCTGCTGCTGCTATCATGGCATCCAAAAGTTTTTCATGCACTAAGAGCTAGACAGTCAAACTGCTGTACTATACAGGTCCCTTGCCCCTTTTTCCTTTATTCCTGGCAAAGCTTTCAGTGCCTTAAAAGGGTGCCTGATAGCAATAGCATTCAAGCAGAACAGCTTTAAATCAAAGGTTTTGCATCCTCTCATGGTTACTATACCAGTGCCTCAGCTGCTCTCTTCTTGAAGCTGGTTCCACAGGCAAATCCAGGAATGCTTCAGTCCCTGACTCTTCTGCTCCTCTTTGAATCCTGTCTCAGAAAGCACCATTGTCTCTGCACAGTCCCACTGAAATGTGATCATTCCCCAAAGAGGTCTCACCTTGAACGTGCCTGCCCTCCATGCAAAATCTCACTTCTCTGTTATTGTCACTGCCAGATGGATTCTTCCTCCCCTGCAGCAGGAGAGTGAGTTTTTTTAGTTTCCTGCTTTAAACAGGTGAAGGCAGAAGTGCCACCTTCTAATGGGCCCAGAGAAAACTCCTGGGGTTTGCTTGGTGATGGAGAAGAGATTGGAACAAAAGAGTCATGGGGTTTTGAATTCTGAAAGGAAAAAATTGTTCATAAGCTTATAGAAATGTTGCAGGATTTCATGGATTTGCACAATGACAGACCAACTAAGAACAGAAATACTTCAGTGCTTGTCTGTAGGGGCTCAGCCCATCCTGCTTTCTGCATTTTCCCCATCTCAGCTTCCTCACTGCTCAAGCTTCAATGCCAGGGAAAACAGATGCTAACACCATGCACAAACTGACACTACAAAGTCAGGATCGGACCAACACTTCTCCAGGCTAAAAAGCTGTTCCCAGTGCCACTTCCCAAGACATGGAGAATTTTGAATCAAGCCTAATGAGCATGTGTTTTAAAAGGTGTCTTCTACTTCAGTATCCGAAAGCCCCTGGCACAGTGTGTCCCTGGGACTGTTTTGGTACTTAGCTAAAAAAATAATTGTTATCTGTTAGAGCTTCCAGTTCCTAGCAAAGAAATCTACTGGCTCTCAGGTAGAGAGATGATGGAGCATGTCCAGAGAAGGGAATGGAGCTTGGGAAGGGTCTGGAGTACAAGTCTGATGAGGAGCAGCTGAGGGAGCTGGGGGTGTTTAGCCTGGAGAAAAGGAGGCTCAGGGGGGAACCTTAGTCTTCTCTACCACAACCTGAAATGAGGTGGCAGCGACATGGGGGTCAGTCTCTTCTCCCAGGTAACAAGAGATGGGACAAGAGGAGATGGCCTCAAGTTGTGCCAGGGGAGGTTTAGATTGGATATTGGGAAAAATTTCTTCATTGAAAGGGTGGTCAGACATTGGAACAGACTGCCCAGGGGACAGCTTGGATCACTGTCCCTGGAAGTGTTCAAAAGACCTGTAGATGGAGTGTTTGGAGCACTGGTTACTCATGGAAATGGTGGTGTTAGGTTGTTGGTTGGACTCAATCTCAGAAGCCCTTTCCAGCTTTAATGATTCTATGATTTTATATAAAGGAAGGGAATGACAGAAATTCAAGTGCAAAAATTACCATCTTCAGCACAGATTAGCAGAACCTGACAATAATGTTCAATGTATGAACTCCATCAGGCAGCAGCTCTGTAGGTCCAGGATTCAGCTGCCTGCCTGTGCTCATTTCCAGCTGTGTAAAACTGGTTCTTCTTCCCTGGAAAATTGTTGGTGAGCTCCAATAGTCCACATGCTAATGGTGTGCAGGGAAAGGACAGGAGAGGAACACAGAAATCAAGTTGCTGTGATTATAACAGTAACTCAAGCAAGCAAAAAATACCCATGTGAAATGGCGTAAAACCCTGAGGACAGCACCAGGAGAAACTGAGCAAGATTGGGACTCTGCCATTCCAAAAAGCAGTACATTCCCACCTGAGTGCAGATTGCCTGGCCAGCAGAGACTCCTCAGGGGCCTGCACATCTCCCTAGAGCACCATGGGTATGGTGCCTGCAAGGTAAACAGAGCCATTTCACAGCATGGACATGACCAGAGACAGTTCTGGTGTGCCCAAGAGCAATGTTTGTGAGGAAACATGCATGAGGAACCAGGTAGAAACCATTTCTCAAGGGAAGAGAAGTCAAAAATTTTAGGGTGGCTATAAAGATAAACATTGTCTCATTCTCTGAGCCTAAAGAACTACTTTCTCCCCTGTAAGAACCTCAGGTATTATAAAACCCCTGTTTTGCACAAGTGCAACCTGCTGCAGCACATAACTCCCTGCAGTGGTGTCACGTCCCATTCAGGGGACTGAGCTTCCCAAAAGCAAACAGCTGCAAATGACTCCAAACACCAGCTAATGACTCCAGAGCTCAGCCCTGCAAGACCAGCAGGTACCGTGTGACACCAAAATGACTGAGAAGGTCTCAGCAGCACATACCTGTCCTGGAAACACAGAGCCTTGGGCTGAGCACGCCTGTCTGTGTTAGTAGTGAGCGCTCTTCTCTTTTTTTCTGGACTCCTTAAACACCTTATTACAGGGTTTCATCTGGGAAGCGTTGTCTGGCAGCTTCTTGTATTTGTGTGACATTGGTGATTTCAGATTTTGGCAAAGGAAGATTACTGCCTATTGCATTCGCAGGGAGATTTAAAGTGTGACTCCACATAATAGGGGCAGCACAGAGAAGAAATAGTCCTTGCCACTAAGAAAGTGCAATCCGCTCTTTTCTCTGAAGGATGGAGCTTACAGTCCTCACCTACATATTCTGGGGTGTATTAGAGAGTTGCGCAAGGTAACACAGGAAGACTGTCACAAAATCAAGAACAATATGGGGTATTTTTTTTCCTCTTTTTCTGAGGGAATATTTAGACACTGGTTGCCAAGAATCAAAGGAGAACTCCCAAATTTACAGTTTTGTCCTAAATAAATAAATCCTTTGCTCAGTTGAAGGCTGTCATTTCAGATCAGGACCCCACCTAAACAGAGATGATTTGAGGAAGAACAAGGTAGCAGAGCTGAAACTCACTCTTAAAGAGGAAAGAGAAAATAGATATAAATACCTTGTTGCTCCCCTGCCAGCCCCCATCAAAAAATAAGGCTGAGAAAAAAAAAATTAAAAATCTAACTCTGTCTCAGCCATCCTTGACTGATTTTGTTTGAAGAATTTAGGGAGAGGTTGAATAACAGAGGCTCCACCTCCTATGCCAGTTTTTTTTTTTTTTTTTGCTATACTTAGAGACAAAATTCTTATGCTAATTTAAACCTCCCTTGTTTTAATTTAAATTCATTATTACTGATTCTTCCCACCATGTACTTGAACATATTTTTCCCCCGCTCTTTGAAGCCACTTACACACTTAACACAATTGAGGACTGTTTTCCTTCTCCTTCGGCTTTCTGTTTTCAGGAGACCCCATTCTTTCCATCTTCCCACACAAAAAGCTCCCTTCCTACGTCCATCATCAGCACCACACTTCCCACCTAGACCATGTCTCACTGGTCACATTCCTCTTGGATTGCAGTGCCCACCGAGCTTGTAGGGCTTCCCTGCTTCCTCCCTGCTTTTCCTCCCCTTGTATTTGTGTAGCTGAAGGGTCCTGATCTGAGCCTTTGCCTTGGAGTGTGCTGTGCTGGTGTGCCCCAACATCAGAACCATGTTTTTGATGCCTGTGTTTCTTATCACACCTTGCTAGCCCTGACAATCCACGTGTTCTTTAATGACCCCCACCCAGGTACCTTTTGCACTCTTGTGACTCCTCTACATATTAACTGAGTGACAAGCAAAGTTCCACAACCCTCCAGTCCCTGTGCCAGCCCGGGTGGGCGACATCCCCAGGGAAGGAGATGTGAACATTTCAGACTCTGGATTGGTGGTTCAGGTGAAAACTGGTTTTGATTTCCAAACGTTGGCATCCATGGGGCTGCTGCTGATGCTGTCCAGCTGTCAGCACCCTGGCAGGGCCCCTCCTGGCTCTCGGTGACAATCTGTCTTTAGACATCACATTCTGTAAACCTGCAGATGGAGTTTTCCACAAGCAGCTGAAATGTCAAAAGCTTGACGGTGGGATCTGCTGGCCTCAATCCAGCAGCAGTGTCCCTCTCTCTCAGCAGGATGCATGCTGAGCAAACAGGCAGCTAAAGCCACACTCTTGGAGGGTCTGGGCACACCCCAGCCCTCCCTTGTGCCCTCTTCTCCAAGGGAGGAAATGTGGCATCCATTTATTGGTGCCACAGACAAGCAGCTACCAAGATTACACCCTAGTCCCCAGGCTCATTCCAGCCTGTTGCTTCACCACACTAGCTATTAAACCCAAGCGTCCTGATTTCAGCTGGGATAGAATTCACTTTGTCCCTAGTAGCTGGAATTTGGATTTAGTATGGCAATGATGCTGACAGCACACTGATGTTCTCAGTTGTTGTTGAGCAGTCCTTTCCCTGAGTCAAGGACTCCTCAGTTTCCCATGCTGTGACAGTGAGGAGATGCACAGGAAGGCAGGAGGGGACACAGCCAGGACAGCTGACCTGAACTGACCAAAGGGATATTCCAAACCACAGGGCATCACTCCCAGTGTGTAAACTGGGGGCAGTTGGCCAGGAGGTGTTGGTTGGTAGTTGGGGACAGACTAGGCATTGGTCAGCAGGTGGTGAGCAGCTGCATTGTGCATCACTTGTCTGTCTTGGGTTTAATTTATTTTCTCTTTTCATTACAACTATTTTTATTGTTATTACTGTCATTAGTATTATTATATTTTACTTTGTTTACATTATTGAACTGTTTTTATCTCAATCCAAGAGTTTGGGGGTTTTTAACTATTTCTCCTGATTTTCCTCCCCATCTCACCAGGGCAGATGGGAGTCAGCAGCAGTTGTGTGGTATTTAGTTGCCATTTAGGGTTAAACCACACCTAGGAAAGCCAAGGCATTGAGACCTATCCTGAAACCTGGCAATGGGACAGGGACAAAGCAGCACATTTACCTCTGCTCTCCCAGACTGCCTGATTTTGAGGCCAAGCTTAGTGCAGACCAAGCTGTAAAAGGGATGGCTGAGGGATATATCAATGTTTTTCCAGCCTGAAAGAAAATTAGTTTAGAAAATGCTTACAAGCATTCCCTTAGGAGTGCCTTATCCATTTGACTTTTGAAAATAAGTCAGATGTGTTTAAACTACTATATTGCAGCCAACAAATAAGAACACCTAATAAGTATCACTACAATAATAGCATTTTGGAACATGCATTTATAGCTCTTCTTTCTAGTTACCAAATATACACTCATTTCTAAATATTCAGCAGATAATTTGATGTTTCTGGATATGACACTGTGAACAATATTCTTCTCAAAGTGGTGGGAATACATTATGACTCACACATGACATATGCCTTAAGCCTGAGTTATTTAAACTGGAGTATTTTATCAGGGGATTATTAATTTTGGAACCTAAATTAATGAGCATTAACCTTGGCGAATAGCTAGAAAATATTACGAATGAGTGGGAGGGGAGAAAACCTACTTGATGACTCAGAGCAAAGTTTAAAATATCACTTAAGTGGGTATAATGAGTACAGTAATAATAATTTGAAAACCTGAGTCAGATTATGTCTGAGGTAAAATCTATTAAGGGCAGCAGCAGTGCCCCCCATCACCACAACAGGCCTTGTGCCAAGACACTACAAGCAAGGAACAAAAGCACCTATTTTCCATCAGCCCAAGTTTGTTATGATCTGAATGAGAGATTTACACATTTAAGGATACATAAGCACTGAGTTTCAGAGCTTGAGTCCACCAAAATGATTTCTTAACAAATGTGCAGAATTGCATTCCTACTCACACCAAAATAATTTTGTGGCAGCATGAAGGGACCTAAAAGAGGACCTGGGGTTAAAAATCAAACATTCAGCTCAGCAGGTGGTAAGAGGTAGTGACGATTTTCCACCATGTTTTAGAGAATGTATGAAGTACTCCATCAGAGGATGGTTGTCTCTCTCATATGTGGGAATATGTCTAATTAGAAGTGTTTAACTTTTCCATCTTACACTTGGAATAGGCCACCCAGGGCTCAGAACATAAGCACCACCTGACAAGTTTTAATGGGAACCCAGCAAGCCCTCAGTTGTTTATAAGCATGACTGCTAAACTGAACTTCCCAACCGTATTTCTTGTCCTTTATGAAAAAGTAATGAATACTTTCTCTCTGAGTATTTATAGTACTTCATGAATTTGGGATGAGTACTAGCAAATAGTTTAACAGCCAGTGAAACAATAGTAAATAAATGCATAAAGACTTGGACTGAAACTTCTGGTGCAATTGTTTCTCGTCCCTTGGCTCTAATTAACAAAGGGCGACTCACATGTCAGGCCTTGAAATGCATGGTCTTTTACATGACACAATCATTTACTTTTCAGGGACTAAAAAGAAGCTCCTTTTCAGTGTTTTGACTGCCTTGATACTCACTGACTTATAAAGCATTGGAAACTACGTTGGTCATCCCATCTGACCTTCTGCTTAATGCATCTCGCACCAGGAACCACAAAATTTGGGAGCACTAGTGCTTAGACTGTGAGAGCCCTAAGCAAGGGCATGATCTCAAGGGATTTCAGGTTTGTTCTGCCAAGTGAGAGCTATGGTGATTTAAACCTGGAAGAGAGAAAACTAGGAGGGGAAGGAAAAATCCTATTGGATCTACAGAAATTTCAGTGTCACTGGAATTTTCTCCCACAGAGAGCTGCAGAGGGGAATATGTCCTGAGGAATGAGCACTCAGTCTTGTCCAAGCCTTCCTCAGCAGCCTTGGTCTGAATTCCCCCATGGAAGGAGAACGGTAGCCCTGGAGTAAATAGTGTTTGAGCCTGATCTGCACAGCCCCAGTCCAAAGTCTATCCAGATCTCCACAGTATGAAGAACATCAGTCACAGGACTACTCTGTATAAACACTTTGAGAACTGAGATTCAGAGCTTCAGCTGCAGTGTGCAAGACACTGATTTAGACTCCAAAATAGCCCATCTCAGGTAGGAGCAGAGGCAGGTGGTGCTTGCTGTGCCCTGTCCTCCCAAGTGCCTCCTTTACTGGCACAGAAACAACCGCAGCTTATTTGATTATTATAAACAAGATTTGTTTGCAGTGGTGATGCAAAGCTTCCACACAGCCTTGTTTCATTTATGAAAAAATATTGGTTTGATTTGGCTTTACGATTTTTTTTCCTGTGAGTCATATATTTGCAGCATGAGGAACAGCAAAGCTTTCTTAAAGCAGGAAGAGGAGCTGAACTGAAGTGTGAGGCTGTGGAGTAAAGGTAATTTTGATATGATGCTGCTTTGTTGAACACAATTATTTTTTCAGATGACAAGGCCTAAGAAAATGTATTTTAAAAAAAATAATACCCAAGCACTTTTGTGGCAGAAGAAGTAAGTGCACGAAGATAAAACACACACAAAATCTCTCCCATGCACTTACAAGTTTGTCAGAGCTCCAGAGGGGAAATTGTTACCGATCCAATGACCTTCCTCCAAAACCACCCAGAGTTATTCGCAATATGACAGTGTGATAACTAAAACCAAGATGAGGGCAGGATCCTCAAAACTACCTGTTATGCAGCTCTGGACTCTGGTTTGAAAGAGCTCATGGTGGCAGGAAGGACAGCTGGCAGAGCTTTCCCTTGCTGAGAAAGGCTGGGTGTTGGTAGAGCTCTAACTCTCCTCTTTGCATAGCCGTGGTTGGATGCCTTTACTGTTCATTTTCAACTACTCATAAATATTTTATCTGAAAGCTATACAGCAAGCTCTTCTTAGCATGCAAGCAGGCATTTGACAGCTTGCAAAATAGGAGGTGAGTGTGCAAGATGGGCTGAGTGCCAAGATTTGCAGAGAACTGGTGGGCAACGCCCTTTATTACCCTGAAAATCCAAGCAGCCTCAGGAGGAGGCTATGGAAACCCTATAGACAGGACAAGTGCATTTTCAAGGCTTACAGATCTAAGAAAATTCTTCCATCTCCCTGTTGGCCTGAGAAAAATCCATAATTAGCAGGGCCTGAATTTGGGTATCTATCATACAGTTTCACATCCTGAGAGTTTTGACAGAAAATACAGGAAAACTTGACACAACGGCTCCAGTTCAGGCTCAAAATGCAGTATTAGCACGCACCCACTTGCTAGGTTGTCTAGTCCTAAATAATTCCTGAAAACTGAGGAGTTGAAGTAATAGAAGAAGTGTGGGGGTGAAAAAAAATGCTGTTACAGAAAAGTGACTTTTCCTCAATCACAACATGCCACCAGTCCAGTACTTCTGCCATGTCCAAGTCTCATTACTTTAAAGGAATAGTCCAGGCAAATCAGGACATGCAAAGCCAGGCTAAGCAAAGCAAATGGAGCTGGCAGAGATGCTGACAGAGGCAGGTGAGTCCCAACACTGTCAGCACAATGCTGTGCTGCAGTCCTTGCTGCAAGAGCTAAGCTTGCACTAATTTTCACACTCTTTATTTTCCTTCCCTTCTCCTCGCCTGGCATGATTTGTTAAGCAGTGGCCCATCCAGAAGGAAGGGGAATTAATAAGGCATCAGGTTTTGCAGACTCCTGTTTTGAGGAAATCTAAATTTCCAAGCTCAGCCAAAGCCCTCCATCGTGCCCAGCTCTCCCCCTCCCCATCTGACCCAGCTTTTAAAAGCAGAGATGCCTGGCTTCAGCCATTAGGCTGTTAAGAGCCTGGCACTAACACTATAAATATCCCATACTCAAACACTATCATTGAGCTCCCAGAGAAGAAACTACCTTGATTGAAGAATGGGCTCATTAAGGGAGTGAAGTGACAGCTTTGAGCAGGCTCTGTTTGCAGTTTCTAAGTGCATCTGCTCTGATGGGATTAAAGATGCGTTCCCCACGGGAGGGAAGAATGGCCTTAGTGTCAGGTCTGCCGCTGGCTACATCATTAAGCAATAAGACATGACAGGCAGTGTGCTTTCAGGGGATTTTTTGCATACTCAGGTATGAAGTGTCATAATGGTCATAGCAAAGCAATCTTGGCCCCCAAGAGCTGTGCTCGCTGCACTGGTACAAATTAAAGACAGCTCTCAGCCTGCCAAACATTGTGGATCTTTAATGCAATACAGTACCAGGACCAGAGAGCACCATTTTTCCTGTGCCAAACCATTTTTGGGTGCAATTCATCCCAGCTGCCTGAACCCCAAGAAAACAGGGTTTTGATTAAACACACATAAGTCACTGTATCTATTAAAAAGGATTTGTGAGCAATCATCATTTTAGAATTGTTAATAACTGGCCAAATCCTGGAGAATTCCCTGAGCAGGTGCCATGCCAAAATACTCACAGATGGTTGTAGAGAGCCAGCACTGATCCCACAGCGTTTTGACACATCACTGAGCACAACTGCAGCAAACCAAGATGTATCCCCATGTGTATTACTCTTTAAGAGGCCTGAAAGAGTGGTACCTGCACTGGCAAGGGACTCTGCATCATCTACTGCCACCTTGACGTAGGTTTGCTCTCAGTTAACACCATTTCTGTGTGACAGTGCCACCCATCATCACCAAAGGAAATGAAATGGTTTTAGAGCATTCACCTTCTACTGCTCCATACATGGGGAAAAAACATCATTTTTGTCCATACAGGAGGTGCAAGTGCAACCCCTACAGCCAGGGAATGCCTACATCTGACACAGCCATGACTGCCAAAGAGAGCAAGACAGATGCTGGTGACTGATTTAAGGGTGATAAATCCACCTTAAAAGGAATGGGGTGGTCTTGAACCTCTCAGATCCCAAATGATGGTGAAGAAATTAATGTATCAGGGTCCACTTATAACTGCTTCCAATGTGTCAGTCCTTCTCCACACATCAGGTCTGGCAGCTCTTCTTCCCTCTGGACTCTGAATTGCTGAACTCCCTACTGACTGCAGCTGCTTGAATGTATTCATAACCTGTTGCTTACTCAAATAAATTTTTCAAAGCAGAAATTCTCCAAAATCCCTCAAGCCAGACACCTAAAAATGAACATGCTGAAAAACACCTTCAAGATGCTTTCCAAAAAGCATGTACATTTTCTTTTGGACTGCTATGATTGCAAAATGCAAGCTACATATTTCATATCTCCACAAACCCAAAGCAAGTCTGCTCCACATGCAGTTTGGCTGTGTGATTTATATGCACTATGTGAGCAATTTAGGAAAGAAAACTACATTTAAAAAAAGATAGTCAATGGGCAAATTATTCCTTAGCTCACAAAGGGCCAATCATATGATCAGACACCATATACTGAAAGAGCCAGGTGCTCACAGCTGCTAAAATATTCTGACCACAGCAATTGTTCTCATCAAGCAAGCACTCTTACTTCAAATTTTGAGGGCTCATACCATCCCAGCAAGCTATGAAATATGTAGGGGTTCTCTTACAAGCCTGGGGATTTTTCTAAGTTGCTTCAATGAATGCACGTGGATGGGCTTAGGGCTGGCCAGCCCAGCAGAACCAGCAATGGGCAGCTTTAGACTCATTTAATACAAGAAAAGACCACCTGAACTATCTGAGGGCTTAGTGCTCCAGTCCTGAGAGAGGCTTAGCCAGAACACATATAAGGTATTTCTCTGCTGGGTCTGAGATTTGTAACCAGAGTGTTTCCTAGCAGTGAGAAATCACAGAAGCAGGGAAAGAAAAACAAATATGACTGATTAGCCCTTTTTTTTGTTTTGGTGGAGCGAGAAAAGCTTAGACCACCACCATCATCTCATTGCTTTACTCAAACAGAAATGTTCACTCCAATATTTTAGTCAAGAGGCTTCTGTTTCTACCTGGAAAGGACATTTCCATCCACACAGATGATGAACTCAAATTACGCCCTGGGAAGCCTCCTACCCTATCCCTCCTGTATGTTTTTATCAATCACCCAGGTCGGTGTGCAGGCTCCCAGCTTAATCCCCCACTGTAGTGCAGCCACAGCCTCATATTAAAGCATGAAAATTTAAACTCCTCGTGTTTTGCAATATTTACAAATCTATGAAAGTAATGCAAGCAAATGGCAGTTGTCTGGAGCTGAGAGAAACTGCTGCGCTGGGACACTTTCCACCAGAAAATCTGTTCCCATCTTTTATTTACAGGAATTTAAGAGATTTCATTAGTCATAGAGCAATTCACATTTCAAGACAAGTGAGGCCACACAATTGTACTACATTCAGTAACTCCCCAAATGCTCCCACATTTTTGCAGGAAGTGCAGAGGCTGAAACTTTTCAGGCTAGAAAGCCCCAGTGATGAAACCCAGCAAGTAACCCTACTGCAGAGGGTCCCACCCAGGCTGTGCTACACAAACCTCTCCAAGTGGAGGGGGTCCTGCTGTGAAACCAGGAGCTGGCCCTGCAAAGGAATCTGCCTGTGCACTGTCATCCTCTGAAATTTTTGGCAGTCCCTTCTCTGCTACATATTTCCTACTGGCCTATTCCCAGAGAGATACAGCCTGGCACGGGAACTACTTTGCTAAATTCATACCTGTCCAACTTTTTTGAGCTTATGCAATATTGGATAATCTTTCAATTTTAAATTGAGGCAGATTTTTAAAAAGCTGTTTAAATTCTGTGCCACTCAAACCCTTTTTACACGTTTGCTGTCATGTTCCTAGAAGCAGAAGGGCCACGTTGCAAGAATATTCCCATTTCTTTTATTCGCAGGCAGCTTTGTGTAACAGGTTCCTTTGGCAAGAAATACCAGTAATATGCTTCCATCCCTGAAAATACTCATCTAGTGGGAGATGTCTTTTTGCAATGGGGTTGGGCTAAATGATCTTTAAAGGTCCTTTCAACACAAATTGTTTTATCATTTTATGCTGAGACAGATTCTCTGCCACCAAATGGAAAAGCGATTTCCTTGATAGCCATCACAACCCACCCCACCATCATCTTCTGAAAATATGTACCCTTTAGGGACCAGGCAATGGAGAGAATTTGATTCATGCCACAGGCAAATTACCTTCCTGAAAATGCCTTGCTTCTCTGGATGCCATTTGCTGTCAGATAGGATAAAACACTGTCATGGGTTAGCAAAGCATAGTCTCGGAAGTGATGTTCTGGCAAAGGGGTGCTTACAGCTTCCTCTGTGACCTGACAGAACCTATCAGCTGGCCAGTTTGAATATGGACAATTCTTTAAGCCACTTAAAATTGTGACTGCCTCTGTGGTCCACATTTAAGAATAGACAAACCCTGGGGAGAGTCTCTCTGTCTCGTTTCTGGTGCTGGGACAGGTGGCTGCGGGCCCCGTGCAGGGGCGGGCGGGCCTGACCCAGGCCCTGCTCGGACCAGGCCGGGCCGGGCCTCGGCCATCCTGGAGCCGATGGGCCCTGTTCCACCCGCATCCCTGCTATGGGCAGACGGAGAGGCCTGGGACCCCCTCTCCAGTGCCGCCAAGATTCAGCTGAAGCTGCACCGCTGTCCGGCAGAGATCATGTGACCAACAGTGATAAGCGAAATTCCAGCTGCAAGGCCTAGGTGAGATTAACCCTTTTAGTGCTGTGAAGAGCTGAAAACCTGAGGGAGAAGAAAGAGGAGATGCTTAAAGCTGAAATTCACTTGTAAAGCTATGATATATCAGAGTACCTGTTGTAATTTCATGAAGGCATGGGGGGTGGAGCGTTCAACTTGTACTTGTGAGCAAAAGCACCTGTGCTGAGATAGGCAGATGCTGACGCAGCTGTAATTTCATGAGAAGTTTGAACAGGGAGAGATGGAAGTGATGAGGACTCTTACTCCACATGGAAAGGGGAACACCTCTGTTCCTAGAGATGCTCCCAGAGATAGTCCTAGAGATGAAGATGAGGAAGACCCTTTGCTCCCAGGGAAGGAGAAGGGCCTCTATTCTTAGAGATGAAATGGTCCCAGAGATGGGTGAAGAGAACTTTTGTTTCTGAACAGCTCAACCTTAAAATTGTACCCCAGTAATTCGAGAGTGGACCCTCGAAAGCTGTTGTGGGAAAAGCTGCAAGTTGGGGGAAGGGACTCACATGTGAGCAGAGAACCAACCCAGGTGGCTGCCTCGTTGTGATAATGTTTTCATAGCACGGGCAAGAGAGACTCCTCTTCCTACATGGACTGAACAAGGTTATTATGGAAGTGGTAAACAGACTGAACATCTCAAGGGTTGTCTTTTTACATTGTCAGTGGGAGAAGGGAGAAAGGTGGGGGAAGGAGAAGAGTTCTGAAGGTGTGGTATGATTTTATTTTTTTCTTTTTCCTTCTTTTAGGTCTGTTAATAAACTTCTTCATATTCTTTCAAGTTTGGTGCCTGCTTTGCTTTTCTCCTAATTCTTATCTCACAGAAGGTAAATAGTAATGAGTATTTTGGACCAAACCACTACAAGCACTCTTTGAGAAGAGGATGCTGATGAAGAGAGCTCCATAAGCAATGACGAAAGTGTGTATTTACCAATAGTTTATGATTTATATAGGATAAGAATCCTCTTGTCTGAGGATCTTCAAAAACATGAAGCTGAGACACATTCAGAGCTTTCCAGTTACAGAAAACAAGAGGACTCATAGCATTTGAAATGGATTGTTTTTTTAACAAGAACATTTGTAAATCCAGAATATATAGATAAGGCAGACTATAGGAACTCAGAAACCTCCTTAACTTCAGTTGACTTTAGCTTTCTTTCCAGAATTATCCAGGCTAGTTTTCTTCCTCTTTGTCTTCTACATCTTTTCTCTCTTCCAGACTCTTCAGAAATATTTTGAGAGCCCAACACACAGTCTATGCAACACACAGCACCACGAACCCTCTTCCCGATTCACCCATAGGTGTTACTGGAAGGAAAAAAATATAACCTCCTCATTAGCACACGAGTTATTCCTGGAAGGCTCAAAGACTTTCCCATCAAGCTCAGACTGTTCTGGTTTAAAAGGTTTCAGCAATATTCTTCTGCCAGCTTTTGTCCATCCCAGTCATAACTCATTAAATAAAACTGCAAATCTACTTTAATCACTGTTCCTTCCCCTCATCTCCTCCTCTTAAGAGGTTTCAGAATAATCATAAATTTGCTTTATTCTTGCTTAAAGCCTTAGAGCTGTTCTCTACCTTCCTGCCATCAGAAATCCAGGTAAGCACAATCAGCCTTCAGGAAGCCATCTAAGATGGGCACAACTCTCCTGGCTCATCTTGGAGGATGCACAGAACAGAGCAGGCAAGTTACCTTCACAGGACAGGAATTGTCCTTGCTGTACAGCCTACAGGTCATTGGCATGTTGACCTGAACAGATGCCAAGCACTTGCTTTTGGCTTCACCATTAAAAAATATCACCTCATTTACCAAGGAGACGCCTCTCAGGCCCTGTGGTATGGAGCAGAGCTGGCTGAAACCTTCCTCTTTCAAATAAAGATCAGTCCTGCAACAGGGTGCACACAGGCCATAGGTCTGTTGAGAGTCCCGTAATGGAACTTGAAAAACAATTATTGTACAAGAGGAAATAGTTGGTTTGCTCTGGGAATATCCTGCAGCTGTGAATACAGCAGCAGTCCTGACAGCCTGGGGAAGTGTTGTCATTGCTGCCCATCTCAGTGCTATGGAAGAGTTCCCTGCCAAAATACACTCTGGTTGGTGTGCTTGATGTGAAAGGACACCCAAGGACACAGCTGCTTGTGACTGTCACTGCCCTACACTGGAGAGGTGTCAGCCTCCAAATCAGGCTGGAAATTTCAGAAGATGGGATTATTTTGAGACTTACTATATGTCTGGACTGTTCTAGAAGAAAGACAGCCTTCTCCCTTCACCCCCATATGTACTGGTGGACTTCCACATGAAGGTCTCATTCCATCTCTGGATTCCCTGTGTTCAGGAAAATTCAGCATTTCCGCAGCTGGAGCTGGGCTGGAGCTCAGTTGGCTCCAGCCAAACCTGGTTGTCAGAAACGACATAAAGAAGAGCTCTGGCCAGTGCCACTGTGCTTGAAAACACACACACAGAGCCAAATTCTGGCACTCACACAAGTCTGAAATTTAGAAGACTGGCAAACCTGGACTTGAAAACAATCATGGCTAATTAAAAATGAAGACACACTCCTGAGCCAAGTACTGAGGTGGGGAGACATTTCTGTTGGGTGTCTTATCCCTTCCTGCACCCAAAATGATTCCTCATTATCGGTTGTAAAAGAAAAATAAATACCATCCCTTTTCTCTCAGTTTACCATTAATTCTTCAATTTGTTTACAAGGCAGCAAGTGAAAGACTCTTTCTACAAGGAGCTAAAATGCTTACAGATCACTGTGAGTTCAAAGGATGTGTCGTGGAAATACATTGGGGAAAATTACTATTTCTCATCGGTGGGATAATTGCAGGCAATCCATCTGAAGGTTAGAACACAATACTTGGAAGAAGTTATTGCTTCTACATTTCTTTATAGTCTGACATGAAAGATCTGAAACTTCTTCTGCATGTGACTCAAATAGGAATAAAGCTCATAACAAAACATAATAGAGGAAAATGAAAAATTCCTGCCTGATACAGAGGCATCTGTGCTGTGGTTAAATTATATTTCGATTTTCAGCTCATTTGTTTATTCCTCCAGACAGCTACTGACCGTGTTCTAGAGGATCTTAACTTTGTTGAGGACCCCTCGACTTTGCTGACCTTTGATTGTGCATCAGGGAGACTTTAAATAAATCAGCCACTGCTATTGGGCAGTAATGAAAAAACAGAAGATGCAAGCAGCATCTACAAACTGCTGAGGATACACACAGAGCTGTATTCCCTACCCATGGGACAGATACTTCCTCTACAAAGTCAAAGCTACCCAGGGCTCCTGGGCTGCTTAAACCAGGCTTACCAGAAGCTCTCACAACTTTCTCTGTGTGGGAGCTCCTGTGGTGACTGAACCAGCAGAAACATGAGCAGATTGTTGTTTTGCCAGACTCGTCATAACGAAGGACCACAAACTGAACTTACCTGGGAAGAAGATTAAGACAGTTTTTCCTTCTCACACCAAGAGTTCACCTCATACAGTTCAGGCCTTAAAAGGCCCTCTCTGGAACCCACTAAAAATATCTAAAATCCACTAAAAATCAGGCACTCGTCTCGGCTTTCCATCCTTCCTACTTCAAGCATGTGTAAGAGACCTCCTCACCTTCAAGCCCAGAGTGGTTTCTTTGTTCAGACCTGGTCTCTGAGCACAGGAGTCCTCTGGAGTTCAAGGTGCCTAGGAATCAGAATGCCAGGCCATGAAGAAAGGCCCAGGAGAGCTCTTTTTCACTGTCCCATGTCATACCAAAGCCAGGGTGGCAAAGAACAGTCAATCACCTCAGAAATGCTGACCAAGGTTTTGGAGATCTCAAGAAATGCATGTCCAACACAACTGTGTTGGAAGAGATTTAAGCAATCTGACATCCTCCCCCAGTCTTCACTCCTCAGCATTTATTGCTTGTAGTTGGTGCAGATTCTTGCCTTCAGCGATTTCTCACCCAAGCAAGTGCAACTAAAGATACTGACTCCCACCCTGCTGGGGGAGCACGCAACAGCCTTGGGCACTAAACACTTCCCAAGAACAACCCTGAGCAGATGGCATAAATTTAGTGAACTGTGGATGGGAAAGGGAATCCCCAGGAGATGCAGTGACAGCACAGATACTGCAGAGAAGATCTTATTTCTGTGTCTTCACAAACCATTTCCATACAGCTCTTAACGTTCCTCCACATAGTGTTTGGGACTTGAGCATCTCTAAGGAACCACTCTTATTTGAGGCAGGGATGAGGAAGAGAGGAATAAGCAGTATTCCCTACTCTTGAAGAGAGATCACTGAGACACCGAAGGCCGGTCTCTACCATATGGGGTGAGAGAGGCTGCTTTGTGTCAGCATGTGGATGCACCAGCAGGATTATATTAGCAGAAGCAGTAAAATGCCCTGACTTCTGCTGCCTCCAGGCCTCAATTGTTCCCTTGCTTAGCTCCAAGCTCTGAAACAGATGTACAGATGTCTCTGAACTCCTCTGGGCTCTGCATGCTGTGCTGCTCCAAGGGCTGAGACACCTCCAGCAATTGTCATGAAGTACCTCTCATGTACAAGATCAGATAGCAGGATCACAACCATGGAATAAAACAGCTTTCTGGGCCCAGCTGGACTACATCAAACAACCTAGCTACACTTAAAAGATATTTTCTGCCCCTTTTCTGAAAGCCACCTTCTCATACCTCCATGCACAAGGGCACAAAAAGCCCCAGGACATGAGACATGCAGGTCACCTGCTGGACAGCAGAGCTGGGCTGGCTCCAGTGCTCCAAGGTCTGCAAAGCTCTGCCCATCCTGGAGATGTGCACAGCACCAGCACACCTCAGGTTATCACATAACACACCTGGGAAGCTGTGACAAAGCAGGAGGCAACCTAACAGAACACAATACAACCCTCAGGATTAAGAGGAGGAATCCTTTCTCCTGTTAGAAATGTTCATGGTTTGGTTACCAGACCACCTTGGTGACTCATGCCTTTAGGGAGCCTTTCACCTTAACCAAAAGCTCAAGCATCCCACAGCACCAATAACCCCATCCAGAGTGAAACCTGGATAAATGACCAAAAGAGTGCTGGCATTAAAACTGGCACACTGAAGTGAGTCACTCAATTAGCAACCTCTGTGCAATGTTTAGTAGCCAGAGAAGGACTGTCCTGTCTCATAAGTGACTCACAACATGAAAGAACAGAACACAGTAGTGATCAATCACAAAGGTGAATGAGCAGCAGCAGTTTAGTCCAGAGGCTGAGTACCAAACTCAGCTACACATCAATATGACCCATGGCCCTGCTTCTCTCCACTTAGTTAAACGAGCACTGCTGAGTGTAAGCCCATTGTATCACGCAGTGTCTTATCTAAAGGGTGGAGATCAAAGACCAGCAGAGGGAGAGGTTATCACACACTCCACGTAACTTTACTATTGCCAAACCCCTATTGCAACAGTTGTCTGACTCCAGATATGCTTCAGAAGATCACAGGAAAGGAACTGAGCAAATTCTACCCAAACAGAGATGTGGATCCACTGGGAAAAGGCAACAAAATATAATTTTAATTCAATATCGTATTTTTACCATCTTTTCTGGAGATAAAGTCTGTTCTTTCTCCTACTCCTCTATGTTCAATCCTGTTACAGAATGATAGGACTCTTTGGGCTAGAACAGACCTTAAACACCATCTATTTCCAAGCCCCCTGCCATGGACAAAGTGTTTTTTCACCACACCAGGTTGCCCAGGCCACATTAAGACTGGACTTGAGCAGTTCCAGGGATGGGACATCCCCAGCTTCTCTGGTCAATCTGTGCCAGTGCCTCACCACCTCACAATCAAGAATTTCTACTTAATATCTCACATAAATCTCTCCACCTTCAGTTTAAAGCCGTTATCCCTTGCCTATCAACACACGTCCGTGTCAAATTCCCTCTCCCCACTACCTCCTACTGTAACTCAAGAGCTGAGCAGCAGCAGGAACTTCAGAACAGCATAACCAGGGGGAGCAGGGAAAGTTTGCTCTCTTAAAATGATAAAGCTGTCACACGCCCTCCCACGCTGCAATTCCCTCAGTGGTCCCGAAAGCTGAGGACAGCTGGTGGCTGCTTGGGAAGAGCTGGGTTTGCACAGCATCAGACAGGAGTTCACCAGAGAGATGGAAAGTTTGTGCTATCAAGGCACCCTCCAGCTGAGCCATAAAATCCTCCTCTTCCTCTCGTTATGAAGAGCAGAATGGCTTTAAGAAACACAGAGCATAATGGAAGGGAGAGGAGTGTCTGGGCAGGTGGGCAGTGCCTTGAGCAAATACAAGTTCCTTCCATGGTGCTACATGTGTTTGATGACTCCATGCAATGTAGGAAGACAGATACAGACTCAGTGTAATGTTACCGGATCTCTTTGCTTCCTTAGTAAAGGAAAACTCAGCATTTCATACCACAGGCAATCAGCTTGACAAAAAGTAAAAAAGCAAAAAAGCAGAACCCAGAGCCAAGTTCTTTCGTGCTGAAAGGTTGATTCTACAACCTTAGTACCTTTACTTCCTCCTGTTAAGACATGCAAATATGGATAAAAATACTCCAATGATGCTGATAAAACCTTTACAATGCTGTATCTGGGGTGATCACATTATTCATAGGTTAGCAAGCTTTACATGAATAGTGCAGCTCATTTGGTTGATTTTTTTATTCAACCTTCATACAGTGGTAGATAATGGCACAGCATGTCATAAACCCTTTAGAATTCTATTTTAATGTCTTCCCCAAATATTTCTAACTTAGCATTACAACAGTTGCTTTCAACTCCGGAGACAAGTTCTTTGGAATGCACAAAGGCAAATGGGCAGAACTCAGAAACAGCCTCAAGATAAACTAAGAAGCAAGAAAAATCCTTTTTCACACTTTAAGACTTTGTATTCACTCAGAATTTCCAAGGATAATGATGTTTTCTCCCCTTCAGCTGCACACAAGGGTCAGATCCATCTGCAGAGATGCTATAATCCAAACCAGCTGATGTTGCAGTCTGGTGTTCAGGGGGAAGACACCTCGAGGTCTCTTTTCCACTCCCCCATCCCCATCTTATAAATCCATTCAGATGTGAAAGCACAAGGTAAGGACTTATTAGGCTTTTTTAATCAACACTAGAGGCAAATGAGAGTCTGTAAATCACCTTGTTTTGTTATTAATGCAGAAGTCCGTTCCCATCCAGCACTATGTTAGATTAGAATTTAGCCTGAAATCTTCCATTCCACATCAGTGCTTTCAATCTATTAACTAGACAGGAGAAACCCTAACTACTCTCCTTTATCCAGACAAGCTCTCACTTTGATAGATTTCTGAGATAACTTTAAAGAGCTGCACAAAAGGCAGCTCCAAGGGAGGCTTCCTGTCTATCTCACGAGCAGTGCCCAGCATGTTCTCCAAACAACATCTCACACGAAAATGGAGGCAAAAGATTGAATTCCAAGAGAGTTGCCATGTCAACTCAATTCCATGAGAGTTTCATGTCAACCTTCAAGAGACCCCAATGTGTGCATTATTTCTACATTTTTATTTGATTCAGAGAAATCCAACACTTCCTGTCTAACCCCAGCTTAGAGGCCAAGGCAGTTTTGGGTTACTACAATATAATCCCCCTATTAAGTGATGGTCTGAGTTCAAAAGGCATTGGCTTTAGGGCAGTCCTTCCTTTGGCTGAGTGCAGAAGGAATCATGTCTAGAACACTAAAAACTCTTCTGTGCCTGTTCTGCTCAAACCCAGATTACACTCAGCCTTTGGAAAAATCAAGCTCTCCTCTAACTTTTCTCAGTGTAATGGAATCAAGCCCCAGAGATTTTCAGCAGACCATGCCTGAAGACCACTTGTATCAGATCAGGATCTCCAGAGTCAAACCATTCAAACTGTGTTTTGTCAGTTCTTATGCAGCAGCACCATGTCATCTCTTCTGCATAACAAAACACAGGAGCACTTTTCATACTGCAGGATAACAAGGCAGGTTAACAAAAATTATATTTAAGCAGATTATCCTCAGATAGGAAGAGTTGCTCCACATTCAGGTTTTGTTGGCAAAAGCAACACTCTGTACAGTTATGAAGCACACTTTTCCAATTCTTGCAACCAGAAACAAGATCATTTGGATCCCATAGACCGTTAGTCTGACTAGCAACAATCCCAGAAGAAGTCAAGGGGAGTATAATACTTGTGGAACAGCAGTCAGGCCCATAAGGTACCAATTGCTCATTGAGCTTAAGATGGAAGTGTTTGAGTCTTAAATGCTTTGGTTATGTTAATTCTGCCTTCAAATGATCCTTAAGCTACAGGGAGGATCACAGGGTGCTCACATAATGCTGTAGCTTGAGTCTTTTAATCTCTTACTTAGCATAGGCAACACATTTACCAAAATGCAGTGCCACATCCAAAAAAAAAAAATTGTTTTGAGAAAAACCTTTCCAGAAAATGTTAGTGACCTTACCATAAATACATAGATTTTATAGGAAAAGCTTTGATCAAATAATTTTTTGTTTAGCCAGTCCCAAATATCCCAAATTTACACTTCCACTTAAACAACAACTTCGGTCCTCATATCCTGATATCTCAGATCTAACAGTAACCTTTCAGAATTGCTTTTCCTTTTTTAAAGATTCAAATAGGGAAAATAAGTGTCAGAGTCTGAAGACTAGTTTGAATGTATTTTTTGCAGTGCTGTAGGAGGATGAAGTACAGAGAGGACCATGGGTTTGTGCATCTCAAAAATAACCCACCTGTTTAAAAGACTTCATTACCTTGGCCACAGACCTTTTGAAGCTTCCACCATATTTTGAGTTGTTGCTTGCCAGTGTTCATTAGTTAGGAGGAGATCTCTGAGTCAGCTGAGAAAGAAAAAAAGAAAATGTGAGTTTCAGCTTTCTGCAAATCTGATTGTTGAACATTTTCAGCTGATTGCTTTATCCCCTGGCCTAAGCCGACGGATTGCTTTGGCTCAATTGAACGATAATTGGATTGTTCCCTATAGTCGTGGTTCAATGCCACAGCACTGTGCTATTGATAATACAGTAAAAGCCTATTAAATCCATGGCCTTGCTGTGGAGAATGGTACCTTTAAAACTGACATTTGCTTCTATTGTGCATATTAATGCTAATTTTCTTCTTACTTAGATCATAGTGTAAGGGCATTACAAATATATAGCAAGGTGCAGCAGAATGAAAGAGCAGAAACTGTGCCCGAGTGTCCTTCCAGGCCACAATGTTAGAAGACCCTTTTCTAAGGTTTCAAAAGGTCTCAAAATTCCAAAGAGTTTCATAATTGTATTTTAGACCCTTTGCCTGGAAAACTTGTATTTAAGGAATTGCATCCCAACATTTTTCATGTTTCTTGTGACAACAGTCAAAAATTCAAACCAGAAAGGTCTCCACAGCTTTACCTCCAGCTCTCTTTAATATTTACCGAGAAAATAGGGATTTCCCTGAGTGCTCTGCAGAATGCAGCACACCCAGAGGGTAAACTATGCTCCAGGTAAACATAGTTATGGAGACTTTTCCATAACAAAGGAGGAGAAACTGACTTTTTTCATATGACAGTGATTCCAGCCTCTGCAGGAAGCCCAGGTCCTCACCAAGGTGTGGTGAGCCAGAGACCTCTCAGGTGGGTGAGGCTGAAGCACCCCTTGAGAAGATGAGCTGTAGCTCGAATTGAAGAGCCACCACTCTGGGTGGCAATTCACAGCCCAGATTCCCTAGAAAAGCCACCTGTGGTCTTTCCATCCTCCTTCCACAGGCTGCTTCTCCTTATCAAGATGCTCAAAAATGGGGCTAAAGCACCTGTTCAGCTCACAGTACCTGGTCCTGACAAGGCAACATTAATTCTGGCAAAAGAGTTCCCAAATACAGATAATTTGAATCAGAAAGAGTTATAGATATCTGTGAGACAGCAGGTGGCCTGGGACAGCCTTTGCCATAAATTTTAATACAAGTTCACCTCAAAAAATTCTCTGATGTTTTACCATTTTCAAGAATCATCTCAAGCCAAACATGCCTGGGTCCATTTCATGGTTGAAAAGTGTTTGCCTCTGTAATAAAAGAGAACTTCAAACCCCCCTGCACCACCTGAGATAAAAACTACCTCCTCTCTGAATTTCTCTGACTCCTGTTAGCATGCTGTGGCACAACTGTGCTTAAACCTACATGCCTTCCAAGAGCAGAGACTGAAGGTCTCTAAAACCCCTGCATGAGGTGATTCATTAGATGATTATTCACACACAGAGCTTAATCCCAAACCCAGAGAGACCTGTGGGAGTTTACTGACTAACGACCTGCAAGTTGCTACCCAGAGACTCCCCAAAGATTAATTATGAGCCAGATCTTCTCAGATTATAGGCCTGATTTACAGCACTGTTTGGTATTAAGCCTGCCCAACTCTTTCTATTTTTCAGTTTAACAGTAAGTGTTTGTGCTGAAGTGTTCACATTGTTGTGTTCACATTGTTGCTTCAAGGAGCACTTTTGGAGAACGTTCAAAGCCAACCAGCTTAGTGACTTCCAAGGAGGAAAAAAAAAATAAAGACAAGAAAGTGACTTAAAGGTGTTGGCTTGGTCCCTGATGCCAGACCTGGGGGAGAGGAAGAGATTTTTAGGCTTTTAGTTTAGAACTTAGAGCACACTCATGCTGCAGGATGTCAGCAAATAGAAAGGGGCAAAGAGACACCAACAGCTGTTCTTTCCTTCACCTCATCAAGATTCACACTTGTGATTTTTGGTATTTCAACTCCTAAATAACCAAAAGACCCTGTTCTCAGCTCCCATGGAAGACGGCACTTTCCCTGCCACTCCAAGTGGACATCACTGTGGGCAGTTCCTGGTTTGGATGCGAGTGAGGGACCTCTCAATCAACAACCCGCATCAGTATTTCCCTTCTGCCTGCACGGTGTGGCAGGAAAGGAGGCACAGTTACCTTTGAAGGCCAAGGTAACTCCCCAGGTTGATGGCACACAGACATGGAAAGGACACAGAGAGATGGCCTGGAGCAGTAAACTTCCTCTACATGAGTTATCTTCTGGGTGCATAAACCACTGGGAGAGCTTTCATTAGAACATTTCTGAGGGAGTTTAGCTCCCTGACTAGCCTTAATTGGGTTGGCACACCAGGAGCAGGACCAAGGCATTTGCTCATTTGTAACAGAGTGGGTTCATGGCCCAGTGAGTTCTGTTTCAGCCTGTGCTTGGCTTCAGTCCACGAGCTGGACCACAAAATACTTGCAGAGGGAGGATCCTGTTACAGCAATCTATTGGGTTGGAACTTTTAAATAAAAGTTGCCATGAGACTATCAGGAAAGGTAAAAGAGCATCTCTAGAACAGAGCCTGCTTCACAGCTGGCATGCATTACAGCCTGTGAGGAAGTCCTGCATCCCTTAGAAGTTAGGAATTTGCAGTAGGGAGAAGTCTGGAAAGCCAGAAATAAACATCAGGGATTTCCCTAATAATAGGGTTTACTCATCGAAACAGCACAAAGGGACCGAGCTGGCTTTTTCTCCCAGGCAGGAAAAGAGAAAAAGTGAGAAGGAGGCAGTGAGCACACATAGGTACAAAACTGGGGCTTCATCAAAGCTGCTCTTTCCAGTTTCTGGGGGACTGGGATTTCATCAAGCCTCTGCTTGCACTCTTTAACCACAGAATCTATGTCTGCAGAGCAAAGGGAGGCAAGGGGAGAACATCCAGGAGGCAGATCTGTCCTCATCCCCGAATAAATCATTGTCCTGGTTCAAGGCAGAGGTAAAGGCCTTCCTATAGAAGACCATTCAGTCTGTGAACAGGATTCCTTTTGCTGTACAAGACAGTCGTGTTGGATCTACATCGTCCCACCAGCCCCAGAAGGCACGAGAAAAAATACTGCAATTTTTAAATAGAAGATGTTAGAACTGTACGGTTCATATCAGATACAGCAGGCAGATACAAGGATCTGAGTGTCCTTGCTCTTCCTTTGCTCTTCAGCCTAAATTGTCCACAAACCCCTTCGGTGAGGATGGACTGTTTCCCAGAAATATGCTGCAGCATTACTCACTCAAGTGCTTTACATTTTATCACACTGTTTTTCAGCCTCTGTTGAGGGCAGGTCACAGGACTGGGCAGACTGTCATCACCCAAGAAACAGGCATCAAGTCCTGCACAGCCTTCAAGTCCACAAATTAGAAACTGAGCTGGGGAAAAGTGTCTTTCCTAGATTGCCTTGCTGATAATCTCCCCGACTTCAAAGCTCACATCTGTCTCGTGAGGTGAGGATGGTTTCTAACTTTAGTCGACCCAAATTACTTCCAGCCTTCCTCTGCAGCACACAGCAACACTTTGTATCATGCCTTTGATCACTGCATCTGTGAAATAAACTGGTCTGGTGTCTCTGCAAAGAAAGCTTTACAGGCAAAGGCATTGAGGTGAAGCCCATCGTTGAGTCAGCTGTCATTAACACAATGATTCTGCTTTGGAGAGGCAGCAGGGGGAACCTGAGCACAAAACACACTTTACTTGGAAGGTGCTGAGCTTTTGGGCACTCTTATCCTAATGGTAGTTCCTCACTTAAGGGGAAGAGTCATCGTCTGGTTTTCCAGATAGCAGAGACAAGTTTTCCTGAAGTTTTAATTAGTTAAAAATGATGAAAAGACCTACAACCTTCCTCAGTCCCAGAATAACTTTTAACTTCATCAGGGATGGGAGGCTGGGACATTCTTCCTTTGTATCCTGAAATCTTTCCCATCCCTTCTTGTCTCAATCCCCTCAATGAATACACACACTCTAAATGCTGAATTTAGTTACCTATGAAAAAGATGTTTAGAATTAGAGAATTTATGACAGGATTTTTATTATTCATATTTTTCTCTGAAATTAATTTCTGCTGTATTTTGCAGTTGTATTCCTGCTGAGCAGGGTGATTGTGGTGGTTGTCCTTCCATACCAGGATGATTTTTGGTGGTCCTCTACACTTACAACTTTGCTGACTTAGCCACAATAACAAGAAAGTAGCTAAAATTCTCAGGGATACTTGTGACTCTCACTTGTGTTATTTCAAAGAAAAATTAAGCTCAAGCAAAAAACCAGCATCTCAGAAAAGGGCAAGGCTGTTTTTAAACACCACAAATGAGCAGAGCATAGCACAATTCAAGCTTTTGCCTATTCATAGATGTGACCCTTCTAAAGAGTGAGAAAAGGAAGAAGAGGATTTTTTGTTTTTAAAAAAACGTTTAAACCCTTAAACAGTAGGATATTATGTACCTGCTATTAAGCTCCATCTGCCACTAACCATGCAGGCAAGTGACAAGCCAAGACAACTATTTCTGGGGGGGGGGTGTGAGGGGTGGGGAGTGGGGGAAAAGACTGATTTTAGCAAAAGCTGTAGAACAAAAATTTGTTTGAACTGTTTCTGCACAGCTTTTCATCATGCACTTGCAATTTTTAAAACTATTTTAAGATACAGTGGTAAATGTGTTAAATAGGTCACTGTCTGTGTCCAGCACAGAGATAAGAGGCTGTTTATAACTCCAGCTGCAGAACTTTGGCTTTTGAGCTCAACTGGTAACTGCTTACATGGCAGGTCCCCAGTGCTTGCCCAGAAGGCGAAAGTTACAGGCAGAGAAAATAAATAAATCTGACTTCTCTCATGTTCAGCCTTGCTCCAGCTCACCAATATTTCTATATATGGCAGCCCTAGAGCTCTGGTGCACAGATACCACTGAGGAGCACATGATGAGTGGGAAAAGCAGTCCAAAAATGTTAAAGCACTAGGCAAGGAGGCAAATTGTATGGTTTTCCAAGAAGAAGATGAGAGAAACTAGGTGACATTTCTGCCAAAGAGAACTTGAGTTCTGCAGCTGCTCCCAGAAGTGACATGCAGTGACACTGTTTGTTGGGTTAAAACTCAAGCTGCAGGAGGAGGTCTGAAGGAGAGAGACACTCCAGAGACACATGGAGCAGCATCAGCATTGATCCAGCGCTGCCTAGGTCAGGACAAAACTGAAGGCAAGAGCTATGTGACCCATAGAATGGATGTATATCAGGGTAGGCACAGCCTTGGTATCCACCAAGGAAAGTATTCTGGCCAGTGCATGTGATGGAGGAGCTGGCAGAGAGTGTAAACGTGCTAAATGGGCCACTCCCTCTGCCCAGCACAGTGATAAAAGGTTCATTATAACGCCAGCTGCAGAACTCTAGAGCCTAGAACCACATTTTACATTCCACTGAGATTACTCCTATCTCTAAATTGAACTAAAGCCTCACAAAGACTGTGACAGAGACCTGTAGAGAGAGGATTATAAAACAAGGTCTCTGCTTTCTCTCCCCTTGTGCCTCCCAGAGGAATTATTTAAAACAGGAGCCCTAAGTCCTGGTCTGGCCATGAAGAATCCATGATTCTTAAGGCTTTACAAACTTCCAAGACTTCGTCGTAGCTGGTACCATTTTGTAGTGGACCAGTAGTGCATCAGCACATCTTTGTGCTACACTGCACTTTGTTTGCCATTTAAGAGAGGGGGTTTAATCACCACTCTGATTGCCCAGGAATGAGCTAAACCACTACCTACCTCCTGTGTGGGCCAGTTGTACCCACAAAGAGAAAGGAATCCAGGAGGTTGTGTTGCACCAAAGTTCTGAAAGCAAAGTGGTGTCTGGTCCAGAAATACCTCGTCTAACAAATCCTGTGGGAGTTATCAGGGAGCATGGGTAGAAATACTTCAGACATTGAAACTGTAAAGTTGCAGCTGATGACTGACATAAGCTTGTGAGATGTTTCGGAGAAGCAGGAGACCAAAGGATGTGGTGACTATGCAGGAACAAGGAATTACAGCCATAAATCCTCTCGCCACATGCAGCCCTCCCTGACATAAAAATATTACAAAAAATCTCCAAAAGTAAGAGCTGTGGGTGGTGAAGGCTGTTGTGGGTCTTCACATTTCTGCAGCTCCTCTGCCCTTTTGTTCCTGCTTTTGGGCACAGCAAAAGAAGTGTGGAAACAAATCAAGCATCAGTCATACACAGGAGGAGAAAAATCTCAGACAGCAGCTAACAGGAAGCAGAACATATGTTTACTGTCATCTTCCTCCCCACATTTGAAAAGCCACCTAACTTCCAAGGGGGAGAAAAATCCTTTTGCTGAGTCCCTTGGAAGTGAGGAGAGCACCTCATCAGCTGGCTGCTGGCTCAGCTCTCAGCAGTGGCTCATTTTCCTTCTGTGCCACCCTCCCCAGCGCTCTGGTGGAGCCTGTGATTAATTCAGCTCTTTACTCGAGTTTAATGCTGTTCCACAGTCATTTTGTGGAAGTCGTTTCTCTCCCGTGGCAGAAAGCATCACATTTACATGCATGCCTGTGGGTTGTTGTTTCAGATTGATGGCTTGTTCTGCTGTCAGTCGCTGAAACATCCCTTGCACAATCCACATCCTGCCGCTGCGCAGGGGATGGTTCAGTCAGTCCCTGTTGTACAGGAGGGCTAGGAGCCCGTCAGAGGGGTGGGACTGATCCAGGCTCTGCAGGGGTATGGGACAACACAGCACCCTAAACCCAGACCCCACAAACCAGAGCAAAGCTTGCAGACACAAACCCACGTGCACATTGCTGCCTGGGGAGTGAGAGGAAGGAAAAGGAGGAATGAAGAGCAGAAGTCACAATTTTCACTTCTGACACTCTCATTTAAGCACAGACTGCTAAATAATCTCTTTATTCTGCAATCAAACATTATGAACAACCCTCAGTTTATCCCACAGGGGTGACCTCTCCTACCCAAGTGTAGGGCATGCATCTAGGTCATTTGCACAACCAGCTCACTGGGAGGCCATGAGGTTGCTCATATGTGGAACTGGACCCAACTGGAATTCATTACAGGCTGCAGGACCAGGAGGATTAAAACTGGACCATGCACAAACTATGAGAAAATGACAAATTGCAGTTCTGGGGCTTCTGTGTATAATACAGCACTAGACACACACACAAAGCAAGGAGCATTTTTATGTACTTAATTCCTTCATGAAAAATATAATAAAAAGACCATGTATGTTTCCACCATTTGATTCTCTGGTTTGTTTCATTTTTTTCCCATAAAGTTGTCTTGGCTGCAAAATGAAGTTATCTGGAATTAATTACCTCGGGTCTGACAGCAGCACTAAGAAACAGAAGCATAAAGCCCTAAAGTGCTTCAAAAATAGGCAAATATTAAGTCATTTTAAAAAATAATACCAAACTTATAATATTGCATGTTAAGATGAGGGTTACCCTGTTCACTGTCACACACTAGTCACCTCAGAGAAGAACTTACTCCCACTAATGGAAGGAGACAATCTTTCCAAGGAGCCAATCTTCCCCAAATACAATCCATCCATGTTTTCTCCTGTCGGCTCCAAAGAAAATGAAGGTTTCAGTTTTTAGATGATGTCTTGGGGTGACTTTGTGATGTGTATCCCATATCGCTGCCCTATGCCCAGAAATTAATTTTTGTGCCTTTCTATGCCTTTAAACTGAGCCTGAGAAGGGGGAGGAAAAACTGAGCAAAACTTTTTCAAAGCAGTTTGCAGCTTGTTCAAGGTCACACAGAGATAGAGACTTTTTTTTCAGCTGCAGCAGGAGAGCGGGAGGGAAGGAAAGCACCCAGCTTGCTTTTCTTTCCAGCCAGCTTTTGGCAGTTTTTTTCCCCAGTTCCTTTTCCTCTGGAGAGTTGAACTTTTGTTTTCCCGGGACTTTGTTTTTTTCCCTTTTTCCCTGCTGGACTGTTTCAACATCAGAATACATTGGGAGGATTTTCCACCGAGGCCTTGGCCCTGGAGGTGGGCCCACCACCCCGTCCCAGCTCCAAGGAGGGGGAGAGAGAGAGATCTATGGAAGGACTCTGAAATTTTCCCAGGTTTCTCTCAGCAGAGCGAGAGGTTTTATTATTTAGCATCATTATCCTTTTCCTGTGTGTTTGTTAAATAAATAGTTTTTATCTCTTTCCTTTTCCTTCGAGGAAAATTTATTTTTTCCCGAACCTGGTGGGGGAGGGATGGTTGTAACCTGCCTTCTCTCAGAGGATATATTTCTAGATTTGCCCAAACTGGAACAGGTGAGTAGTTCTTATTTCGTATTCTGGATACTGTTTTCTCCTGGACAGTCCCATTTAGCAGCTCCACAGCACTGCCACGGTCATTTCTGTGTGAAATCAGAGCAGAAAGTACAAGGAACATTTGGCATCATCAGGATTACACAAACCTTCACACCTGGAAATTTATCTCAGCTGGGATATGAGCAGCAGGGTCATCGGGACATCTTTTTGTTGTTGCAGGAACATTTCATGGCACAACATTCTTTTATTCTAAGCTCAAATTGAGCAGGTGCTTAAAAGATATTCAGAGAGAGCAAGAATATAGGATTAAAGAAAAAAAAACACCTTGAGCTGACAAATTAATGAGAGTATATGAAACAGAAAGAAAAACAATACTTAATGAGTTGTTATGGGACATTGTGTTTTGCAAAACATTCATGGCCACATGGTAACCATGACGTGTCACAGACAACTGATTCACTTGTTATGGATTTTTGGCTTCAGCTGCTCACCAGAAAGATGGAAGGTGTTCTCATTAGAAGGACCATTACTAGGAAATGGAAGCTTGCTAATAATTACAACTCACCAAGAGGGACAATTCAGTAGTGTAAAGTGGTATTTATACATTTATTACTGAACTATTTGCTTTCATCTCATAATTTCTACTATTTCCATGGTGTCCAGCAGGAAATCTCTCTATTTTATTGATTCTTTCAGAGATGGGAAGCGTGCCTGACTTCCTACTAACAAATATGCAACCATACATGTTCCTTTTCCTCTCAAAAAAGCAATCACAGTGGCCAGGACTGCAGATCTGCATTTGGCATCATACGTAGTATATTTCTGGGTTTTGTTATCCAGTCCTTGACCTCTCCTTAATTTGGACTTTGCAGCCACAGATTGTTTGATGGCTTTTCTCTCCCACACAAATTTGGAGAGTTTATCTCCTTTTTTTTTTTTTCAGTGGAAGGCAGGGGAGTTACTAGGATAAAAAAAAGAAAAAGGCTTGGCCTTTTTAATTTTTTTTATACAGTTATTAAAAATCTTGGAGCTTTATTCTAACCATTTTTGATAAAAGATAAAAAGAAGTATAAACCAGTAACCATCAGGAATGAGAAGAACTCTACTGGTTCTGAGAGGGAACATGATATCCTTCCTTGTGTCCTCGGGTACTGTCTAGAGCATAACTAGACACACACCACATCTGTACCTGTGTTATGTGCCACCGTAATTCTTACTGGACAGAGCAATATTTTGCTTTTTCTCCCTCTCTGCATTTCTCCTTCATCCCCAGGAACGAATCAGCCAGCTGCAAACCCATCTGCACAAACTCATCCATGTGACAAGGAACCTTAAAGTGGTTTCTGGCCTCCCCCTTGCTCCTGCATTCCCACTGCACATCCCAGTCCCCATCCCACCACTTGCACTGTAAGTCTGCACTGCATCAGTGGAAGTTTGCTTCACAAAAAGGATCCAGCATGCCTCGACAGCTACTTGAAGTCTTCTGAGTTTTACACACAGCAGGTTTTCAATGCAGGCATGTTCTGGACAGCATTAGTGCAATAAAGGGCATTCCAGGAGAAGCAGAACCAGCTCCTGAAGCAGGAATGAGGATAAATTTTTAGTATCAGTGTGAAGGCAGATTATCTACCCATCAGTCATATCACTATAAATATTAACTTAACATTGATTTAACAGGAATTTCTCCTGTTCTTGATCTGCAGTATATCATTGACTACAGAACCACTCAAGAGTTTCTGAAGTTCATATTACAGGGACAAAGTATGATTTCCCAGGCTTGAGATTTCCTGATTAACACTCATCTGTAACACCTGGGTGGTCTCAGAGAGCTCTGCACTACTGTGAGGATGAGGGTTTTGGGACTTGCATGGTCCCCTGAGCTCCAACACTCATGGATTACAAACAGCTTGAGCAACACGCAAGGGGACAACACAAATTATTTCACCTGTCTCTTTTTTCTCCTGTGTTGTCCATGTTTTTGAACAATTTTTTTCCTTTTTCTTTTAATATGCAGTATTTTTTTTTAACACCTTTGTGGTAGAGGGAAAAGCAGAGCTCTTATCTGTGAAGAATTTCGTGTCAGAAATTCTATGCTAGGAAAGCATCATGTAAGGCAATGAGGAGCTGTTATGAACCCCAATAATGGACCAATATAACCTTAATACCTCCTACCCATCACACTGGCACTTGCAGCAGCCAGAAGGAGCATGAGGTGTTCCTGAGTTCAAAGCTGCACTCTCTGTCTCCCTGTCCCTTTCCAGCAGGTGTGTGCCCTTTCACCTTCCCTCTCCAGTATGACCTGGAATTGATGAGAACAGGAAGTGTTCTGGGTTGGACAGAGGGATCTGCACCCCAAGCCAACAACCTATCTCCTGGCACTGTAGGGTGATATACCCAGAATCAATTTTGCATCACAGAGTCCAAACCACTGAAACAAACATAAAAAGGCAAGAGTCAAGAAACTGGATTAAAAAAAAAAATACTACACTCCATACAGGCCAAGAAATCCTTAATGCTTTGTGTTATGCTTCAGAAAATCACTTTAGCTCAAGACTCACTTAGTGATTAGAGCCCCATATGAGGCCCAGATACCCAAGTGAAGCTCTGATGGAAGGTTTAGAAAAGGCCTTTTAGCCACAGACAGGGAGATCAATCTGTTTAGCCTCAAAAGGGAGAGAGTGGGAGGCAACTTGATTACACTGTCTTCACATGGAGAAGATAACGGGCACTTAAATGGGATTCTTAATCTAGGAGAGCAGCTTGACAAAATGCTCCTGGCTAGAAGCTGAGTCCAGACCAGTTCCAATTAGAAACGAGACACTTAAAAAAAAGGAATTAAAAAAAAGAAAGAGTCACCTTTTTAAGTGGTTGTGAGCACTGGGACAGTCTGCTCAGAAAGGACAGAGTCTCCAAACCAAGACTGGACACTTTCTGGCAGTTGCCCTTCTGTCACCCCTTAAGGAGCCCAAAAAGGAAAGCCAGCTAGAATTTACCAAAATTTCACCTACCAGCTCCTTCTGAGGCCTTTACCTAAGCCTCCAAAATAGCTCAATTAAAAAAAAAAAAAAAAATTAAATACTCCTTGCTAACAGTGACAGTGCAGTGCTACTTTGGTCCACATTTACCTGGGCTTTAGCAGCATTTGTGCCTCTATCAAAACTATCCTTGAAGTGAAGAGACCACCCAAAACAGCCAGTCCAATGCCTCACTGTGTTGATACCTTATCCCAGCTGCTTCTTGTCTGCTGTCATCCCTTTCAGTGTATGTTTGAACTGGAAGAGAAGCTGCCTTTTGTAAAACAGCAATACATTTACAGCCTGCTGCAATTCTGTCCTGCTCCCACCACCCCATAGGCAGGAAGGGCAAAAGGGGATTAACTAAATGCATGCACGATGGACAGACTTGTATTTCACTCAATTTATGCCCATTCATAGACTCATAGAATTTCTAAGCTTGGAGAAGACCTCTAAGATCATCGAGTCCAACCACCAACCTAACACTGATGTGTTCACCACTAAACCTTGACCCTAAGCACCATATCCACACAGTTTTTGAACACTTCCAGAGATGCTGATTCCTTGAACAGCCTGCTCCAATGCCTGACTAGCCTTTCAGTGAAGAAATTTTTCCTGATGTCCAGTCTAAATCTGCCCTGGCACAACTTGAGGCCATTTCCTCTTGTCCTGTCGCTTGTTACCCGGGAGTAGAGACCGACACCCAGCCTGGCATTTCAGGGAGTTGTAGAGAGTGATGAGGTCTCTTCTCAGCCTCCTTTTCTCCAGGCTGAACACCTCCCATTCTCTCAGCTACTCCTCATAGGACTTGTGCTCCAGAACCTTCACCACTCATTCCTTCTGTTCAGTCATGAGCACTGCCGGCATTCCTCATCCCAGCATCCAGCATTACTCAGTATAGAGGGAGGTGCTGCCACCACTCACAGGTCTGTAAAATCTCTGTGTGACCCAGAAGGGGTTCAGCAGGAACCAACAGAGCTACATGGTTGTTTCTCCCAGCACATTCCTTCTGTATGCTGACAAGAAAATTATGCCATGGGTTCTTCCCAGGGAAATGAAATGGCTCAAAGAATCACAGAACTATTTCAGCTGTAAGGGAATTTAAAGACCACCTAATTCCAACCCCTCTGCCATCAACAGGGACACCTTCCACCAGACCAGGTTGCTTAGAGTCCCATCCAACCTGGCCTTGAACACTTCCAAGGATGGGACATCCACAACTTCTCTGGGCAACCTAGGCAGGCAACTGGGCAAACAACTCCAAAAAAGTGAATGACAGAAGGACACAGGGTATCTAATACAACTGGTTCCCTTTCTGCAAGGGAGCAGTTTGGCAGCTGACCAGTGTGAGATCCCGTTAGTGATTCTGAAGCACAATGCTGTTTGATTTATTTATCAAAGCTGTTATTTTCAAAGGCGTTTAAAGGGAACCTGGGCGTCTGGGAGGGGAGGAAGAGAGACACAGAAAGGTGCAGCACAAAGAGCTCTCATATAATAAGGCCTTTTCAAAATTTGAAGTTCCATGAAAGATTTCTTTAAGAAATCCCCAAAAGCTTTCATTGAAGCAGTTACACACTTCCCTGCCCAACTCCTAGCAAGAAGCACAAACACCAGGGTGCAGAGGGGTTTGTGTGCACATACAACACCTTCAAGCAATGCAGACTTTATCCATGGAGCACTTTAGTGTGGTTTTAACCTGGCAGCCCTTCTTGCTTGCTGCTCTGTCTTTTCAGGGGAGAGCACAAACTTACATGGGGGAAAAAACAACTCTGAAAATCCCACCAAAGTCTGGAAAACACAAAGCACAATTTTCCATCCCAGGTAACTTCTACTGGCAAACACACTTCCTCAGGAGTTTGTGGAGAAGAGCCACAGGTTACAGCAGCCACCCTCAGTGAGGAAGGTGGCCCTGCTGTCACTTGGTCCCTGCACTGGAGCCCCATTCCTCTTCTCGGCTGCAGGGAACTTCTCCAACAGAGCTGCAGCTGCTAAAATAAGCATGGGATGTAAGCCTTTGGATTCTGAACGATTTGCTGCCCTCTGTAGTCCAAGCAGAGCTTTATTCAAACAACGGCAGGAACATTACTGCTCTTATCTGAATTCCTCCAGCAACCCTTAGAGGTGGGAGCCAAGGTGGCGTGAGAACAGGTGACAGGTCCAAATGGACAAGCAACAAAGTCACTCTGCCAAGTGTGAGTCTTCACCGGGGCAGTCATCCCAAGGGTTTCCCATCCCCAAGGAAGCACTGCCGGAGAGTCAATCATCAAACTTCACAGGCACCACCCTGCAGTTAAAAAGGAGACAGGCATGGCTTAAGGCAATACCTGCCTTGCTGTTCCTAGTGGCTCTGCTGTGTCTCCGAGCTATAGGAATTCCAAGCTAGAATAGAAATCTGCAAAGTCTGTGTGAAGCTGAAAAAAACCCCACAACAGTCTGAGCAGAGAGCCCCGGAGAGGCACAACTCTCCAGCACACTGTAAGGCATCTGCAGATGAAATATTTCACTTGTCGAGCTCCTGCTGCCCAACTGCACCTTTCACTCCTGTGAGTTAAGCAGGAAAGGGGAGCTCAGCCCATTGCCAGACTCTGCAGAAACCTGGTCCCAAGGGGTCAGGGTTGGGTTTGGAGACCAGAGGGGCTGAGCCTCAGGGAACCACTGTCCAGCTCAGGCACAACACAGAAATAGTTGGCTGGGAGTATATTCAGGAGGTCAAGGACTTCTTCATATTTCAAGGCCCCAGTATTTAATTTATGAAAGAGGGAACACAGCTCAAAACAAACTAAAGCTCCTATTTTCACAGCTCTGCTATCCTGAAAAAAATTTCCCCCTCTTCCCTCCCAACCCACTGCCTTTATTAGAACTAACCAGAAAGCTTCCAACAGTGGGGGGAAAGTGCTTTCACTGCAAACCAATGAAGTTTACAGCCAGATTTTTCCCAAAAGAAAACAGTTTCTGCTTTTCAGCATCCCCCAATTACGCTGGCACAACGCATCTCTCAAGGTGACAGGTGCTCTGGGTTTAGTGTAACCTAAATAGAGTCTGCAGGTAGATGCAGCCCTCCAGTGGTGAAGAGAAAGACACACACAGATAGGCATTTTTACTGTGTGTGCATAGAGACAGAGTTACCAAATTGGACAAAGAATTCTCTCTCTTGGTAGCCTTTGGGGGTGCCAATGCACAGAAAACTGTAAATCCAGACCCAGCTCCAAGTGGTCAAATGGGCTCCATCCCACAAGGTCCATGGCTCGGGGGCTGAGGACAGACAGAACTCACAAAATCTGAGCCACACAAAGCTTTCAGAGGAGCAATTGCATCCATGTCTGACCTGGGATGGTGTCCTTCTGCCAAGGAGGCCTTCAAACCGGACACATGGTGTGCCCCAGGGCACCCTCCCATCCTAATTCAGGCCCAGTCCTGCCTGCTAGGTCTCTTGGCATTCAGGTAATGCCCAAACCACCAAGCTCAGGTTGGACACTGCCTTTGGGCTATTTCTTGCTCTGTCATGAGCCCTAGAATGCATCACTGCTAATTCACCCTGACTGCAGTCAGTGTCCCATCACCTTTGTGATGAAACAGAGCCAATATTGATGGTCAGACAACAGACCTGGGACACCTTGGTCATCTGGGGGCCAGGGAGGGTCATCATTCACTCACTTCAGGGTCTAATTCTTATCTGCACAATGTAGGGACCATTTGCTGCTTCTTCAGGTCCTTCAAGAAGTGAAGGGGGAGCAGGACACATGAGCCCAGGAAAGACAACTTTGTTCGCACATTGTGGCTCTGGCCAGTGATATTTTGCTTCATGTGAGCACCTGGGCAGAGCCTGGGTCACACTCCCATCCATCTTTTAACTACCAGAGCAAGAAGGGAATTGTCCCTTTTAAATAAGAGCAGCCCCTTGTCCTGCTCGCACCAGACCTCTGCAGAGCTCAGCAACCAACACACACCGTACAGCTTCTTAAGAGAGCAGAGGAGAGAGTTCACATCAAACTAGCAAGATTTGGACACTCTCTGGGGCCAAAAGCTAAGGGGAAACTCAGGATGATGTTGCAAACAGCTACAGAGTGAGCCTTGTTTGGGAGCTGTCCGTCCGTGGGCAAGAGAGTCCTTCGAGCCCCGACCCAGCCAGCACCCACCACTGCACCCGCATCTGGGCTCCCCTCAGCAGCTCCGCCCGCCTGCTTTTCCACGCAGCTCCATGACTGCAATTTTTCGGCAATCCTTCAATGTAGCAGTGCCATCTTCAGGCACAAAGCCTGCCCTGCACCGCTGGGGGAGCAGGGACCTGCCCGGGGAGGAAGGGACCAGGTGTCCTACAGGCCAGGCTCAGTACCCAGGGTACCAGCATTTGACTTGCTATTGCCCCGTGTTAGCTGCAGCTTGCCCTCACTTTCCAGGTGATCCCAGCCTTGAGAACTGCACATGCAAGGTCCATGTGGGCTTTTTCAGCCTCGTGACAAGGCTCCCTCCCAGCACTTGCAGCACTGATTTTTTTATCCCAAGTGGAACCAGAGCAGACACCGCTGAGCCAGTCCATCAGCCCCTAGTCATGGCTTCAGTCAGACTCATCTCCCAGAACACAGATTCCAGGTAAAACAATCCCAGGAGAAGAGTAACTTCTTGGTAGCAAGTGCAAGGCCCCTGAGACCTTCCACCACTTCCAGACCAGATTTTTTTCCTTATTCAGGTGCTCCCACAACAGCCTTTTCATTCTGCAGCCCACCTGCCTAAGCAGCAATTAGATACAATCTCTGGCTCTCCTCCAGAGCAGCCACATCTTCACCTCAGCTATCTGCATATGGACCTGTGCCCCCAAATGGTACCAGGATGTCCTTTGTCCTTAGACCCAAAATTTTGCAGAAAAAGAGCTATTTGCACTAATGCTGTAAGCAAGGGCCCCATCCCACTGGGATCATTAGGAACAGTTTTAGCAGGGTATCACCCTCTACACCTGGCCATGCAGGACCTGCCTTAACACCTACTAACCCAGTGCAGGTCCTTTTGGCACTGACACGGTGGGTGCATTCACAGAGTCCCACCCTGCAATCCATGTACCTACAAAATCCCAATGTTTCCCTGGATAACCCCCCTCAAGATGCCACCCTGCCTGCACTAGAGAGCTTTGGGAGAGACCCTGTCTGCCTGGGGCATGGTGCATCCAGCCTTTTGGAATGCCCTCTGTGTGTGGGACTGATGATTCCATGAGTGTGCAGAAACAGGTTAAAAACAGGTTTTGGATCCCCCCAGCATCCCATCAAGGGCTGTGGGCTTGTCAGATGCCCAGACTGTGCTGGGCTGCCCTACCCTGGCACTGCCAGCCCAGATTCATGGAGCAGCAGGCATAGAACCCAGGGAACCTTGTAATGGGATGATCTCAGCACACCTGAAATGTCTGCATGGCCCTGAGCCTCAAACATGGGAGAGCATTAACAGCTTCCCCACTGTGAACAGGGGATTCTGGCACCTTACAGGGAGAGAGACCTTTTCCTTCCCAGCCATCCTTCCTCTTCCCTCACAGCAGATGTTACGCACAAACCTCCTTGCAGCAAATTGGCAACGATTTCCACCGAGCAGTTTGTGTCAGGAAAAAGACTCCTTCAACCGATAAGAGCTACAATTTGGCACCACTCAGCCCAGTTGGGGACAATTTCCCATCAGCGGCACGTCAGCCTGCGGGCAGCAAGGCAGAGCAGACCTCCCCACTGGACTAGGAGAGCTGGGAGGCTGCAGGGCTCTGCACAGCACTCGCTCTGCAGCCAGAAGCTCAAAGCATCACCTGGTTTGGCCATCAGTGCTGCTTATCTTGGGGCCTGATTTAATTAAGCCCTGAAATGCACCGAGGGTGGGATGTAATGGTGAGTTACAGCTCTCGGCTGGGTTCCCTGGGTCCTGTGCCAGCTGCTCCATGAATCTCCGCTGGCAGTGCCAGGGTAGGGCGGCCCAGCAGCTACTTCAATTCAAAGTGGCTGTAAAGAGCTAAAAAGAAAATACATCTGAGCACAGAGCAAGCCCAGGTTGGTCTGGTGACAGCATCTTCATCACCTCCTTTAGCAGCAGAGGAATTGGCATAGAGGACTCCACCTTCAGTCTGCAGCCAAATTTTCTTTCTGGCAGAATGATTCACAGGACTTTGAAAATATCCATAGTAGGAAAGTGTTTGTCTGTGTTGGACAGCCCAGTACCTCTCTGCTGGGAGGTGGGAAGCTGCTCTGTTGCCTTTTGTTTCTACACTAAAGCAGTTCTCCCCACAAATGGACCAAGGAAGCCTCAGCATCTCTTACCAGTGTGGTGAATCCTCAGAGGTGGTGGCTCCTACCAAGGATCCAGGAGGAATTTCTGCCATTTGAATAGATTTCTCTGTGCCAGGGCTATGTCACCCCAGAGACCCTGGGTCATTCACACAAAATATGGGAAGAAACCAGCCCAAACCTGCAGACACGCAGCAAGAAGCCCATTCCTCTAAGTCATGCACATCCCCAGGCCAAGGTCCAGGTGTTGCTTTTTGGTTAAGGAGTGGTTCAGAGACAGGCAAAGGACTGTGTCTGATAAAGAACATCCCAGGATTTGGGTGGTGGCTGCTAATCCTGGCAACACCACATTCACATGAGGCATGTAGGGGCCTCAGGATCAGTGTTTTCAGAGCTGTCCTCAGGTTGAAACATCCAGCTGTTGTCTCCTGATGCAACACCTTCAGAGGAGGTGACTGATGTGCTGCTGTGCCTATGGCACCCGCTTGGGATGCTCAGTCTTTACAAAACCTGGACCTGCAGCCCCAGGTAGTACACAAGTCCTGGCTGGAGATGGGAGCTGAAGCACCTGGCCCTGGAAAATGTTTCCCTTTCAAGAGGCTCTTGCCCACAGGGGAAAGCCCATCTTTTTGTAAATATTTCTCCTTTTCAATATCTCTCATATATTTTCAGTGTTTCACTTCAGCTTCTTCAAGAAAATGGTCCTAAAGAAAATCCCTAATGATGAGGAAAATCTTTCCATCATAATCAGGATTTTTAGTAAAAAAATCCCATTTTTCTGAACCGCTCCAATGGCTAACTATTTTAACTTCTGCCCTTCAGCATCATCTGGGGCATACCCTGCAGAGCATCATTAGAAAAATGGCTCCTTGTAGATTTTGTAAACAAAATAGATAAACAAGAAGAAGGGTCTTGCAAATCTACAGGCAAGTTGGGATGCAAACAATGAGATCAGGGCAGGACAAGTGAATGACAGAATAGTTACCCCAGATTCACCCTCTGATCCAGGTCCCTCAAAGAATCTGTGGTTATAAGTTTTTCAGGGGATTGATGGGATTAGAAACCTTTCTTTAGAAGCATTACATGTTAACTTGTAAACCAAACAACATACATTCAGCAAGAGTCCATCTGGTTCAATAGAAATAGATCTTTATTAATAACATGCACATCATACGTATATTTAAAATACATATACATTTTTTCTACTATTCACTTTAGAAAACAATTTCATAAAAACCTTCAATCAGGTCCCAGGTAATTTTAAACATTAAAAAGCCTTTTTTTGTTGTTTTGTTTTGTTACAGAACCAGTAGGCATTGTTCCAATTACTTGGTGTATAATCACCATGTATTTAACATAATGCAGGCTCATGCATTTCAATAGAAATAGGTGTTCCCTTCTCTGCTTTGTCAATCGTGTCAAATATATGATGATATACTTGACACCACCTGCCACAGTTGTTGTATGCAGCTGTGATTCCCTCCTGGGAGCGCTCTACAGGTGGCATTTAAAATCTGGAGACAACTTTTTTACAACTTTCCGAGTTCCTGTGGGGGGCTCCTGGTGCTGCACGTGGCCCAGAGCCCAGCTAAGGCAGGAACCAGAAAAACAGAATTTCATGAATGCCGGAGAGGAAAGCAATCCGAAAAAAGAAAAGAGGGAATTTACAAATCCCCTCTGTGTTCATGGCAAACTGAGGTCAGGGCTGGGTTTCCCAAGGTCCTGCCAAGTACTAAATCAGATCTGTAGAGAGTGCACAGAGATACCAGCGATAGACGGCTTGCGGATTTACAGAACATTTACAAAGGCTCATACGAGGATGGGGCTTTAAGGCACAGTAGTCCATATACTCAACACATTCATTGGAAAACAGAAGTTCAATTTACAGTGCAAGAGAGATGTATTGAAGAGCTCAAGCGGCAGCTCGGTGATGGCAGTCACCGGTAACGCGGCGATCGAGGGGGGTCTGCGACGGGCGCAGCCCCAGCCCTGCACAAGCTCATGCACATGCTGAGCATCAAGCACATGAGGAGCCTCTCGGGCTTCAGCGACAGGGTCTGTGCGAGGAAATCGGGTGATAACTGAAGCATTTACAGGAGCAGGGCCCTCATATCACAGAATCATGGAATCATGGAATGGTTTGAGTTGGAAGAGACCTTAAAGACCTTTGGTTCCAACCCTCCTGCCGTGGGTGGGGACACCTTCAGTTCCTCAAACTCAGTGTTGGGGTTCTGCACCAGGCCCCATCCACACCCACGCTGTGGCTCCCATGAAGCCCCGTGCACCCTTCACCAGCATGTCCAGCCAGAAAAGCAGCACGAAGAAAACTCAACTCATAGAAACACTAATTACTGCCCAGTGTGCTGCTATTCCCAGGTGAAAATTAATTGCCCTAAGCCAGTCATTTTCAAAATGATCAGCTCTCCTCACCAAGTCTGTCCTTGTTACCCAGCTCGTCTATATTCTCTCTGATGAATATTCTATCTCCAAGGCAACTGAGTCAAAGAGAAGCAAGGACTTTCTTTACATCCAGTGCAAACATAGCCCATATGTAGGAGTTCCTAATGCAGTCATAATAGAACATATATATATATAAATCTATCTCACTGAAAGCTGACCACCTACAGACAGATTCTCACATCAGAAGCCAGAAGAGCTGAACTGTAGCTACAAACCCAAAAAAGAAAAATCACTGTATGTAGCTGCATTAAAATGCTGGTACCCAGTAACTTGGCAGCTAAATGTTAGAATCAATACAAGTATATAATTCAAAAGGTGTCAAATTAAGTATTTCGGGAGTCACTTGCAATGTTATTGCACATTTGTAGTTCTTTATCACCCCATAAACTATTTTTAAGCACTCAAGTCAAATTTTTCAGATCCATTTTTTAGCAGCACCAATCACTGGACAAAGCAGAAGGCAGTAAAAACTGAAGCAGACTTAAAGTGTTTAGAATAGTGAACCTTTGATTCAATTCCATATCAAAAAGTCAACCATAAAAAACCCAATTTATTCTCTAGAAAGAAATAATCCATTTTAGCAGCTCCTGGAGCAAGCAAAAATTTAAAAAAGAGACAATGTGTTTTGTTCAAGAAAAAAACACATGAGAAAAACATGAGTAAATTATCATTCTCTTTCCTAGGTAGATCAAGGAGTTTTGTGACCTGATGCAGATTTTTGTCTGTTATATCTGTTAGTTATCAAAATGCCTTATCAGAGAAGCTTTCAATAGGCAAGAAAGTATCTGCCTCTTTCAGCAGGCAAAGAACCTCTTCAATGGTGAATCTGACAGGGCCAATGTTCCTTTTCAGGTGAGGTTAAAGACTTTGATCCTACTGAGCTTTTTTCATTTCATAGTAACATTTCTAATTTTAAGTTAAAAGTTTTGTTTATTCAAGCCAGAACCATCCTATGAATATAAAAAATCAGTCAGTGAGAGAAAAGAAGACTTTTAGAGTTTCCTATACATGCTAGATCATTATGAAATCAGGTGAAAACAGACATGAAGAGGAAAAAAAGCATAAATCAGACCACGTCAGAGTGGAAAATTACATGGTTTGAAAAATCAGAAGACAGGAGCAATTTTCCTTTACCATTCCCCCAGCCCTGGGGTGGCACGAGGCGTTCCTGGTGCCGCAGAGGCCGGACAGCTCCTGGGGGATAATGGCACCTCTCACAACAGCAGATGGGCTTCTCTGCCAGCTCTTACTGATGGTACTGGGGCTGTCCTACACACCTGATCAGCAGCCTGGGCTCCCCCAGCCCCCTCTTGAGGTGGGCATGGCCCCTTTCCACTGGAGATTTCTCAAACTGGAAATTTCTCAACCATTTCTCAAACCATGCAACTTGATCAGCTCCATGATTTTGGGCTGGTGAAAGCCCAGGGGCGGCAGGAATCAAACCACACACAACCAGGAAGCTCTGAAGCTGAACTGCACTGGCTGAGGATTGAAAGACATCCTTTTCTAAGAGATAAGTAAATATGACTTGTCTCAAAGCAAAACCAAAAATCTGAACATTCATCATGGCTAACAGCACCTCCCAAACAGCACTGCCCTGTTTTTTCAGCCTTCCCACAGTATCTGAGATGTTTATATTCACCAGTTTGCAGGTTATCCTTGTTTTGAATTACACTGCTGACTTTTTTTTTAATTTAAAAAAAAAGTCTGGATTTTACTGCTTCCTTCTGTCTCCTAAACCTGTACTGACTTCTAACTACTGATACCAGAGTTAACTTTCTTCACACCTTTCTGCTCTTGCTTTTCTGCCCTTTCTCCAGCACTAACACATGCCTGGAAGCTGTGATGATATGTGCAACACACACGACCAGGATGCTCTGAGCAGGGTGACAGGAGGAATCTGACACAAAAAGCACGTTCTTGGCAAGCCACAGTATTTGTTCACACTGTATAGTGCTTCAGAAATAGTATCAGCCACATCTGCAAGAGCAAAGCCTTTAAAAATAAAAAAAACCTAGGTTCTTAGATCTATATATATATCTGCCTCCAGCTGAGTGTGCGCTGTTATTTACTTTGCTTTAAAGCTTTAAAGTGGTGATAGCCAGCGAGGCAAAGCCATTTTCTTCACTGTAAGCCAACAGACCTGTAGGACTTTGACAGGCTTTGAACCATCTTGTATATTTGTTCAGCAGTTCTGGGATGCAGGTCCCCCGTGGGGGAGCTGCGAGTGTATCATTAAGAGCTGATTTACAGGCTCATTAATCACATTCCCCCAGATTATAGTGCAATCTTTGCTTCTGACCCCATTTCTGGAGCATCATCTTTCCCTTAATGTTACTCTTTGGTATTTTCATGACGTAGCTTTGGCAGCTATGAAACTTTCCACTGGTAGTCATTCCGTTTGCTGAACATCCCACACATGCCATAGCTTGTGAAATATATATATTTACATATTCTAAAGTTAATTCCCAGATTGAAATTAGACATTTCACTTAACCTGAAACATTATTACTAATGCTGAGCAGTTCCATCAGGAGAACCTCTGAGGTCTTACCAGCATCTGTCAGACACATTCATTCTCTATCTATGAGAGTTATCATTGATTTGCTGCCTTTTATAGTCCACATAAAAAGAAATTGCTGTCTATTCCCTAGCACCAGTGTGAACCTCAGGCCAAACAGCAAATTAGCATGCAAAGAAGTATCAGGGAAACAGCTAGGGAAAGAGGCAAATGAAGTTAAGGGAACACCAATGATGGCTGAAGAAACAATCTTTCCTGTGAGTCATTCTGGTTCGTATTAAAATAGCGAAGTAGATACCAGCTAAGAGATAATATAAGTAAAAGGTGAATGCAATTATTTTTTAAAAAAACCAACCCACAAACCCTTGCAAATCTCAGTATAGAGTGTCTGTAAGTAGCAAGCGAGTTCAGTCTCTGAAAATCCTAAGCTAAAGACTGATTCCTTTGGCACTGACTCCTTCATGGTCAAAGCAATTCTCAAAGAAACTTTCTGTCTATACCTTTACAGCAGATAACTTGTGTTTTACTCCTCACTGTTAGACTACTCCACTGCTTGGGGGCTGCCCTTGCACCGGGGACGGCGTAATTTAACTGCAAAAGTGATTTGGAGCATCTGTATCTACACACAGGTAACTTAAGTGCAGCTTTGTTTCTACAAACCGCCTTGCACACAGTCTCTGCAGGGTAGAACCTCCGTATTGCACCTCTCTGTGTGTACAGCAAGGTGCTTCACACCGGGGGTCAGCAGCGGGGGCTGCAGAGCATTATCCAAAGCACCTTCCGCTCAGCTCCCGGCGCCTCCGCCTCTGATCTCAAACACATCTGCAATTAGTGCCTCATCTCAACACCTCAACAAGCAGTTCAAGCATTCAGAAACAAACATCAGTGGGTCTAACAGCTACTTTAATTCATTTTATAAATAAGCAACTGAGAATTTTGCTCCAAGTGGCTGCCCGTGTAGCCCATCCCGTAAACGGCGTTCTCTGCAGAGTAAGGCACGATGCGATACGAGTGCAGCTCTTCATAATAGAGCGACTGGGAACAGCACTCCTGCACCATAAACTTCAGCCGTTTTCGTGCGTCAGAGTAGGCAGTCCTATAGCACGGAGCCTCCTTAAAGTATTCATAGCTCTCCCTCTCTGTCTCTAGGTGAATCTTCCTCAACAGATTGTTAATTAATACAGACCTACGGAGATAGGCTTCGGGGTCATCCAGGAAGCGGAGCTTCTGGAGAGATAGTTTTAGGATACAAGTCCGGTCCTCTGGTAGTATCAGGTGCTGGGGAGTAAATGGATGGGTCTTTAGCATCAAGGAGTGAAACTGGGGAGAGGGTGGGGTCTGGAGCAAGAGAGATACTTACTTTTGGACAATACTCATGGTAATCTTGATGTAAATGTTCTTCTTCTGCATATTTTCTCTTAAAGTAAGCTACTTTCGACGTCGTTAATGTCTTTGGTAGGCCCCGATCAGATCAGCTCTGCACAAAAGAAGAAGAGAAACAAGGTCAGTAATGCTTGCTGCCAGGGTGGCTATAACATCACAGTCCGGGGTGTGCAGGGGAAGGAGGGATCCAGAGTGGGAGTGCAGCCAGGAACAACACTCAGCCTCAACCTGCAGCCCTCAACCCACTGGAAAAACAGTTGAGAGGTTGGCAAATGTGAAACTGCCTCTGAAACACCCACACTGAGGCTTGCCAGCACAGCAAGGCCCTCTCTGGAGTGACCACCACAGCACTGGGCGCAGGCAGGGTCTCCTGGTCCTAGTGGGATGTCCTGGCCAGCCACAGCCCCACAGAGCAGGCAGGAGATGCCCTAGATGAGAAGGTCACCATGCTCTGTGGAAGGGACCAGGATGGGGCCACCTGTGTGCAGAACAGGGGATCCTGTGCCCCGCTTGGCCGAGGACTGGGTTTTGCTTTCCACACGCCATGCACGGAGCTCCGTGGCTTCCCTGGAAAACCAATGCGGAGTGTATTCACTAGATGGTAGTGTCGTCTCGGAGAAGCAGGAGAGCCCCAGTTCAGTGGGAGGGTGATGGAGTTGGTTTGTTCTCTGGGTGGCTTCAGTTTTTCAGGGCACAGAGGACAGAGGCTCAACATTTGGGATAAGAGAAGGAATTGTTGGGCTTTTGTCCTGTGACAAGAGCCCATTGGAGGTCTGTTCCTCCAGAGCAGAGCCCTGCAGAGGACCAGGGCACTCTGGGCACCTGCAGCCAGGCCTGGCTGCCTGCTCTGAGCTTGCCCATCTCCCTGGAAAGGTGACATGGTGCTAATTCAGCATCTTAATGAGGTCCATAATTCCAGTGGTACTCAGCCTGGTGAGCACTGGGTCCCTGTGAGAGCCAGGACTGGGCTTTGCTCAGCTATTCATTAGACAATACAAGGAGCCATGTGCATTTCTGGGAGGCACCATCTCTTCTCAAATCCTCCTTTTTATAGAAATTTCTGTTACTTGCTTTTAAATGCACCTTTTAAAAATAAAAAAAAACAAACCCAAATTTTATTATATCGATATCTAAAGGCAATTCAGGGAAAGAAACTACCCAGAGCCACTTCATAGTATAACTCAAAGTCAGGTCCTACGGGAAATATTTTCTTCCCCAAATTGGGATCTCCTTATGGGAGCATTTGAAACTTAGGTTTTCTGAGGAAATAAAGGATTTGGTTCTGGACAGCTCCCCTGATACAGTTGAAAAGCCAAGAAGCATTGCACAGCCAGAACACAGACCTCATGTTGCTGGAAGGATCCTTTCATGGGGCATGAGGGGCTCTTTGAGTCTTAGCTGCTGGTGGGAGTGGTAAGATACCCACACAACCATTCCCGGGACTGACAGCATCTCTTCTTCACTGGCAAGAAGGAGCAATGGGCTCTCCCTTCCTTCTTCTATGCCAAAAACCCACAAAAACAGGCTGAAGAGGAAATCCCCTCAATGAGAGGATTTTCGTGTTTTCTCACTGAATTTCATGTCTGTGAGGATGGAGGTTTCTCATAAAGGATGCTGCAGATTTGTGCAGGAAACTGACTGGTGAATTAACACCCCATATGGAGTCAAGACCCCTCAGCCCTGCTCTGGGACCCACCATGGCAAAGATTGCAGAGAAGAGCAGCATTTCTCCAGGAGAGGGACTACTGCTCTCACAGTGGGACAACACTGCTAAGGTTGTCAAGGACTACTACAGGCTTCTAGTCACCCTGGACCATCACACACATCAGAGATGCTCCCAGCACCCACCTCAGCTCTCAAGGGCAAGGGCAAGGCTTTGGTCTTCACCACCCCATTGGCTTTGAGTAGCTGCAAACGCTGGTTTAAATTCATATGCAGCAACCTTCTCTGCTTGCAGGTTTTATTCCAGTATTTGAGTTGCACCAGAGCCTGGGCAGCCTGGATATTTAATTACTCCGATATCACGTTCCCCTAGGTGGAAACCCCACTACTGTGTTATCTGAGCACAACAACAGATGCATTTATCTCCCAGTACCATAGGATGGGAGAACATTACAGTTTTCCTCACACTACCCTGAGGAAGACAAAGGTGACAAAGACAGATGAAGTGACATTCCCATGGCCAACCAGGCTGTCAGGGCTGGGAAAGGAGCCAAACCCAGCACACAGGTAGATCCTTCCCCTCAAACCAGGCCTCTAAATGCTAAAACATGCTCCATAGTGTTTTTCAGGGAAAAGGCTGGAAGCACAGCCCTATCACTGCCTGGGTGCAGTGGAAGCAGAAAATCGGCCTGAGTACAGGGGCAGCACAGACAACCACAGCATGCAGAGCATCTCAGCTCAGTTCTGCAGCTCTGCCAGCTCCATGCAAAACTCTCCCTTGTTGCTCCAGGCCACGGGAATTCCACCCCCCTCGCCCCAGAGATGGAGGGTGACAATGTGAAATTCAGCATCCCCTGAGCACAGAGGGTCCTGGACACATCAGGGAGCCAGGACAAGGGAAGGAGGACTGCCAGCCTGTGGCTGAGAGGGAAGGAGGGCTGTGTTTTTGCCCATGCCGCGGGCTGGGGGCTGGTGCTGGCTGGCAGGAGCAGACGGAAAAATTGTATTTTGCTGAGGGACACGTATGACCATCCTGGCAGTGGGTTCATTGAGCACCCAACTGGCACCCTCTTCCTGGGATTATGTTCAGCACCAGCCTGGGACACACGATTGGTTGGCTGTATTTAAATTCCTGAAGACCTTACATCATCTAAAACAGCAAAGCTGTCACAACCCCCTCACCCCAACACCCATAACTTTAGGAACAAGGAAGGGAAACTACGACCAAGCAAACACCAAGAGCATCTCTAGGCTGCAAGTTTGGCTTGAAATGTGTTCCCAGTTTTAAATGAAAGACTACACTCTAGGAGCAAAGTAGCCCCAAGCTGCTCGACACCACACCATCTGTTAGCAAATCCCAGCAGTTCCAAATCTGCAGAGCTTGGAGCACCCCCTTCCCCAGCTCAGCAGCTCCCACGGGCTGTCACAGGTGGCTCAGCTCCCCAGGAGGGAGGGGGTGCTGCCTGCACACCTGCAGGGTGAGAAATTGAGCTGAGGGCACACAAGCCCATCCCAGGGCTGCTCAAGAGAAGCTCAGGGTCTGCTCTTGTGCTCAGTGCAGTTGCTGTTCCACAACCACCCATTTCATCACTGTCATCTTTTGTGGATGCTGGTGGGGCCCACACATCTGTCTGCAGGTTCAGGGAAACAAGAGCATGAACTGTGGCCTTGCACTGTGCCCTCAACACCAGCACCGATGCTAACCCCCTCCATGCAGGAGGCTCACAAGGACCAAGCCTTTCTCTAACACTTATTGGAAGTCAGCACTCGATGGCTCTGTGCGTGCCTGGGAGCTGCTTGGCTGGGGTCACAGCCATCCAAGGCTGTAGTAATGCCGCAGTGAATCAGACCCTCAGTGTTTTGTTTAAATATAAACATATTGAATCAGTGTTTTTTGTGTAGAAGGCTATTCTCGCGAGCCAAGTGTTTTGACAGCTCCAGCAAGGTGGTATGAGTCACTGCCTCTGCCTCACTCAAGCTCAGAGACAGATACATCTTAATCACATTACGTCTTTTTCAGCGCTACACCACAAGTCAAGGCACGGGGCCAAATCTCCCCACGGGGACCAACCAGCGCAGCGCTGAGTCCTGAGCCTGAGGTTTGTCCTTCCAGCCTGGATGAGCGTCGGGAAAGCGCGTTCAGCATCCCGGCAGCGCTCAGCCGCAAGCCCTCCGCTGCTCCCCAAGGACTCGGTGCCGTTCGCACCAGCGGGCGGTGCTGCGGGGCTCGGGAGCCCCAGGCGGGCGCTGCCGCTCCCGCTGCCCGCTGTTTACACCCCGCCGGTGCGTGCCTGCTCGGAATGCGCAGCGCATCGGGGCACGGCGGCTGGAGCTGCCATTAGCGCTAATGGAAGTTTGGAATGTAAACCCCACGCGCGGCAGTGAGGGAATAGGCGCCTCTGTCTCAGGCTTAGATCTCTCGGATACCGTTTCTCAAGGGCTTTAATTGTACCTTCAAAAGACCAAAATGTGTCCGTTCCTGTTTATTTCTCCGGGAACAATTATGGTGCTCTGTGTGTGGTACTCGCAGAGTTATTAGGCATGTTTGGACAGAGGGCTGTCTTATCTAAATTGGATTGGAAATAGATTTATAGCACGGCAACTTCCCATTTGAACTGCAAATTGCACCAAAGTCACTTCACCTGTGCTCCTGCATCACCCCAGCGACAGCAGCCCCGCTTCAGCATAAATTAATGCCGGCGATTTCCACAGGGCTGCAGCCTAGCCGAGACAGCAGCTAACACGGAGTTTAACAAATGGTTGAAAAGCCAGGAGAAAACACACCTGAGCTTGTGCTTTTGCATCTCGGGCAACAGAGAGGGGTCTGCAAGCCTCGGCTCTACACAGCAGCCCTGTCCCAGAACTTTTACGTGAGCCCTTGGGAGCATCCCCGCACCTGCCTGCGCCTGCACCTCCCCTACCTTTCCCCGGGAAGAAAATTCCTCCCTGCCTGCTCAGTGCTGCAGTGAAAGGGCTCGTCTGAGTCGATACTGTTTGGTTGTTGATGCAGACATCTGCAGGGGGTGAGCAAGGAGCCGGCTGGCCGAGCCAGCCCCGCCAAGCTGCGCACGGAGGTGGTGACTCAAATGTGCCGCTGCCCTGCAGGGTTCCTATCGCAGCGTAAAGGAGAGTGATCAATATGCGAGCTAAGCTGGCTGAGACGGAGACCATCGCTGAGCATCTCTTGCGTGCTCAAATACAAAACCTGAGGCTTCTGGACACACAGAAACTGGCCTTTATCATCAGCGGGAGACGTGGCTTTGACATGGCAGGACGCACCATCATGTCCTTGCGACTGCTGTCAAACTGCGGTGATAAACTCCCCCGTCTCTAACCTTCAGAGCACTCCCAATTAGGGGATGCTCAGCTGAAACCTGTCCCTGGTCTCACAAGCTCTGCTGCTGCTCTTCTCCTCTCCTAGGGCAGCATAAGCAGCTGGTCCCACTGTGGGATTCCCAGCTGATAATGCAAAGCTACCAGACCACAGGCAGATGAGCATGTGGATGGAAAACACATGCCAGCCCCAGGATTTCACATGGCTTCCGATCAACTGTAGCCCTTCCAGCGTATCGAGCCTTAGAGCAAGCCCCCTTTTATTGACTTACGGGAAGGTGTGGACCCTCAGCCGTACTCTGGTCTGCTGGCTTTGCACTTTAAAACTGCCTTTTAGTTTGCTGATTGCTCTGCAGACCTCCCTAATTGCCGATTCTCCCTGGGCACACATGTGTCCAAGGCGCAAGCATCTGAAGAGCTCTCATGAGGGCGTGAAGGCATGAGACATAATGGCTGAGTGACTATTCCTGCCTCGCCCCCCATAGTCCCACTGCTTTCATCAATAGAATAAAATAGTAATTCCAGGTTCTGCCCCTTTCGACATTAACCCCAGTAAACTCCCCTCACTCAGCCCAACCAGCTGAAGTTTGCAAACTTGTTAGTTACCTGAGGATGCAGAGTCAGTCTGCCAAGGGTCTTTCTGGGATAATCTCAGCAGTTCTGGTAAGATTTCCCCCTCGCACGGGCTCAGCGAGCATTTCTGGCAGCACGGCACTGCTGAACGGTCACCTGCCGTGGTGGATCAAGGAGAAACACACATGGCTCAGGTGGCAAAATCAGGACAAACACGGTGAGCAGCTGGACCACAGGAGGAGAAAGTGCTATTTCAGCATCCCCACAGGGCTTAGTAACAGGGATAAATAAGTGATGTTACACCCAATTCTCTAACTTCGACCTTGTTTCCTGCAATCCCTTTCACACATCAGGAAAGTAGATAAAACATTAAGAAAAAAACATTTCAGTCCCTCAATGGTGTAGCTATAATCCTCACAGAGCAAATGCTGCAAAAATACAGCTTGCTCCTCTAAATATCCGGACGTCCCTGGAGCTACAACATTAATTCTGCCCCAACCACCTCTTAAAATGGCACATTATTTTCTCCATTAATTCTTGTCAACCTCCGAAGAAAGCTAAAGGGCTACTATTAAAACCATGCCATTATTTTGAGTAGCAGCATTAATTTTCTTTCATACACACTCACACTGCCTGCAGAGCAGTACAGGTCTGGAGAAAGTCAGATTCCCATTTCTCTTTAACAGGGTGCACATTTCAGAGTTTGCCTGACATACAGTACAGTTTCCAGGCTGATGCCTTTCCTTCTGGGTGAAGTATTTGGCACGCTGTAGTAAGAATATCTCCCACTCTCGGGGGAAAAACTATCACAGATATATATGTATATCTAAACTCTGCACTTCTACGTGTGTGCCAGAGACACTCACACTTTTTGAGCACATGAACGAAATTAGACGTCTAAATCTTGCAAGGGAGAAAAGAAAGGAGAGCTCGTATGTGTGCGTACTCGTGCCTCGCAGCTATAAGACAACTATATTTAGACAGTTGTGTCATCCCAGAGGATGACAGCATTAACAGGCGATGGAAAGAGGAGCTATGGTGACTTTTCAGAGTTCAGCTCTGACCGTGAAAAGAGGACTCTGATCGAAATGACCTTTTGTAGAGTCCGGCAGAGCAGCAGCACCTCTGCCCGTGGCACTGCGGGACGCGCGGAGCCTCCCTCTCAGCTCTTCCTTCTCCCACACTGCAGCAAAGCCACGAGAGCTCCCAAACAAACGCAAAACTTACTCCACGCCGACAACCACCTGCTAAACCCTTTGGAGTGGATCCCGCCAACAAAGCCCCACACCACCTCGCTGCCACGGGCAACCCCACAGCTCGCTGTCCCCGGCCACCTCCGGCTCAGTGGCACTCACCCAGCGAGCCCCGGCTCCAGAGGGAGGGCTGCTCCGTCCTTCCCTCGCTGCTCCTGGAGGAGGTGGTGGCAGTGCTGCTGGTGGTGGTGGCGGTGGTGGTGGCGGTGGTGGCAGCTCCTGCGGGTCCCTGCAGCCACTGAGGAGCGCATCACCTCCCGGCCGCAGCCCGCGGAGGTGGGTGCCCAGATGTTCCCCGCGCGGATTGGTCCAGCGGGAGCAGATGTTGCCCGGTTGCTAGGAGCGTTGCTAGGAGCGCTGCTACGAGACGGTGACGCTCTCTCCATCACTGGCGCGACTCGAGGCCGCGGGGAGGGAGGGAGGGAAGGAGAGAGAGAGGGAGGGAGGAGGAAGAGGGGAGGAGGGAGGAGCAGGTCCCGCCACCGGGATGCTCCGCGCCCGGCCGTGCCGTGCCGGGCTGCGGGGTGAGCCGGAGGATGGAGCGGGTGCCGCGGCTCAGAGCTGGACAGGTGGTGAGGAGCTGCCTGGGGCTCGCGGCTGAGGATGGGGATGTGAAACGCCAGAAGCGGGAGGGGGGAGCAGCCCGGGGAGGGGGCGGGCGAGGGGGACCATAAAACCTCCCGTCAGGGCGGGCTGAAGGATGCGCGGAGCGGGCCGGCAGCCGCGGAGGTGCCGAGTGCCCGTTGCGGCACTGAGAGAGGGCGGGAGCTCTGCTCGCTTCAGGGTAGGATTGGGAGAAACACAGCCCAGTGCCTGGATGGGCTGGAGGGAGAGGAGTCCAATTCGGTCTTGCTGGCAGAGAGCCAAGCTCTTCTGCTCTCTCGCTGGGTCATGTTCCTCTTCCCTCCTGATTTATGGTTCTCCCTTTTTCCTCCATGCCTGCCATCAGATCCTGGCCCACTTTTTCCCCTGAGCTTTTGGGATGTTCTGCCACAGTGCCCTGGGTCCCACCCTGGGACTTACACCCATGATCCCATGGGGAGAAATTGGATTGCTGTAGGAAAAAAACTGCACAGCAAAACAACCCAGACCTCCTCCCAGATAAAAGAGCAGGTCACTGTGGGGTGGCACAACTCCTGCATCTCAGCCAGACAGTGGGATTTTACTGCTGAGCACCCTCCTTAGGGCAGTAGGTGGGATACCAGGCTCAGCCTATCCTCATAACTGAGGGTCCAGCCAGAAAGGCCCAGAAAAAGTTTAAAAGGAGCCAATAAAATCTTACCTGTATAATACAGTGTGCAGAAAGAGGGGGAATCCCTTTCCCTGGAAGTCTAACTCTGTATGTAAATACTGGCAGATAAAAAGCTAAAAAAAAAAAAAGTATTTTTTAAAAAATCACGCCAGCTATGTGTAAGGACCTTCCCTGAAAGAAGGAGGTCACTCCCAGAGTGAAAAGGAGTTGTACAAGACGAGCTTTTCTGGACAGCCAGATCGGTGCCAAAGGCTGCACTGGAGTTACTAGTACAACACTGGCTTAGATCAGCCCCAGCACCAAGCCTGGGCTTTGATCAGGACTTTTCTCCAAGAAACATCTCTAGACAATAAATTTTCTTCTCCACCAGCCAGCTGTATCCATTTCCTCACCACTACCATGGATGACACCGCTGCTCCTGACAGACTCACGCTCATGCCATAGCCTCCCCATCCAAGCAGTCACTCAGTCCAGCCCATGGAATCTCAGAATGGTTTGGGCTGGAAGGGACATAAAGATCATCTTGTTCCAACCCCCTGCCATGGGCAGGGACACTTCCTACTACATCATGGTGCTCAAAGCCCCATCCAGCCTGACCCTGAACACTTCCAAAACAACTTCTCTGGGCAATCTAGTGCCATCTCCCATCCTGCTACTAAAGGTGACTCAAAGGCTCAGACAGTGCCAAAAACAAGGCACAGTGCTATGGGAATATATTCATTTTGACAGCATTTGAAGCTCCTGGGCAATTCCCTGTTCCCCTGTGATCTGTAAGATGTCCAATGCATATTCTATCTGGTCATGTCACTGCTGGAAGGACACAGAGAGGGAGGGACTTCCCCTCCCTCTGGTTGCTCCCTAAAGGTCCTGCAGTGGATTTTGCACCAGGCTTTGTCCTCCACCCTCTTAGACAGTGGGAATGGAGGCACACTGCATTTGGGATTCACCTGGATCAGTATCACCCTCAAATTTTAACAAATTGGGTCTTGGCAAGCCTGAGACCCAGCTAGCACATACCAATGCAGCAGCCTCAGACCAGTTACTGCCTTGACCTGGAGCACCTGGCTGCATTTGGTACTCAGTGTGCACAAACGTGCACACATGGCTCCCCTGGTCTTTGCACCTTGAGGAAAGATCGATCACGGCCACATATTTACTTCAAATTATCTCTGAAGCTCTGCCTCTTTTATTGAGAAGTCAAATGAAACTCCAACTAATTTCAAATTTGAATTTTCCAGGACAATAGGAAGGCAGTGGAATTTAATTGATTTTGATTACCTGCCTTATTATTATGCTGCCAGTAGCAGTAGTTCAGGTTGGTGTAATTTTAAATTTACTGTGAGATGAATCTGACATTTCTCTACTGCTGAATCGAGGACTCGAGCGATTCTTCAGCTCTTCACAAAGACATGGTAATTAATTCAGTAATATCACTTCTGTAAGCAGAGATAGAAAAGGAAGACACAGAAGCACCTACTCCGTGCCTAAGAGCTGAATGAACGACAGCATCACTTACTCCAATCTTTGTGAAATTTACTGTATTTTTTTTTAACATTCAACACAATTTCAAGTGCAAAGACACATCTTCCCCTCTCCTGTCAGCACACGAGCAGGACTTATTAGCAGGCAATAATTTACAGCCAAAAGGTCAGCTATGTTTCCTCAGCTGGATCCAAGAAGCATTTCCATCCCCTGATCAGCTCTGAGGAAATTCTTCCACAATCCAAGTGCAGCTGCTTTTCTTTGCCCACTTTCCAAGGGGGCAGAGAGTGCAGGGAAGCAGATCCCCTGCCAGTGTAAACCAGCACTGTTCTGCTGGCTGAAAGGGACCTCCACCAGGAAGAACAGAAGATGCTCCATCTCACCACATACCATCCCCTTCCTTCTGCCATGGAAGCATGAGAAATCACCTCCCTTCCTTGTCTGAAGAAGAGATTTCCCCTCTGCCAAGGATGCCTGGCCAGGGATCAGTGCCCAGCTGACTCGCACAGTGCTCTAATGCAGCGGAAATTAAACAGGCCCATGAACTGGGACCAAAGTCTCTATTGACAGGGATATTATTTGAGAAGATAAGATTTTAAATGTGTGCTGCACAAGAAAAAGCCTGGACAGGCAAACAATAAGAGAAGCTTTTTTCTTTTATTTTAGTCTTTCCAAAGCAGGATTGCCTGACATATTCAGTGCTATAACAAATACATGTTTTTAAATGGTTCAGAGAATTGGGAACATAAAACCCCAGAACATTAGCATTTACTTTAACTGTCTCACAGAACTAGAAAACAAAAAATCAGTTCCTTCATTTCAAAGCAGTTACGTCTCCTCAAGTCAAGTGTTAAAGAAAAATGAATTAAATTAATGTGCCCTTTTGAATTCAAGCGCCAAACATTCAAAGGATGTGTGTATAAAAGTACCAGCCCTCCCAGGCAGCATGTACCTACACAGGTGCAGCATTTCTAAACACAGCACGCAGGAGGTATTTTCAAAAGATAAAATGTACCCAAAATGTTCAGCACTTGTACCTGAGAAGTTTCAGATGTGAGGAGCTGCATCTTGGGCCAGGTTTTATCCTTGGCCTGGCCCGCTCAGCTGCCTCCAGCAGACACAGACCGTCAAAAGCTTTCCCAGCCACTGGCTTGTCACAGCAAATGAAGATGAGTGGCTCCAGTTTCTGGACCCTGTTCATGCCTCCCAATGGTTGGCCAGCCTCAGAGGAACCAGATGCCTTGGGAGGCTAATCCTGCCTCCATCTAAAATACAGCTTTTGCATTTCATTTTAAAAGACCAGCTCTTGCTCTTTCTGCTCTTTCTGTACTAGAATGCTATTTTTCTCCTCTCTCTTCCAATTCATTGCACAAGATAATTTGTTGTTATTTTAATTTTTTTTTCTTTTACCTTTGTACATTTGAGAAAAACTTTAAAAACCTTCTGAAACAAGCTGGGGAAGAGCAGAAAAAATGAAGCTCATTTTCCTACATATTTTTCCTACACCCTCCCCACCACCCCCAACCAAATTCCACCAAATTCCCCTTGAACACCCCCAGCTCAAACAGAGGCAGCAGACGCTGGAGCTGTCACAATGGACCAGCTCACTGACCCTTGGCCATCAAACCCACTTTTTTCTGCTTCTCTGGAAATGATCCTCTGCCAGCTGACAAAATTTGTAGAAGCATGACTGTCTTTGAGACAGTTACCCTGCTCTCAAATGTGATTGAAATTGGCCAACCTGTTAAAAAGTGATGGTGGTGGAAGGGAGACTGGCGAGGAGACAGATGGCAGACAGCTCAGCTTTAGCCTCCACTGAGCTGATTGAGAAGTGGGAATGCTTTCACCCTCTCGTGAAAAATGATATCACTCTTCTGCTGAAATTCAAAACTTAGTTTCCTGACATTAAAAATGTGACTTCTCCAAGTGGTCAAAATTAGGATGAAAAAAAAAAAAGAAGGACGTCTTGACAAAACAGCACTTGGTGCTTTGCCAAGGGATGAAGTCATTCTAAAGAATTAAAATGCAGCTGGAGGAAGGACAGGATAATCAGAACGATAAAACATAACGCAGCCGGGAGCCTGGCGGGGCCCACACGTGCTCGTGCTGAGCAGTGGGGTCCCAGCAGGAGCAGCAAGTGGAGTCCTAAGCCCTTGCATTTGCATGGTGGTGTTGTACACCAAGCACACAGAAAACCTGAGATTTTACTATCAAATTTATGGGCAGCCTCATTTAGGCCAAGCTGACCAAGTGCTGGCACCAAGAGTCATGGCCCAGTCTCCTCTCCCTGAGCTCAGTGCCAGCAGCTTCACCGTGGTGTGTGCTGAGCTTGCACAGGGACACAGGCAAGGCTGCCTGCAGGAGTAAAACCAACCCTGTGCTGGTTAGCCCTGAACTGGGAATCAGCCTGGGAAAACCCACCTGAGGCTGAGGACTCTCCCACAAGGACAGGGTGAGGCTGCAGGAACAGCAACACAAGCATGGGTGTCCCCAGCAGGGCCCAGGTCCTCCAGAGCCATCCCCAGCACCCCTTGGCACTGGGGTTACTTGGGAGGAATAGGATGTGAGGCTGGTTGATTGGGCAGGGAGAATTTTAAGTGGTTTTCAGAAAATGCATGGGGTGAAGCAGGACAACCAAGGCAAGAAGGCACTGTCCTAGCACTGGCTCAGACCGTGCCACCACCCCAGCAGCAGCATCCACCTGAGCTCCCAAACCCTTGAGCAACTTGCAGACAGTGCCTGGCTCTGTAGATCCCCCTCTGTGCCTGGAGGAGCTGCTGGGGGACTGCTGCAAACCCTGAGCAAACCCCAGCCCACCCTGCAGCCCCTGCCAGCCCTCTCAGCTGAGCCTGGTCACCCACAAACATCAGTCCTTAGCAAAACACCTACTTCATCCCCAGTTTGCACCAAGGAGGGTGAGTTTTTCCAAACTCCCAAGTTTCTCTCTGAGCCTCCCAGCATATCACATTTCTCCACTGTCTAAAGATGAAGGGCCCTGGGCCGGTTTTTCTGTGTCCTCAGACATGTCTTGTATCAACTGCCTTTGCTGAGGTTTCCAGGCACTGAAGCTACCAACTATTGCCAGAAAAAGAAATTCTATTTCAGGGCTGGTCCTGGAAAGCCAACCCTGTGGGTGCCAGCAGGGCTGCAGAAATCGTGGTTTCTCATGTCTCCCTCAAATATGGCACTGCTTTTCTGAGAGGAACAAACTAACCCCACTTCAAAGCCACCAATCTGGGAATTTTTTTAGCTTCTATCTTTCTCCATCTTAATGTGGGCAGAGATTACAACTGCAACCTGCCAGAAGTAAACCACTCACAACTACATCATGACCAAAGGTAGATGCAAATAAAAGTAGCCACCAGATACAGACAGACTCCTTGTTGGTGCAATTTTACCTCTCCAGCTCATCATTTGAGCTCTTACCTTTGTTTCCACCATGTGGCCACCCCAGCTTCTACGGGGACATCCCTCCGTGTCCCACACACACAGCCAGGACATCAGCAAGGCTGGTATCTACACACAGCAGGCACACTGGTGACACTGACCCCGTGTGCCCTGGTGCAGGTGCCAACACGTCATTGGTGTGTAGGAGAAATGCTGAATCCAGAGTGCCACCATAGAGGGTGCTGGAGGGGCTTCTCCCCCAAATCCTGCCAGGGCTGGATGAGACAGCAGGGAAGAGCAGACATCAAAGGCATAGCCAGCACTCTTCCTTCCCCACACAGAGTTGGCTGAAAGGCTGGATGAGGGGGAAGCAGAGACGTGGTGGGACATGGGAATCTCTTCAGGCCCCGAAAAGCCCCAGCCTGCTGCCATAGGGCCCCTGTGTCAGTGTGGATGGACAGGGGCACCAAGTGCAGGGCAGATATTTCCCATTCCTCCCAGTCCTGCATTATGCAGCAGGCACCTGCATCCCTGTTCTGAACAAAACACATCCCCCTCTCCTAGATGCATATTCTCTCCGTTCTGCCACAGCCAGAACAAAAAGGAAGATACGTTGGGTTTGCATGTCTACATGAGCCATCTGCTTCTATTTTATTGATAAAGACCTGTAACAGCAGCATTCTCCATAACAAAATAAGACTGTTTCTAAGGTGTGGACAGTTGTGCGTGTGCAGGGGTAGTTTCAGCCCAGAATTCTGCAGAAGCTGGGTTTAATGCTAATCTTTTTTTTTTCCAGTCAGATATCATCAGACATTAGTATTCCTAACGCAGCATATAATTAGCAAGAGGCAATATATTGTATGATCATGCACGTTAGCGCTTAAGTAGAATAAAAATGTTTCATTGTCAGCTACATGAAAAGCTAAGAATAAACCCATATCAGTTCTTCCAGTTGAATATCCAAACATCTTTTCCTTGTACTTTTCATCTTTTTGTCACAGTTTTGCACTTCAGATATCTCTTTCAACCACATACCCAGCAAGTGAAACAGTGCTCACACCATCCCAGTGGCCTCTCACCAGTCAATACCAATAAGTTATTTAGATTCAAGGTACAGTTTTTAATGCAAATCTTTGAACTTTACAAAAGTGAATAGGACACATGAATTTGTTTCTTATAACCTTCACAGTACAAACAGTTCTCCCTTTATAGATTTATTTATCATAAAAATAATTCAACAATAAATGCAAGCTCTAGAAGCCTTTCTTTTGCACCAACAGAAGTCACGGACCTGGCATTTTTATTCATTTGTCTGTACTGTTATTTTTTAAGATAAACAATTTATAGATAAATTTTGTGCTTGGCCTGAGAATTTGTGGATGCTCATCCCTGGAAGTGTTCAAGGCCAGGTTGGATGGGGCCCTGAGCAACCTGGTCTAGTGGGAGGTTGCACATGGCAGGGGGTTGGAATGAGATGGTCTTTAAGTTCCCTTCCAACTCAAACCATTTTGTGATCCTATGATCTCAGGCTGGGAAAGGGGAGCTGAGATCTCCATTGATCCAGGTGCTCCCTCAGCCACGGGGCTGAATCACTCCAAATGCCAACCAGCTCTCTGTGCTGAGGAGATGACAGCAGAGAAAGGAGAAAGATTAAAGGCAGATGATTCTACTAAACACCAGGAGGGAGGTGCAGTAGGAGCCTTACAGCACTGTCCTGTGGCAACAAACCTCAGGAGTGATGTCTGTCCACCCACAAAGCTCCTGAGGGGAACGACTCCCACATCATGGAGCACAAGGAGGAAACATGACAAGGACACAACTCAGTGTCTACAGTGTCCAGCTGTGCCCACAACAGAGAGACAACAAAACCCTGTCAGAGATGGTATATTGTTCTAATATAGAAAGAAGTCAATACACACTAAAAATAATTTATTACATACCGTATATTTAAATCAACAGCCAAATATACATTGAGATGTGCTTCATGCAAATGCCCCGTGGCACTGTGCCATAAAAAACATTTTTATATATACACACACATATAAATGTCACGCAGTATTTAAATGCTAAGTCTACCAAATGATTACTTCATTTACTCTTCTTGACAAACAAAACTCTCTGCTGGGAAAAAGTCAATGAAGTTACAGCTGAGAATACAGCCCAGCAAGACACAAACCATGGCAATGCCAGCAGAGGAGAGATGTGGTACCAGATTAATTGGAAAACTTGTGCTTGAGGTGCCACGTAGTGACAGCAAGGGATTGGAGGACAGGTTTTATCCTGAGCACCACGAACATAAAATATTGCTACCAGGCACTGACCTACCTTGGACCAGACCGCTGTAGATATTAATGAGAGGATGGGAGATGCAGTGATGGAGACAGCGTGGAGGAAAAGCACCCAGAAAGTGTACACGAGACACAAGAGGGATGAGGAAAGCTGACAAAATTATATTATTTTTTCCTAGTTGCTAATGAAGAGAGAAATTTGCAATGTTACCCTAAGCTTGAGAAATGAAGGGAAAGGGAAGTATTTGGCACAATGAAGTGCCTTCCCTGGAGGTCACAGCTAATTAATGGTTGTGGGCCAGGAAGAATCCCGCTTTTGTGTGAACCCTGAATCCTTGTTCCTCACCCATGGCCAATATCAGCTTTTTGTCTCTTATTTCTCAGTAAGATCAGCCCACACTGGGAATGACACTACAGGGGACAAACACCTCCAGAGTATTTGGTGTCTATTTGATGTCCCCCACTACAGCCAGAGGAAATACAAAATCCAGGAGGAAACATCCTTAGCTTCTCACACCTGCAGCTGCCCAAGCAGCTGTGATTTCTGTTAAAGCAAAAGAATTTGCTTTCCAATTTCCTCGGGAGATGAGCGAGTCAGGTCTGAATGGATTTTCACAGCTCCCATCTGGCTTTTGTGTTTCTTCCCCAACTTTTTCCAGCACCAGCTGCCTAATGCTCCCTCAACCCAGTGACCATACAGGGTTTTGGTGTGTGAGATCGCATAGACTATCACAGCCTACCTGCATCACTGCCAAGCAGCAGTCTTCCTTCTGCTCCATCAGTGGTACCTCAGAGGATCCAGGGTTTTATTCTCCTGTGATGGGCAGTATTCAAATCCTATGCAGGTTCCCAGATTAGGATCAGAAGTCCCATCACTGGAATTTTGTCTGCCTTCTGCATGAGTTAGGTTTTCCCTGTTCTGGGTGTAATGACTTGTCTAGTGACAGAGCTTTGCTCAGGTTGTTCAGCTCTGCAGAGACATCTCAAAATTTGTCCTCCCAGGACAAACTTTGGAGCTCAGTGGAGGGGAAAAAATGTCCCCTTCAGCCTTCTGTTTTGGGGGAGCAGCACAGGGAGAGCCCAGCCCAGAGCTCTCCTCTTACCCCTTCATTTGTATAGAGGGTCTGTGTGGAGAGGAGAGGGATTATAATGCCAAAAGAGATGAATGGTATCTACCAAGTTTTTTATTCAGGCTACAGTATTGACCTATATCTGCTTTATAAAGGTGAAAAAACATGGATAGCTGTGTGGGTTGAGCAGGAGCATCTTCCTGCTGCCAGCTGGCAAACAGCTTGGGGATTACAGCATGAGGATTAATAGCCTTTGTCATTCGTAAGTGCAGATGCTAACCTTACTCATATGACAGACTGATCTTCTTTGGATTCTGTGCCTGTTTGCTGTTCCAGAAAGATGACCTTGGGCTGCTGTGAGAGACAAAATATTTACACATTCATTTCTTAGGGCCCACAGCGTAGGCTGCAGGAAGGCACAAGCTCGTTCTGCACTGAAAAAAAGCTGTATGCCTTCAGCAGATCTGGAGCTCAGGAGTCATGCAGAGAAACTGGGTTTCAGCTGAGGCTTGATGCCACTGCAGCCTGGCTGTGCTGCTTTCTGGAGTAGGGAGAGAGCAAATTCCCAGCTCTACAGCAGCACACCAAGAGCCTTCCCCTCCTGCCTTTTTCCCTCGCCACCACCTTCCCACCACTGCTTGGGGTTTTCATTTCTTGCATGACAGCTTATTAAATCCTCACCAGATCCCAAATAAACACCCAAACCAGCTCTGTGGAATTATCTTGGATGCCTTTCCAAGCTTTAGGATCTGTCAGCTTCTGGCTGCTTGTATCACAGAAGCAGATGAGCTCAGAGCCAGCACAGCTTCCTGAGATATGAGAATGTATTTGTTGGGGTATCACATGCTGGAGGGAAAAACCTGCCTCATTCAAAGTGTGAGCTTTTCTACAAACCCTGGCTGCTTTGTTTTTTCCCCTCAAACCATAGCTGCAAACATCACACTTAGTACATTTTAAATGGAAAGCGGATGTTCCTGCATACTAATTCCTGCAGGCTCTGTTGTCCTTTTGCAGAACACAATGCCCATGAGAAAAAGGAGAAAGCAAATAAAGAACCAGTTGTTTCTTCTGTCATTGACTTTGTCCACAATGAGGTGAATGGGTGTCAGTACTCTGTAAATACTGAAGTGTCACAGCCCAACCTCAAACTCCACAAGTGGACAAGAGAGCAGGGAGGCAAGGTCTTGATCAGGAGCATCACAACTTTAAGATGACCCCTCTGGGAAGGGAAAATATGAAGAAGGAGGCCATGTTCTTTGCTCAGCCTTTCAGTCCACCTTTCGTGCTGAAGGGCAGAAGGCAGCTGAGAGGCAGAGAGATGAAGAGCCGTGATCACACAGATTAAAGATGATGATAAATATGGGAGCGGAAAGCAAGCTCTGCAGGCACGCCAGCTCCAAGGTCACTGCCAGCTGCAGCTGAAGGGGAAAATGAACTGCCACCAGAGGAAACGCCTGCTCCTCTGCCAAGCTGCCACCTTCGGCTTTATGCTGGGAAAATGATCAATAGCAGCTGGCAGCCTTTGGATCTGTGCATCCAGGAACTTCTAACGACATCCATGGCTGAAGATCAGTCGGCTATGTAAAGCACCAAATAACTCCTCAGGATCTGCAGCTGCTAAAAATACACCCAAGCATTGTCCACGTACCCCAGGAGCTGCACAACCCACTTTGCCCCTGAAGGGAAAGGCAGACAAGGCAGAGCAACAGGAATGAGCAGGCCACAGCAGGGTCCAGCTAATTAAAGACACTGGTAAAAAGGGAACCCAGACAAATCAAAGGATGTGGAAGATCATCCAGATAAAGCCTTTGCAAATGGGCAGCGAGCGATCGCTGCAGCTCAGTGGGCTAAAAGAGGAGCTCATTTCTGTGGGCATCGGTTGAAGATCACCGTTATTATGGAGAATATAAACACGGTGAGATCACTCTGTTCTGTTGTCGATAAACAGCAAAAAAGAAAAAATAAAATAGCAGCAGAGAGCTTGGCAGGACAGGGGCATGCTGGCTGGGGAGAGAACAAGGAAAGAGCAGACTGCAACCAGCTGAATGATGCTGTTCAAGATACAGAGATGTATCCAGGACACTTGCCCATACTACTCTGGGCCTATGCCAGTGCAGTTAATTCCTTTCCACACAATGGTTTTGTGGGTTTTCAGGCTTTTTTTGTTTTAAGAGAAGAAAATTCAAATGGACTATAAAGGGATTACAAAAAAGTGTCAAAAGGGAATGAATTATCTTAGAAAACATGAGTGCATTAGGAAACATCCATAATCTAGACCTGCAAGTGCCCAGGCATCCCAGAACCAGGTTATCAATTCCTATCCTGCTCCCTGAAATCCCCATGGCCCTCCCACAGCTCCTCTCCCCACTTGGAACCCCACGGAAGAAGAGAGCATCAGTATCCCCATGGAGAGGTCAGTGGAGCACAGGGCCTCCCAGCCACCTGTGAGTCAAGTGAGAGTCAGGATTCCCAAGGAATGGAAAACTTCCTGGAAATTCAGCCTTGCCAGCCGCTTCCAAGGGAAACAAGGGGTTAAAGCAGTGACTGAAAGGGCAGTGGTGTTTACATAAGAAAGACCAAGAGCACAAGCCCAGCCTGTATCAATATTAGCAATGACTAATTCAATCTGTCAATGGGAAGAATTACAGGAGCTTTGGAATATGCCAGAGCTGCGACAAAGCCTTCATTTCAGACTGTCAATAATGGAAGGAAAAACAAACCACAAAAGCAACAAAAATCTCAAAATATAGCTAGCAAGCACAAGTACCCCCAGCACCTTGTTCACCCCAAGATTCTTAAATTTCTCCATTGCTTTAGCAGGAAATAAAGAACCCCACAAATGCACTTCTGAAGGCATGGATGTGCCAACAGTTTTGGCAGTAGCTTCAAAAACCCAATGGTTCCCCTTCCACACCCATTGCCCCCTCCCTCCAAAATTTACTGGTAAAATATAAGGGTAAAATGTTGCAGCAAGGATGCAGCAACCTGCTTCCCTTGGACAGCAAAGTTTTAACACATGCTAAGATATTAACTTACTTTAAGCAAGCTGTTTTCATTTGCTTTCCTCTGGCTCCAAATACTCTACACTGAAATTATATATTAAAATTCAATTCCCTTTGTGCCATATCTTCAGAAAAAGACCTTAATGTGAAAACAGCATGGAAGTCCAAACCCAGTGTACTTCATTCTTTTTTAAAATTATCTTTTTCATTAGTATTTTTTTCATCATGCTGTTATAAGTCTGAGTTGTCTCCAGTTCACTGCGGAAACATATTACCAACATAGACTTTTCCCTTAGCTATAACGAAGCATAAGCAAGACTTTGCAGGTTCAAGAAGTTCTGAAGAGAATCTCAGTAAGTTTATTACACACACACATTCCGGGTAATAAAATTAGTTATAAACACTTGCATATATATTTTATGCAGTTCAGGAAAAAAAAGATGGAGAGATTGGAAAACAACTGGAATCAGCAAACACACATTTTGAATTGGGCTGTTTCCCCTACTTTTTTATTTTTCCCAGGAGAAAAATGTATGATAAATAAAATTCTATTCTGTTTGTTACCACTCAGATGTTCACTTTTTCTTGCATGGGTAATACAGCAGTTTTAGCAGTGAAGTCAAAAATGTACTTGTTGGATGAGCTGCATTTGGGTTACACCCTGCTTGGTGTTACAAAGCCCCAGTAGTGCAAAGCAGACATGCCAGCTTATCTAGACAGTGGAGGAGAACCCTCCTGCATAGGATACCCACCAGTCTCCCTGGAAAAATGATGCTCAGACAGGTGATAAGAAGACACAAAAGCATGGTCTGTAGAATAACTTGTATCACCTGTACCAGAAGTGCTTCTCTGTGCAGATTGTTCTGTCTGCCTCCTGAGGACAGACAGAACCTCTGTGTGACACCAAGTGATAACCTGTGAGTGTCACAGCACTGCCCTCAGGGCCTGTCTAGCCTGGATGTGACGGAAACCAGCACCAAGGACCAATTTTGGTCAAGCAGCCAGTGCCAAAATTTGCATTAGTTAGATTTGCACAGCACCGTTGAAGTAAAGGAAGTGGCTGTGGTGCAGGAGGAGGCAGAATTTGGTGCCAGGTCTCAGTAAATGGCAAAAACAAACCATGGTGTGATTCACTACAGACAAACCTCTTCAGCAAAATATTTCCTGTATCTTGCTGTCATCAGCAGGAATGGAGAAAAGACAGTCCTCTCCCAGAGAGTGTGGAGAGTGGGAGATTGGGCAGCTGATAGCATTTGGAGATCTCAGCACCTCACTGCCTACATTCTACTGAGGATGAACATCCTCCTCTGTGTCACACACAGCACTGCAACAACAACCACTTAGCCAAGCAGCAGACTGAGACACGTCCTCTATCCATCATCTCCATGACTTCAGCTTACAGAGACAGGAAAAGAGATTAAAATGGAAAAGGACAATGTAGTCTGAAAAGTAACCAGGTGACAGTGTCATCACCTCATCCAGCAGGGCTGCTCCTTGCATTGCTTTCACTTGGAGGCAGGGAACACAATCCTTTTCTCCAGTGCTAGTTCAGCAGAGCCAGCAGCCCCTCTGGGAGGAGCACCTGGATCCTATTCCTGGCCTGCAAGAGAGCTCTTTCCCAACGTTAGGTGACATGATCTGGCATTGTCTACTGCTCAGCATGCCAAAATGAGTCCCCTTCTATCCCAAGGAGATATTACAGGATAGCACAGGAGATCTGAAGAAGAGCCCTCAGCAAACTGAGTAGTGCTTTGCGGAATCCCAGAGAAACCATGGATCTGAAGCCCTCCCCTGTAATGCTCACACAAATGCTTTTCTGAATGAACCTCACTTCTAAAAATCACATTAACACATGGGCAAAATGATGCAGAAAGGAGTGATTCAGGCACAAAGGTGGATGTGCAGTTTGTTCTGGTCTTTTTTGGTATTTGTGATGACAGAAGCCATAACTTCAAGTAAATATCTAAACATGCATTGTATAATGCAATATAAAACTGATGCTTGTTATCTCTTGTGCAAACCTATGGCAATGCAGGCTAACAAGTGCACAGGGTGCCTAAATAAAAATACCAGTAGTATTTAGTCCTTATATCAATTGTTAGTACAGGAGAACAGTAGTAATGTCTAGGCACTTAAAAGTTGACAGAGAATTCAAGAGTGCTTTCTCATGCTGCCTGAAAAATTTATCATCCAGTCTACAGTGGTATCAAATGCTTATTTCTAGGACTTAGAAACATGATAATAAAAGGGAAAGGATGTGATTTGCATGCAGGTTAGCTTTTCTATGAGCTATCTGCGTGGCAAGAATATTTGCAAACGTCATTAATTTAAACAAGGACAGAGAGAGAAGAGAGAGTTTACCCCAGAAGAAAACAGCATCACCTCGGAATCAGTCTGTGATGATTAAGCCTATGACAAAATGAGCAAGACAGTGACCAAGGAAAGGATTTTGCAGGTATTCCCACTGCTTCTCCCTAGGGCTAATTATCTGGATGTAAAAAATGCAGGGCAAGCTGGAAAAGCAAGAACTAACCATGCTTCCCAGGCCTTGCTACCTGTGATACCCATGGCTGCTGACACTGAGCAGGCAGGTTAAAGCTGTGTGCCCTGCCAGAGCTGTTTTCTGCTGGCAGAGAACAAGGAGAGACAGCCCTTTGTCCCACGATCTGCAGGCTGCCCTGGTCACCTCTAGGACTCCAGCAGCATGTGCCACCTGCAGACCTGCATCCCCTGCGACTCCTTCATTTCCTGCCAGTGGCTCTGCTCCTCCTCCCCGCTGCTGCTCTGGCCCATGGAGATCCAGCCGATCATCTCCTTGCGCTTCATGCTGCGCCTGTTGTAGATGGAGATCAGCAGGGTAACATCAGAGAGCTGGAAGAGGGCGACCTGGAAGATGAAAGTTTCCTTGTAGACGGGGTTGGGCTGTCCCCGGCGGATGGAGGTCTTGCAGCGAGACATCTCCTGACCCACGGAGTTGCGCAGGCAGAGCTTTCCGTAGGTGTCTAAGACAAAAAAGAGGAAATGACAGGTTTGGTGCAGGTGGCAGACTAAATGAAAGCCCCAGGCAGTCAAAAAAACACCCCAAAAACTGTCCAGGTAGAGCAGCTTAGTCTGCAGTGAATAAAAGATGAGGGCTGGATCGCACTCCTTGGCAAAATCCATGGGATGAGAAGCAGAAGATGAAAACACCTCTTGGATTTTCTCATATTCAGCTGGGGAGAAAAGAAAACTGATGCATGTTTCAGCCCCACTCTCTTGGAAAGAACAGGATGTCTGGTGTCCAGTCGTAGCAAACCTGTCTAAGACTAACCAAAACTATGAGTATCTCCACATCAAACAGTGTCTTCACCTTCCCTTCCTCTCCCTCACAATCAAGCTTCATTGGGGCTGTCTTACCCAGGCTTCCCTTGGCTGCCCTTGCCTCTCCTCCACGCTCTACGATCTATTCTTTGAGATACCAAAAAAAAATAGGGTCTTGAAAAGGAAGGAAAAGAAACCTGCACACATAGTGAAATTATGTGATCTCCCATGATAGTTCCATGTTTTATCCAAATTCTCATATTACCTTTTTGCTGGACTCAAGGTCAATTTTATTTACAATTTAAGTCCATACAAGGAGTAAATATTCTTAGCAAATACAAGGAAGGGATGGTCCAATTTAGTGTTCCTGTAAATCTACTCTTTAAATTCCTGCTGCCCCCTGTATTAATCAGTTCTCCTCCATTACGTGCTTGCTAATAGTGTGGTGTCAGAGCTCGCAGTGCTCCACAGACCCAGCTCAGTGTAAATTTTCACCTTGCTCTGCACATGACAGTGACAGATTGCTTGGCTAGACAAGTCCTCTGCTAACCCCTTTGTAAACTGTGCCTGGGTTCCTGCAAGTGAGTATTATTTCAGAGTGTGCTGAAGATAGGAAATAAATAACAAGCCTCCATCCCTTGTCTGCAGCATTTCTATCCTCTTCTGTTCCCGTTTGATGTGCTATTTTACGCACTTATCTACTGAGCAACACAAGGTGTGAAATTACACTTCAGGTGTGAAAACACTTCCATGTCTCCAAAGCAGGGCTTCCCGCTCCTCTCAAACTGTTCCACTGAAAAAGCTGTCAGGAGGCTGACAATCAAGGAGCAAATTGTGAGCCTGCACAGCTGTACAGCTATCAAGTTACTGCGGGGAAAGTTCAGCCCAGTCCTTAGCTGGGGGTGCCAGCTTGGCTCCCAGCATAACACTGGGAATGAAGAGGATCTTGCCAGCAAGGACCTGCTTGTTACACAGAAAGGCAAAGCTTTGATTTGATTTCCTGATTGTGCCTGGGAAAGAAAAAAAGAAGCTTTATTGAAAGGTGGACTAATTTCCACCTTAATATTCAGTCTTGAGGGACTGAAATCTGTAACAGCTTCAGACCCATCAGAAACACAAAGTCCAGCAGAGGACCCTCTCTTCCAGCTTGTCTCAACGTGAAAGCAGACACAACTCCTACAGTATTTGTAGAGATGTCACTGTGCTTGGCACTGACACACCACAATGTGCACTGAAGCGTTCCTCATGTGTAAGTCCTGGCTGCTGGTCTAGGCTGCAGGGAACTCCCTGGAAATAAAGATAAGTAAGGATTTTATGCTTTTTTTTAACGTATTCATCTCTTTTTTTTTTTTTTTTTCTTTTTTTTCTGAGAAGGGATTTTCAAAATATTGGAAGAACTCTGCCTGGGTGATTTTTAAATAAAACAATTAGTACACTTCTCTGTTTGAACTTCAAAATTTTTCTTTCTCTTCACATCCAACCCAGGATTACCTTCCTATGCTATTTTCAGGAAAGGTCTCCCACACATGGCTGCATCTCTTTTTCTAAGAAGACAGGGAAAGGACTGAGGTCTAGATTTCACTTTTAGTATACCTTGCTGTCATCCTTCCTTCTGACTTTCACCAGTAGTGGCAGCTCAGGTGGGATTCATCACACCTCACTGCAGGCACACACATTTGAACAGTCCCCAAAGGAGCCAACCAATTCATAATCAAAAAAGCAGATGGCATAATTCAGCAGTGATCTAGCAGCCAGTGACACCATTACAGATGATTTAGCAAGCACCACAGCTAAAATGCCTCATAGGAGACTGTTTCAGCATGTCCCAGGTAATTTTGCAGGCAATGAATGGATGAGTTTCTTACAGTCATAAACTCTGGGATGTCACATCTTGCAAGTGAGGGGTAACACAGCTGGCTTTGAGGAAAAATGAGCAGCATACCACTAATGACCTAAAGTCAGAAAAGTTGGATTTTCTTTAATACACCTCAGATTTCTATGTAATTCTGCTCCAAGACCCTGTCTGTACAGTAGCAAGGCAGGTGGGGATTCTGCTTGTATCATCTGGAAGGAGACTGTGCTCAAGGCAGAGTTAATACCAGGAGCCCTATTCCCCCCCAGGAAAACACAGGCACAAAACCAGTGCAAGTGACTACTAAACCAGGCTGCTAATTCTCCTCAAACTTATTCCACTGGGTGTATTTTACCAGCCAAAAGAATCAAGCTTGCCTGAAGAGAAATAAAAGAGTAGGTGTGGATCGGTTATTTAGCATCTGAAATTTGCTTTGCAGAGTTGGTACATACGAGGCTGAGCTGTTATTCTGCTTCACTAAACAAATTTTAAGATTGTAGTTTTCCCCTCCTGCATTGTGCTCTTTGCAGCATCTTTTTACGTGTCTCATCAGAAAACGCAGCTCTTCTTGTGGTGAAATCTGGTCCTCTGGGATGGAAAGCTCTCCCCTGCTGTTGACTTTGCCAAAGAAAACCCATCCCCAGTTACACAGAGAAATTAGTGGAGCTACAGCAAGGATGAACTTGACAATTTACTGAGGAATGTATGTGTAAGAGCATCTATTCATTATGAAGGCAAACATTTTCCATCTAATTACATGCTCAGGTTCAGTAATGGCCTCATTACCGTGGTGTCTCAGCACTCTGTGCTCTTCAGAGTGTTTACTTTTGCGCCACCTCCATCAAGCACAAAAGGAAAAGAGAGATTAGGGCCGACATTCTTTAAAATGTCTAAGTGCTCACCTTCTATTTAGGCACCCATCTCACTGACATGAAGAAGAGCAAGACCTCTTAATATCTGGGAGTGTCTGAGACTGCAGCTTGCCCACAGTTACACAAAAGTCTGTGAAGATTCAAGAACAAGGTCTAATTTTGCCAGTATCAATTTTAGCACCACATCTACCAGGCTCTCCTTTCCATACAGGTTTTGGAACAGAAGTTCTCGCTGCAGAGCATTTTTACTGTGAACTCATCTTGCCTCTCTGGTGTGAGTGGACTGGACAATGTACATGTATACATTAAATATCAACACCTCTGCATTTAATACCAGAGTGAAAAGTACTAAATCAAGGAATGCTGCAAGAAGCCAGACACATTGTGGGCTAGTGCTGCATCTTCTTACTCCAGAGGGCTGGGCAAACCTCTCCTCGTGTAGACTGCTCTGTCTCCATCGACACTGCCCCAACCATCAAACACCTCTCGAGAGCTCATCTGCAAAGGCAATCAGTTTTTCTGGGAGTCTTCTAATGACCCACTTCTGTCATGATTCTTCTGAGGCAACTAACTGATAATGACAACTCAGGGGAATAATCAACTGTAATTTATGCGTTCCTGTTTTCGGAGCAGGGACCATAGCGTGTGTTCTGCTTTCACTTACACTAAGCACCACCGTTACTAGTAAAGCTGACCCGTGAGCAAGAGCACTGCAAATACAAAAGCATCCAACCCCCTGCTTGAATTTATATTTAGAAAGGAAGTAAACAACCGAAGACTCCTGACCCCTCACGTGTGTGGACTGCAGGGTACCACACAGCACGACGCGGACTTTCCCACCCGCGCTCCAGGCAAGCTAGCTCATTTCCAAAAGCAGGATAACCATGTCAGCATGCTGCAATCCAGACTAATAACAGCCACAGCAGAAGAAAGCCTTGGGCCTGGAGCTTAATTTCCCCCAGCTGGCAAGCCCACGCTCCCAGCCTACATAATAAACGGCAGCACCGCTTGGCGAAGCAGCCCCAGAGCTAGACTCTGTGCTGCTCTGTACAGGCAGCTCAATGTGAGGTCTCAGTTTGAGGCCCAGAAGACCATTAGCCCTGGCTTTGCCTCCCCTTTCAACCAGCAGTGGGGCAGAACACAGAACATTCACACTCAGAACTGGGTTCACTGCAGCTGCATCAGTAAAATAGCAGGGAGGAGAATTAGACCCAAGCTTTTGATCTCAACCCCATGTCATGAAAGTCTGGATTAAGGCAGTTTATGGCCTACTCTGTAAATCATACAAGAGCTGAGAGCTGCCTACTACATTACTGAGAAGCCAACTTTCCTTTCCCTGTTCCACCAAGCCTCTCCTTCTCAGGTTCCCTCTCCCGGGGCTGGCAGCTCTCTCACAAGGGAGAGGCTGGGATCTGGCAACCTTCACAACATGTGAGTCATCAGAGAACAGACCAGCAGCACCTTTAATTTAAACTGCAGCAGAAAGGAATGCGCTGCTCCCTGCAAGCACTGTTTGGCCCAAGGGGAGGGAATTGCATCAGTGACATGCAGGAGGGGCAAGAGATGAGGGCTCCCTGGAAGGAACTGCACAGGTCTCTCAGGAAGGAAAGCTCCTTCCGGAGCACCTTGGAGCTCAGTTCCTCAGTGATCCTCCTCTACTGCCTCACCACCCCACAGCCACTCCATTTCACAGCACCAGTCCTCTCCTGGGACACATGTCAGGCTGCAGAGCCAGCTCACCACCTGCCTGCACTCCCCAGCCCCGAGGAGGTGCAGCTTCAGTCCGGGCTGACACAGCTAAAGCAGAACACAGACACCTCTCCAGATGCACAGCGTGACTCTCCTCTAATAAGGGCATTTCTACTCTTTTCCACATTAACGCATTGCTGCTGCCTCAGAGAGGGGGTTGGAACTTTAGCAGAGGAAGCAGGGATGCACAGCTGAGCAGGTCAGGAAGCATGGATACACACCTTCCCAGCAACGGGGGCAGCAGGATGTAAGGATGCTTAAGCCCAGCTTTGAGCACCTCCAGCAGCAGTGCCCACTGGCGTGCCTTGATTACACAGCCTGCTGTCAGATCTCCTGCAAACACTGCTCGGTAGTGCCACTGCAGATTTGCACTAAACATTCAGCTCCAGCTGAAATTTGGAATTAGGATTGTTCCACTCTGGTAGAAATGGCTTTCTTCTTCTGCTTGTTTTGGGAGGGGAAAAAATATGTGGGGTGTTTTTTCCTGTTCACAGCTGTGGGAGTGGGAGAGCATCACCATACATCCACTTCAAATGCAGTCCTTTGATTCAGAAAGGTCTTTGTTTATATAGGCAGCAACTGTATCATGGACTATGCTTTTCACAGACCTTTTAGAAACATAAAGCTATTGAAAACACTACTGGATAGCCACACAGTCCCTGGATGTCTAATTACTATGGAATATCCACCGTAAAAATCTCACAGTCGCTCCTTGAAAGTCCATTTTTCACTTGTTTTGATTGTGGCACTAGTTCTCCTAAGTCTGATCTGTCCCAGGTCCCACATGTGGTGGGAAGAGTTGTACCCAGCCAGTCCATCCACCCAACAGTACCCAGTACCACACACAGCAGTAAATCTATAAAAATATGGCATATGCTGGTTCTCTCACAAATACTCTCAAAACTCCAGCAATTTGTGACTCAAGAACTTCCTCAGCCAGAGGCTTTGTATTTAACAATCCTCTGTGGAACCTTCTCTGCAAGTTTCTCCTGTGCTGCACAGAACTGAAGCAGGCTTCCAGCATCCATGACATTCTGTAGTGAGGAATTCAACAGCGTAGGGAGGAGCTGTCTCCTCTTCAGAACCCGCTCCCTTCTCGCTTCCTTTCACCGTCCTTTGGTATTGTACCAGGAGAAGACAACAAATTACTGTTGTCAATTCACTTTCTCAATGACACTTAGAGACCTCTGTGAATCCTCCCCCATCTCCCTTTGTTGTAGCATCGTAGGAGGCACAGTCTATTCAGCTACAGCTCACTGGAAGCTGTTCCCATTCCCCTGATGGTCTCCAGCGCTCCTCACCATGTCTTTTCAGTTCTGCCATATTCTGTTTGAACAGAGGAAGACAGAACTGCACACCGTATTCATTCCACCAGTGACTGGATATTTACAATCAAATATTAATTTTCCATTTTGTCCACCTTAAATTTGAGTGTTTTTTCACTGCTATTGATGACCCTCGAGTTGACATTTTCCTGCAGCTATTTACGGTAAGCCTAGTATTTCACTCCCAAGTGGCTCTGAGCCCATCCAGATTACATTTGAATTCCACCTGTGTCCCCATGCAATACCTTACACTCATCCACACTTCCTCTTCCACCTCACTGCCCAGCTGCTCATTACTGAGACATCCTCCTGGGGCTCCTTGCATCTGGCCTCATCTTTTCCACCCAGAACAAAGCTTTCTCAGCTATTCTTATTGCAGGCTTACTCCAGCTATATTCAAGGATGGGCAATAAGAAGATGCAAAAGGAGAGGTGGTTTTCTACAATTCTACTGTCACTGACTGGCAAGTACTCAGCAGCAAGAAACTTCCCAGCACAGCTACTGCTCTGTTATCCAATGTCTGGAGGACTGAATCCACCCCAGCTTGCCCTGGCACAGATCCCTCTTCTATTACTGATGACATGGGAACATGAATCACAAAGCTTTAGGAGCTCAAGCAAGTTCCCTGTTCAGAGCAAGATATGCAGGTTAAAAGTTAATTTCTTTATTCAGCTTCCTGGTCTGCTTTGAAGTAATTAAAGGAATTAACCTGTGCCTTAGTTCTCCAGGAATGTAACAGGGATAATAACTTTTCTTCCCTCAAAAATAAGCTGATAAAATAAAATCCACTAATGGCTTTCAAGCACTCTGACCCCAGAGCAGCTAGGATCCTAATTTAAAGATCCTCAATTAAAGATTCTGATTTTCCTATGAGAGCATTTTCTGTACTTGTTGGTATTGTTACCTGTGGCTGAGGTAGATGTTTGTTTTCAGACAAGTCTTTGCTTCAAGAATTTCTCCTGTTCCCCACAGAAATCCTGAGAGCTTGTTCTCTCCCCTCCTGTCTTTTCCAGCATCAGTGCTATTGTATTTGTTTAATGGGGTTAATATGCTGCTGGTATAATAATGATCACGCACGGATGCAATTATTATGTGTGATTAATTCTGCAGCTGCAGAAAAGCTTGGAGGACTTTTCTTAGGCGAGGGAATAACTTCACAATAGTTCTTCTCACAGTGCGTTACACGCAGACATAAACCCCAAAAGAAATGCAGAAGGGAACAGAAGGAAGGCTGGATTAGAGGAGACAGAGCTGTACCCAGCAGAGCAGCTGATGAAGGTTTAGCATCACATGGGCAGAGACATTTCTGTGTTTTGTGTCTATGCACTGCCTAGCTCAAATGATTCCTGGTCCATCACTGTGATCCCAAGATACTACTTCCATGCACATAGTATGTAGCTGGTTATAAATTTTTAAAGACGTTTCTGCCAGTGGCGTAGGCTTCTCTTGTTACTTTTGTTTTTAAATAATAAACACCCTTTAAATGGGCACACTGCATTTTGTTCTAAGAAAATACAAGACCACAGACCGAAATATGAACTCCTACAAAATGCTAGCACAGGTTAATGATTTTTACAAGAAGCAAGGAGATGCACAGCACACAAGCCATTAGCACTAAAATACCAACAGTGTCCGCATCTGACAAAACTGTAGATGCTTTTCTGCGTGATGCTTTTTGGCACACACAGATAATTTATGGTCTGATGCTGGAGCCATACTCTTGAGTGCTCTTAAGTGCTCTGGGTGATAATGGATCTCTTTGTGTGATCAGGCATTGTAAGCTTAGGCCTATAACTCAGCATGTTCCCCAGAACAATACCTGGACACTTATCCTTGACCAAACTATTCTTAAGTCCCACATTTGTGACCTGAAGACACTGTCTGCATGATTTAAGTTTCTGTAAGCTGCTCAGCTGTTTTCTAACCCATTTATTACCCACGTAAGCACCCATTACTTTGACATTTACCTGACTCAGTTTAAAGGTTTAAGTGAAGGAGAAAATGTGCCCAGGAAACACTGAGACATGCACCATCTCCCCTTTCTTCTCTAGAAAATCATCTGTTTCAGCCTCTGCAGTCTTTAACACCTAAAATCACCAATGCCCCAGTCCAGTTCTTTCTTCTGCACCCAGTGAAATCCCTGTGCAAGGATGGCAAGAAGGCAGCACACATGCTGTGGGTCTACAGGAGGGAGAGAACAGAGTCAAGGTGGGCAAAAAGCACAGCTGGAGACTTTGCTGTTGTGCAAAACTCCTTTGCCATTCCCCAAAGCTGCAGCTGTCGGCTCCTGGGCTGTGACAGGAGCCCATGTGGGTCCTGTATAGGGTCTGGGTATGCAGGACTGGGGATGGAGAGGGATTCTGCCCATTGTTTTCTCTCAGCCTTACCATAAATGGCTGCCCTGAATAGCAGTTTGGACTCGCTATTTAAGTGTTCCACAGAGCTATTATATCCGAAATTTCCATGATACTTTAAAGAAATCACTCCCTCTGAGCCTCGAACAGCAGAACCTTAAATAGGACCTATTTAACAAAACACAAGGGCTCTTTGCCTGCCCTCCAGAAAGGGGCACAGCAGTTTCAGCTTTCACCTTGTGAAGGACTTATTGAGCATCTCATTCAGCCAGCAGCATGTTTCAGACATAACGATCGGCCCTCACAGCACTCCTCTGCAGTGCCTGAGGGGTTATCAGTGAAATGCTACTCCAGCACTGAGACAAGGGCTGGTTTCCTTCCTTCTTTTTAATTTCTTTCAGTTTCTGCTTCACTGGGTTTTCCTCTTCTCGCCACACTACTGAGGGCTTTACAGCACAGAGGAACAATTCAGAAGGCAGAAGCAACAATGTGATTTGGAATAAAAGAAGTAGATTTTGATGGGTTCAGAGTTTGCCTATAATCATTTATGGATTTCTGTGTTTCACCCAAAAGTTGATCTAGCACTGAGAGACATTGGTCTGACACTGGTCTGTATCATCTGGATACAGAAAGGATGGAATTCCATTTATGAGAAAAAGAAGTGGGCATTACAGATGCCTGAAAATTAATTTGGACCATCCTTCTCAAGGACTTACTGCAGCTCAGGCACCAAACAAACCTACTCTAAGGCAATTTCCATTTTATCCTTTAGGACTGGAGGAAGGGAACTCAGCTGTTGCAACAACTCTCAAATTTTCCTTCTGCAGAAAATTTCCTTGTGCAGCAGTGGAGAACTCACAGCAGGAGGGTCCCCAAAGGGCCCAGAGCACCAGGTCACCCAGCACTCAGCAGCACAGCATGGGGACTAAACGAAGTGTAGCCCTGGGAAACACTTAATGGCACCAGGCAAGGCCTCTGTGGGTCACATGGTAACATTTAAACACTTGGGAAGTGCTTCTTGCTTTTTTTTATGGATCTGCTGAGAATTACTCTGTGCTTGGGTACAACAGTGCTTTTGCCATAATCAGATATTGTAAAGGTATGTGCCATAAAGCAGATATTCAGGTATTACTGTTCCATCAGCTGAGCCTTCATATGATTTCCCCCAATTGCCCTCCAATATTTATCAGCACATGTACCTGAAATAACACTTAATTTTCAACCAGGTACTCTGCAAGGAAACCCAGCTCAGAAACACTGTAGTTGAATATCTTGAGGAAGAAAATAAAAAAGCAAATTTTGGCTCGACGGCGCTATTTAATAGCAGTGAAAGTACTTACCAGGTGGCCTATTAATTGCGAGGTTTCGGAAATGACTGCCTTTGATCATCTCCACTGACAGCCTCCCTGTAGTGGCATTGTATGACAGTCCCACGAGCAGCTCTGGCACCCCTCCATGCGACAGGGACTGTGTTGAAGAAGTGCTATCACTGTGAGAGATTGCTGACAGACTCAGCTGAGAATGTGCACTCTGCAGGGAAAGAGCACTGAGAGAATCATCAGGACAGTCACCACCCCACCCCCCTCTCAATTTATATCTTGTGGCCTTGTTTAGTAAGATCTCTCTTAAGAAATTACAATAACTGAGAATTAATTATGCTGGGGCACCAGAAGAATCAGAGCGTCGCTTTTACAAAAACACATCTCTGAACTTTCTCTTTAAAGATGAGGAACTCTGAGTGAAGTGTTATCACGAGTGTAAATCAAAGCCTGTGAGATAAGCAAACATCCTACTACACTAATACTCTACATCTCCTTGATAATGGCTTTTGGATGGAATACACTTTTCAGTTTGGCAGTTTTTGGCCGTGTACTGTGCATTTTCTTACTTTCTCTCCTTGCTACCACAACGCTTTCTCTATTCTCCTCTTCACGTGGAGTACGATGTTTTATTCATTTCATGTGCACAACCTTCCTCCAAGCTTTTTGTAGAGAATGAATCATGACAGAGCTCATCTACACAAATTGATTGGCACAGCCAGAGCTGGATACAACTGTGATGTGTGTGGAAAACTAAGAAGCAGCACAGCCAGTTCCTCTTCACATGACCCACCTCTCCCCTTCCACCTGTCATGTACAGGAGCACTACTAAGCATTTCTGGCAAGATGGAAACCACACAGTGTGGAGATCCACAAGATGATATCTAGGGCCAAATGAGGTAGCTCCTGCACTGGCAGTACCTACACAGTGGTGCACAAGAACCACTGTCCTTATTGAAATTAAGACTAATTATGCCTTGGTGGTTCCCAGACCAACCTACTGTTTCTGAATGGCACAGCATGTGATGGCTCGTGCAGATGTAGTAGAGCCACGTGATTTTATGTAAACTTGCTAGCTGAGCTACTGTTAATAAAGCACAGCTTTGCACAGGGAAGAAATGCCCTGTGCTTCCCCTTACTGACAACTTTTTAAGTGACAGCATGTCAGATCCACCAGTCACGCACTGACGGCCCTGGATGAAAGACTTCAAGAACACCCTGTTCACCAAAAAGCAAACAATTTTATGGACTCCATCTGTCCTTCATCAAACTTACACTCAGGTTACTCCTTGGTTCCAAGAGCAGCGTCACCTTCATTTCCCCTTCCTGGCTGATGCCGCTCAGGTAGAACAGCTGCTCCCCCATCATCTTGTCCCCAACCATCTTGTGCACAGCATAGAGGCGGAAGCGAATGGCGTGGCTGCTCAGCTCCTGTGGTTCCAGCTTGCTGAAGGTGATTTTATCCTGGAAGATGGGGATGGGTCCTCTCTGCACACTTGTCTTACCCCTCTGTTTCTTGCCCGGCATCAGAACCGCGTGCACTTGCCAGGTGTTCACACCACTGCGGTCCTTGTCCGGGATGTCCCTGGCCTCCAAGATAGTGGCTACCAGCTTTTGACTTGAGGGTTTATAGGTGAAGATGACATCCAGGTCGCCACATTTGCAGATGGGCTCATGGGCACCATGATGAGCTGGCACACTGTTCACGTCGTTGTGTTCCTGCAAAGAGAAGGACGAAGTAAAACCTCCACTGGAGTTCAACTGCCTCTGTGATTCCAGCTCCATTTAAAAAGAAATTGTTCTCCTCACTTGTGCCTGCAAGTATAGGCAGTTGCTGTGCGAAATATGGATCCCACTGTTTCTGGAAATGCCAATGATAGTTAATTGCCTGATTTTGTGTAATAGTCCCCCTACTCTCTAGTAAGCAACAGCACTTGTTGAAACGTTTCCAACAAAAAGTTTCATCAATTTTTAAGTGTTTTGCAGGAGACAGTAAATTTGGCAAACATTCTACATGGAGAAAAATTAAACAAAGGGGGTTTTTACATTTTATTCATGTCAGTTTTGAGGCACTAACAAAACAGTTTGATCTACTTAACCTGTTACTTTGAACATACACTGGAATTTTTTTCAAGGTGGATTTTTTTATATTTTCAAAATCCAGCAATTCAGCTAAATCTGCTAACTTTTTGGATATTTTGTTCTGTTAGAAACTTAAAAAGAATTAAGAACTGTGTTAAATTTAAAGAGGAAATCACCATGTCAGAATTTCTTGTGGAATAGAAATTCCATTTCTGGATGCCGACCCATAATTAAATACTTTTCCTACAGCTAAAGCAATGATAATGGGGAAAAGTAATCTGATTAAATACATATTGATTAGTTATACCCTTCTAAAATCTCCCAAGAGAAGCATCTGTTCCTTCTGTTCAGTTTGGGTACTAATACATTCAGAATAAAAATCCAAAATAAACAATCACAACATGTGCAGACCAATTCACACACAGTCTTTTACCTACTTTTAAAACAAAAACCATCTTGATAAAACAAGATAAAACCATGGATGCTCACCTTACCTTTTGCTGAGTGGGCGTGTGGGTTTCTGTTCAACAGTGCTTTTTTATCTTAGAGCTAGAATGTGCTTCATGTGATAAAGGGGTTGCTATAGTGATCAATGATTTGTATTTAAACATGAGTATGCACTGTACTAGGGAAAGATTTTCAGTTAATAGCCAGAAGGTGAACTAAGGCCTGTCACCAGCATCTGAGTCACCCTCCTCCTCAAACATTTATCTTCTTTTCACATTTCAAGTAACACTTCTTTCCAACACAGGAATCTTTTTTGTTCAGAGAACAGATGATGGGCCACGGGACGTCTGGTGTAAGTCCCTTCAGAAGTGTCTGGGATAGCGTGTCTCAAACAGGGCCTCGGATAAACATCAAAATCTTTGTTTACTTCCTGTCAATCTACTTTTGAAGTGCTCAGATTCATCTGCCATGACATGCAAAGCTCCAGATTTTCACAGTTTCAGAGGTGCTTATGACTTGTGCGCACGAACACAGAAGTCCGAGTGTGCGGATTAGAGATCTGCTGTTGTACATCTTGCAGAAGTAATGTCAAAGGGAGAACAACGCACAAAATTACTTGGTTGGCTACAAAAACAACTTTCTGTATGAACAGCAGGCTGCTAAAAACAAAAAATGCCAGGCAGGCCAGGTTGCCTGGAGAGAGCGTGGTGTTAGGAAAATGTTAAGTGTTCCTGTGTAGCAGTCAAGTTATTTCTGTCTGGTTGATGAAATAATATTTAATATGAAATGGGATTGGGCTTGATTCATATTTCACTCCATATTTTCATCCCTCCACACTTTTATCTGTGCATTGGCTACTGAGGAAATGGAATCAAGGCACGTTCAAGGACTGCTGCTAAGGTGTGGAGACAACTGTGCTTGAGGGGTAACTGCTTTCATCTACACACCTGAGCTGGAGAATGTGAACTCCAGCGCATCAGCACAAACCCACAGGAATGAAAATCCAAGAGACACTTTCCTGCCCTAACAGGGATGGGTATCTCACCTTCTGGAAGTGTGTAGGGCAGAGCAAAGGTCAGATATCTGAGTTTTGACCAAACAGAAAAGATCTGGATTTCAGGAAATCTCAGATTGTGCTACTAGAGCTGTGGCCAGATCCACTGCAGAGAAGACTGCATGAACTGGAGGCAGAGAGGGAAAGCAAAATGCCAAACTCCTTGGCAGTAAGCTTTCCATGGAAACCCAAGCTTTGGAGACCTCACAGGCTGGCCCTTCCTGAGAGCACTGTGCTATCCACAACTCACCCTCATGCAGGTTTGCTACACACCTACAAATCTTCCTTCTGTTGGAAGTCATTGACAGAATTCCCCTCTGCTTTCGGAGCCCAACTGGGTTACAAGTGCTTTTTGAATGTGTTGGTTATACAGGCGCTTGAACTGGAATCCAAGGAAAGATTGGGGTTTAGATGCTTCATCTGAATTTCTTTCTTTCCCTCTTCCCAGCACAGTTGTTGAGAAGCCAAGCCAAGTATCCTGATTGATACTGTACATCTAACCCGGCCGTTCAGGACAGCCAGCATCTACTTCACTAAGTAAAATAAGTCAGTTTCTGCCAGAGGAACCTGAAAGAGCAGCTAATTATGGACAAGGCTTGAAATGGTACTTGTGGTTCCACTGCAGGGGCATAAAATTACCATTTCTGTCTCTAAAGAGAGGTCTTCTGAGTGGAGCATAATAACACTTGGACATTTCTGGCATGTCAGAACATTTAGTTCCCGCAATAAAAAGTCTTTCATTAATCCACACAATACCTTTGAATGAGAAGTTGCTTGTAAGAGATAAACTGTGTCTTAGGCATTTCTGCTCCAGTATGCTGGAACCCTTCTTTGCATTTTTAGAATGTAGGCACCAGGAGCAAAACAAGCAATGCATTCCAAAGGAATACAAGAGGACACTGGAGACACTGTGGCACACGTGAACCGTGGCAAAGCACATCAAACGTGGAAAAGGAGAAATGAGCCTCAGATGGGCAGACAAACAGCCACACAGCAAAGAGAGGGCAAGGCTGCTGCCACATACAGCTCCCATGTGGCGTGTAGCGTTTTGTGGGACTGGGTTGTGCAGCAAAGCAAAATGCTGCTTCAAACACCCCTTAGGGCTGGAGCAGCTGCACCAGGGAGCTGCCTTCCAACTTTGAACTGGCAGCAGGCAGCCTGCTCCGAGGATAGGGACCTTCCCTCAAAGCCTTGTTGCTCATAGTCTGATGGAGGTATGAATTTCCACAGCTCCCTTTTAACTCAGGCAGAAGACATGACCTTTGTGCTGTTCTTTTAATATGTCTGATGCAGGCTGATATTTTTCCAGAAATTTAATCCTGCAGTAAAATAATGAAAATCAACACATCATACAGAGAGATTAGGAGAGAAAAGGGGGATGCAAAGTCATCAGGTGTTTATAATGCCTTAAAACCTGAAATGTTTCCTTGAGGATTCAAAATGAAAGTGCAAAACTAAGGGAAAGCAGACTCAGGTTCTCTCCTTCCCTAAAAGTTTGCCTGGCATCAATGAGGACAAGATTATGGTCACTTGGCTGGGTCACAGGCCACCTGCACCAGCTGCCTTCAGCTTTCCAGATGATTCCCATTGCCTAAGTCATAGAAACCACCTGGAAAAAGACACAGATCTGACCCAGTGACCACATACCATGTCCTGGGACACACACCCTGCATATACAGCCAGTGACCAAGCCCTGGGCTACCACAGAGAGCTCTTTGCTAAATGGCAGTAAATGCTGCTGGGTAGCTAAAGTTTCAACTTCAATTCAGAGACTGCAGTCGGAAATCAAGCAATGAAAGAGTTTCTTTGAATTAACATTAGCAGCAAAAGGTAAAATACCAGAGATAGGGGAAACACAAAGGAAGAGGTATATGTTCATGCACACAAGCACACAGGAGTACCATTATCTTGTGCTGTGCTGATCAATTTTTCACTTCATTTCTCCTCCAACCTTTTTTTGGCCCCAAATATCCTTCAAAAGCTTTCACTGTCTGTAATAAATGACAATTCACCATACCTCAGGGCTCCAAGCCGATGAGCTGTCAGTAGCATCATTTACTTCCAATCCCTGGTTGGCAAATGCTGTCTCCATTTCCAGACGTCCTTTCCTGTGTGCCTGGCTGGCACCATCCCCAGTTCTGGGCTCCATCCTAAGCCCTTTGTGCTGCCCAGTGCCCTTACTCCTGGCTGTTGTTCTTGAATCAACAGATACACGGTCATCTTCACGATAAGAGAGGTTGTCTTGGTAACTCAGTTGGCTTAGTCCATCCACATCTAACAATTTCAGCAAGAAAATAATTTCAGAGTGATTAGAACAAATTCCTCCCCTGTGCCAAAATGTGCCTTTCTCTCCTTTCTTTTATTTTTTTTTTTAACTTTTCCCTAATCTCCAGTGCTTACAAGAGACAGTTTCTGTTTCCTCCAGCACTGAACCCATAAAATCACCAATCCTGTTTAAATCAGCATTTGATGGAGGGGACATGGCTGTTTCTCACCCCATCCTGAACTGAGAAACCTGTTGCCTTTACTTGAAAAAGTTATCCACCAAATACAAGTATCAACGGAGTGTCTGGGATATTCAAATGCAGCCCCAAAGCAATCTCTTCTACAAAAACACAGGTCAAACTACAGAAAAGCACAGCAGAGGCCTGATGAACAGGTATCACAATTTCCTCCTGTGCAGGAGGAGGAGGAGATGACACAAGTTAGCACTGTCCTCAAGAGCATAGTGCTGGTGAGGAAAGTAGCTTCACAGACATAACAGAGGGCCAGCATTACCCTCTCACCCATCCCTGAGAGCTTAGGTGAGCGTGACCAGCTCCACAAACCAACTAGAAATCTCCAAATCCCATGCTTGGGCTGAATTGTCCCAAGGACAACTGAGGGGAGATGTGTTACCTAATTTCCTAACTGCTTTTATTAGTTTTAATTCATCTTGTCCTACACACACTTACTTCATGAGCTAGAGTAAGGTTCATTAATGAGAATAAAATAATCCTCTCTGCTTCACACCACTGATTCCTTTTCTACACCATTGAAATCTCTATTATGAACACAGGGTGCTTTTCTCTACTTCAAAGCACCAGTGAGAGCTCTCTGGATGGAGCAGCACAGATGATTACATGTCCAGGGACACAGATGACATCAGGATTTGGCCTTGGATGGGTTCTGCAAGCACTTTCAGAAGAAAACCAGGGACATTCCTCCTCCTAATGCATCTCATGATGAGCCTTGCTTCAGGAGCATGGAGAGATTCTGCCTCCATCTTTTTCAAATAAGCAAAAAGCAGTCACAGTGACAGAATGATCTGTGCTTCCAGACAGCAGTGAAAACATAACAACTTCCTTTGCAAACAGAGCTGTTTGGAGTTTAAAGGTTTCACAGAAGGAGGTGAGGTTGGAGTGGCCTCTGGAGGTCATCTTGTCCACTCCCCTGCTCAAGATGGGCTACATCTTTCTTTGTTCCTACAAAGGTCACTACTAAAGAACAATCATTTTTTCAAATTTGGTCTCCAATTAAAGTTTTTAAAAGTAGTATTAATTGCTGTGTTTAACAGAAAATTATTAGTTGTTTTTGTTAAACAAAACAATGTTTTTATTCCCTGTCTGATAAATGAGATAGAGAATCTGGTGCCAACTGACATGGAGAAGGCTGAGGTGCCCAACAACTTTTTCTGCCTCAGTTTTCACTGTCAGTTGCTTGTCCCACATCTCTCAAGTCTGTGAATCTCCAGGCAGGGACTGGAGGAATGGAGTCCCACCCATCTTAGGAGATCAGGTTTGAAACCCTCTGAGGGACTTGAACATACACAAATCCATGGCACCAGATGAGATGCATTCCAGGGTCCTGAGGGGACTGGCTCATGCAAGAAAGACATGGACCTGTTAGAGCAGGGCCATGAAAATTGTCTGAGGGCTGAAACACCTTTTGCATGAAGACAGGCTGAGAGAGCTGGGGCTGTTCATCCTGGAGAGCAGAAGATGTCAGGAAGACCTTATTGCTGCTTTTCAATACTTGAAGAGGGATCATAAGAAAGATGGAGAGACAGTTTTTGCCAAGGCCTGTTGTGACAGGACAAGGGTAATGGTTTTAAACAGAAGGAGGTAAATTTAGATTGGATATAAGGAAGAAATTCTTTACAATGTGGTGGTGAGACCACTGGCACAGGCTGATCAGAGAAGCTGTGGGTGCCCCAGCACTAGAAATGTTCAAGGCCAGGCCGGATGGGGCTCCGAGTAACTTGATCAAGGCAGGGGGATTGGACTAGATAAATTTTGAAAGTCCCTTCCAACCTGAGCCATTCTGTGATTCCTTACACATCCCTCTGTCTTAGAACAAGAAGCCCAAATCTTTCTGAGTTGAAAAAATTTTATGTTTGGCCTTAGCAGCAAATATGCTGCTTCTGATGCTTATCTGCTCCACACACACGCAAAATCCAATGAGGGGAGTGGGCATTATATTCAGGAAATATTTCCTGCAGATGAACAGAAGTCCTTGCTCCTCTTCTTGGCTGCTCTTTCAATTTAAGAACTCAGAAATTAGGAGAATAATTTTACCCCCTTTCTTCAACTATGAATGATCTCACACTCTCCCTCCCAGCAAAATGCTTCAAGCACAGTCACTTCAACTGAGAAGTCTGAGAGCATCTCACAGCTTTGTAATTATGGTCCTCTTCTTTGTGGGAGATGGTCCTTCAGGAGCAAAGAGGGATCCAAATTCATATCTCTCAAACTCCAGGTGAGTGTTCTTCTCACTCCATTCTGAAATGCCAAACCCACCTCTTCTCCTCCTCCTCATCCTCCCATCTGGCAGAGCTAGTCCTGAAACTGAGAGCCCTTATAGTCTCACCTCTGCCCTGAGCTGAAAGTCTTGAGTGAGGGTAGAAAGTAATTTAATTTTTTTTGCCATTACCCCCGTTCTTCTCTACAAATTCAGAAAGCAGAAAGAAGTCAACATAAGAGCATAAGGAAGAAATAAAATAACAGAAATTCCACGCATTTACAGAGACTGAATGGATACAGGCACTCCTTAAGGCATTTAATTAGCAAGCCAATGCCTAATACACATTTAAACAGTGGGTCATCCATCAAAGCACACACCACACAGCAGGCTTTCAGAATAAAATGCTTCTGTAGTAAGAAATTATCCTCACACAATTGTCTTGTGGGTTTGACTCCTGCTGGGATAATATCTAGATCAATAATAGAGGAATTTTCAAAAACTACATTAAAGCCATAAAAGTCTACCCGTAGCAGGAGAACTCCAGAAGTGTATTAATAGAGCAACCATCTCCCTAAGACTCAGGCACAAAACGAATGTGTTAGGAAAGCAAATGTAGTATTCAGGGGAAGTAAGGGAAAAGGTGGTTCACCCAAACCAATCAGTGAAACAGTCTGGCTTTTTCTTTAAATTTAAAGCAGTTTGGTAAGAGATAATCACGTATAAATACCAGTATTAGATGATCATTACAGGTAATAGCCTGACTATACAGACTAGAACAACTACACCTCTCCAATTACATCCGTTCCAACATTATACTCACAAAATAAATGTTGAAAACAAAAGTTCCTCCTGTAAAGGAAAAGGTCAGAGCAGTAAAATGCCTGTAATTTACCTGAGAGATCTTTAAGGAAGAAAATGTCAACCGTCTTATGAATACCTGACGTGAATAAACAGCACAGCATCAGGAACAGAGGTTGAGACAGCATTATCTGAACTTTAATTAGCCAAGAGTCCCTGCAGAGCAATAGCAGACAATTCTAAAATTAAGGGCAGATAGTACTGTACAATGAAAAGGTGTGATTTATCTTAAGAATCCTGTCTCCCAGACTTTCCCATTCAGGTCACATGTACACAATCCAGGAAGAAGGCAAGAGGGATACTGGGTAGCAGAAATCACCAATGAATCAGAGAAGTTTGTGTTCAGAGTTGGAGAACTGTCTGTGAAGAAACTGTGACTTCCATCAGATGAAAGGATGAGCATGACCTCCTAATAGAACCCTAACAGGAACTGGGATATGGAAGTGTGTCTCCAAAGATACAAGGAATGCTTGGCACATCAAACACTGAAAACCAGGCTGGAAAATATTGTGCAGTCCCTCCTCACAATGGCAGGTAAATGTTCTGGCTAATGTACAGTATATTTCTTTTTTTCAGTGACACACAATCCCTCAGTACGATGAATCATTACCACGTGCCAAAGAAATGTCCTGAGAGGTCTCATCACTTCCTAAAACCCAATGCCAGAGTTAAAAGATGAGGCCTGGTAGATCTTGCTAAATTAACACCACATAGTTCATTAACCCGTAAGAAACACAGATGAAGAATTTATGTGTGCCCATTACCTGTGCTGACCAAGGCCAAGTTTTCTCTGTGGACTCCAAGAAATCACTGTGCTTACACACACACACACACACAGAGACAAAAATTAAAATAAAACCAAAGAAAGCATGTATTTTCTTTGAAAGAAAATAGATCTCTTCTTTAGACTATATAGAAACTCACAGAGAAAGTTAAAAACCTCTTTAAATATTGTCCAGAGGAGGAAAGCATTTCAGAATGGATCTAGGTATGTCTGGTCTTGAAATCCTCCTAGCTACAAGCAGTGATTTTCAAACCCCTCTTCCTATAAGACAGCAGAAATATGGCTTAGTGGGACTGAGGTGTATTTGCCCTCACACAGCAGCAATCCTCTTGCCTGGCACCTGCTACAGCCCCAGTTCCAAACCACCCTGCAGTACCCCTGCACCTCTTGCACTGAGACAAACATGATGCAGGGAGACCAAGCAGTGCTCCTGCCCCTGGTTATTTTGAGATTAGCCACCAAAAGAGTGCTAAAAAACTTCCTAGAAGAGCCTCAAAGGAGCAGAATCATTACCTAATTACAACATATCTAAACAAAAATGGCTTGTAAATTTTAGGGGTTAAAGAGAAAAAGGATCTTAAATTTCAAGTGGCATTATGCAATCAGGCCAAGATTGTTTAATTTACCACATGCTGGGTAATAGTCTGAGAAGGCTCCATGTTTCCAGAGCTAAAATAGGCTCTTTATTAACAGGGTGATTTGCAGCGAGGCTGTGGGCAGAGCTGGCATTCAAGCCTGTTCAAGTCCCCAGAGCATCTTCTAAACACTTCCTTCATGCTGTGTGCACTCCAAGATCTATTCAGGTTACTACAAAGATTTTTTAACAGGTGAAAAGTTAAAGCTAAAATGAGTCCAAAGTGCAGACTGTCACGACAGTGAAAACAGAAACAGGGGGTCAAGGAAACTCTCCTGTGAGAACATGATGTGAGAAGACTGCCGTATGCCAAGGCTGAGTGGGAGAGAAGTTATTCAGGGCTCTCCAAGATGCTCAGCTTCACTGTGTGCCTGAGTTTGCCATAGATCTTGGATTATGTAAGAGATGAAAACTACCAGCAATATGAGTAAAAGACTTGTTAAGAGTATACAAGAAGAGAAGTCTCAGACAAAGCCTGAACATGCCATGGTCCCAGTCTGGACTCGGCACTTTCAAAAGATCCTCATTCCTCCCACCGAGAGGATCTGCTCAGCTCAAACAGTGTGTGATACACCCTTGGGGCACAATGATGGCTTTAAATCCACAGATTTTTATGTTTCATGATCATGCCACCAGCTAGGTACCTCTGAAAGTAAGAGCAACTCTGCACTGTGTTGTACCAGAAGAAGAGCTAGATGGAGAGACATATCCTCAAATGATCTAATTGGAGGGTGCATTAAATTCAAGCAATTATATTTCAAAACTAAAACATTCTATTGAACTAAAAACAACGGGCAATTTTATGGCTCTACTCTATAATGAACTTCTCCAGATTTTAGAATGTGTTCAGGCCAATTTTCTAAATAGCTATGTTTTTAAATGCATTTCATCTCTGTTTGTATAAAAGAGTCATTACATTAGTCCATGGAAGATCATAAAATTCTTCCCTTCTGTGCCATAAATTTTTAGTTTCTGTCATTGCCTGACATTTGGCATATGCACTGGCAAACGATACAGCATAATTCATTCAATGTTCACCTTGTGTTTGTGAAGTTGTTACAAAAGGAGACATTCAGCTTCTGCTAAAAGGCTTGCTAAAGAGATGACTTATGTGACACAGATAAAAAATAATTAGAACCAAGTCCTGCAGTCTTTACTCTGGAAAAATTTCCAATAAAAGTCCATGAGAATCCCTGCAGGTTAAGGAAACAGAATTCAATAACAATATGCAATTAATGGAAAGATCTTTATGAACTTCAGCAAGTCCTGGACCTGGACACTTCCCTCTAAGCATTTTAGCTGCAGGTAAAATCAGGAAACCAAGTTTAGCAAGAGAGAATGGAAGAACCAGGATTTGTTCTCCACAACAAAAGAACCTCTCTGCGTTGAGGCTACAGATTTCAGACTCCAACTTCTTTAACCCTGTTCTATGCAAGCAGTACCTCTGCACCTCTGTCCTGTGCTCCTTGTGGCTGGAGGGCAAGTGGCTGAATTTGGGTCTACACTCCACCTGCTTTTTATTCAGGTACTTCTGATCAAAAACTCTGTGACCGTGACACAGAGGTCTCAAACTGTTTAATCATGTCATGGTTATTGCCTGAAGGTGCTGCCTGCTCGTCCTCCTCCCCGTATCTGTTCACTGGGAGAAAAACACCACTCAGGCTTTAGACAGTCTGCTGCCCCTGGCCCAGAAGCCAGAGGACACAGCACACTTCTGCCTCTCAGGTGCACCCTCTGGGGGGAAAAAGTGACCGAGGATTTAGGGAGGACCGGGGCATGAACTGGAGAATCACCTGCTGCTTCAAACCTCTGGAGGGCTTGGTGATGTCATATTGTATCAGCAACATTTACATGTTATTGGACCCTGCTCAACTCTGCATGTTAACCTATTTTTTTAATGAAGATTTTTAACAGAGCAAAACACAAGGTCACAATACACAGAAGGACCACCTGTAAAATCATTGCATGTGCAAAGGCAAAGTAGCAAACAAAGGACTTGAAAACTTTTTCATGCTTCCATTCTCCTGCAGCCCCTGCCAAGGTGGGGAGAGATCTTCTTTTGTGCAGAAAAGCAACTCAGATGTAACCTGCTCAGGGTAGCGCCACAAACACATAAATACTGCACGTGGCTAACAGGAACTGCTGACTCCATCTGCCAGCAGCAGACGAGCTCGGGAGACCAATGTAAATTCTAACCTTTAAAAGTGAAGATAACACATTTGAGCACATCCCCGTGCTGCCCTTGCCCTCCTGCTGCCAGCACGTGCAGTGCACAGGGGATGGCTGTACCCTCCTTAGTGCTGAGCACCTGCCAGATGGGGAAAAGAAGGCTCAGGACATGCTGTATATACCTGGCCTGGCTTGGTCAGGATGGAAACACAGAAGCATTTTGCTGATGTCCTTGCCAGCAGCACCAGGGGAGCACAGCAGCAGGACGTTGGAAGCGGTGGGACGGCAGCAGTGACTTTGCACTCACAGATTTGTGTGTGAACAGCCCAGCTGCCGAGTGTGGTCAGGCCACTGCTCATTCTGCAGCATGAAGGGCATGATTTGGTTGCCAAGACTCACTTTGGTAATCTCCATGGCAAACTCTAGCAGCTGAGCAGTGGAGAAGGAGGCTCTCCCATTTTGGGAAGCTAAGCACCTTCCTCCGCCTCAAACCTCACATCAACCACAGGTGAGGAAACTGGAACCTGCTTTTACATACTCTGCTAGGTCTATTAAAAATCTGCAGTATAAACTTAATGACAAGTGCTGTCACAGCTCCATAAATCTGCCTGCTGCTGCACAGGAGACTGCACTCCTCTCCCAGGACAGAGCACCAAAGCCAGCTGATCCCAGCAGAAGCTGACCCCTTTCATGCCACCACTCTGGTAGGTTTGACCCTCTGGTGTGGTGTGCCACAGTTTGACAACAAGCCTGCTCTTCCTGCTGGAAAACTGCTCCCAGCTGGAGGAAAAAAGCTGTGTTTGTACTCTGATAAAAGTGAAAAATTTTTAAACATTAGTTTGTAAACGGTCGGTGACCAGCTGTCATAAAATTTGATTACTTTTATGTAAGCTATTAAAAATAACCTTCTTTGAAATTTTCTTAGATAAAAATTATTTCAAGCTGTAACAACCCCATGGCTTAAATGTGATCTATTCAAATAATCAAAACACATAAAAATAAACATTCCTTTCAGTCAACTACCTGCATTTCTACCTGCAGCTCATGTAAGCTCTACAAAATTTATCTAATTGCTCAGCAAACGCTATTAAGTTCTACTTAAGATATATGTGTATATCTTTTGGGTGATTAAGACAAAAATAAAAAACTATCCCGGTTTAACCAAAAGCCCACATTTCACTCAAACAACTTTCTAAAAATCCTGTGTAAAATAACATCTTTAGTAATTAAACCACACCTTTCACCATTTTCTCAAACAACTGTAACATTAAAATTCTGGGTCTACAGGTGTGAGGCTGTAAACTTAGATAAATGTGCCTAAACATAACGTGAAATTCCGATTGTTACAAGAAATTTCGCAAAGGCCACGTGGATGCAGGACTCCTGGACAGCTCCTGTCAGGGCACTGACCCGCCTGCAACTCCCTGCAAAACACAGCAGAGCCCTTTTGCTAAGACAGGAGGGGAAGGGGGGGGGAAGGGGGGATGGAGGAGAGAAGCTTGGCATGGTGTGATATATTATTGGCTGCTTGACTTTGATTTCAACTTCCCCAATCCCCAAGGCACGACTGCATCACTTGTTAGGACAGTGGCTGCCATTCCTCACAAATATTTGGAAGCACACAGGCTAATTAAACGGTGGCACTGGGGAATCTGCAGCAAATGCCTGATGTGTCTGCTGCTGAATCACTGCCTGAGCAGCCAGCAGCTCCGTGTCAACTTAATATCTCTGTATTAATGAAAGTAACTTAACCCAGGAGAGAGGAAAACGATCACCATTCAAACACACAAGTGTCCTGATTAGCAAAGGACAAGGGGGAAGCATTTTCTCTATCACCATGGAAACTTAAATAAAGGGCCCGTAATTACAATCTAAATTCTGGAGAGATAATGAATACATCTTGAGATCTGCAGATGTTGTGTAGCATATACATATTTCTAGCAACTTCAACTCAATTACTTCTATGCAGCATCTGTTTTACAAATCAACTTCCCACTGCTCCTAAGGAGGCATGTGGGATTTTTAATTTTTTTTTTTTTTTTCCCAGAGGAGACAGTGGGGGAAGAAGGGTGACCTCTTTTTCTGGCAAGGTATTTCAAACTACCACTATTTATTTAGAAATTTCAAACACCCAGTCAGTTACAAAGTTAGCTTACAGGCATTCAAATACACCAAGCTAAAACGCATGAAATAAATAATTCAAGAAGTCTCTGCAGTGTTACCAAGTATAAAGAACAACTTATCGTTTGCTCCAAGCCTACCCAAGAAAAAGAATTACTGAATAAAATACATTATGTAGGTGTGAAATATAGAGGTACTGCACATATCCTGTCTGCCTACATATTAAAAAACAACAAACAACAGTCATTTTGGCTGAACAATGGAAACTTTCCAAATGCCAAATTTCTGGTTTTCCTATACATTTAATGTTGCTCTTCTGCATCCACTTTTGTCTTAGAGATTTTGATTCTGCTGTACGGAAGTCAGTGGGAGTTTCAATGGGAACATCACCAAGCCCCGAAGGAAGCAGAAGTAGTACACAAAAGAAATGCATTTGATCACATAAACAAGACAATATCAGTACATCTATGCATAATGCATGCACTCAGAGCATCCCAGGAGCACTTGTGGCTGTGCTATTTGCTTTTACAGAAAGAGTCACACAGGTCTGGCCTTAAAATTTTCATGATCAAGATGACAGAGAGGAACAGTGATCTGTAACAGCTCCTACCTCAGCAAAACCCAGAACTGTGCACAGAAAGAAAAGGGCTTTTCTTTGGAAAACGGGCAAGGTCTGCTGCAAACAAGGGATTTGTTAAAGCTTCTCAGAGAAAGGAGGAACATTTTGTACAGGGAACACGCAGCAACACACATGGAGTTGCTCCTATCAATTCCTAGGTGGCTACAGCTCTGCAGTAGTTTTCAGTCTGGAGTCTTCTTCCTGCTCTTGCTGTCAGACACTTGAACTGGGAATTCAAACTGATGCACAAAGTAATGCAACTGCCTGATTTAGGCTTGACTGAGGGGGAGGGCACCCAATCCAAACCCCTCCCTTAGATCCCAAATGTGTTCAAAATCACTGGAGTAGACCCACACTTCTACACACTGATAGGACACTGCTGACTAACACCCCCTGGTCTTTTACTAATGGAGAGGATTTCTCCTTGCACCATCCCTATGTGTTTTCATCCCTTTCTGCCAGGTATAAAAAACAGGGAAAAATTTGGTGTCCAGTGCTAAAGGTGAGGTTCGCCCCTCTCTGCTAAGTGTCAATAGACAGTGCCCTGCTTTTGCCATCTCTGCCTCTCCATCTGTCCTCACCCCATGGCCAAACCAACTGGGAAGCTCCCCAAGGGGAGTGCATTTGGGTGTTTGCATGAAATGCAGGCAAAGAGAATCACAGCTTAGAAACCTTTGTACCAGGGGATATTTACAACAAAAATAATTTTTAAGAAAAGAGAACAAAACAACAGAAGAGAGAGGAATCACAGAAAAAGGCATTTTTTGGCTCTGACCACCTCTACAGTGAAACAATACAGCAGTCAGAGCAATACACCCCAATTCTGCGCACTGCTGTGCAAAGAAATAGAGGACTGCCCACAGAAAACAGCATGAAAACCAGCATATTTTCCTGTTGTTTCTTTCCTACTCCCAAAATTGGATTTTAAAAATAGGAACATGGGATTCCATATCAAACTGGCTCTCACTGTGCTGCCTAAGGTTCTTCCGTAGCTATAGGAAATGGCAGCCAAGAGGCTGAACCACAATCATCCCTGATTTTCCCAATCACCTACTTTACATCTTACATGTGGAGCAAATATGAGTCAGGCTTCATTCGTGCTACTGGGTTCTATTAGCACAGGCCCAGGATTTGTGCAGAAGTGGAAGAAAAGAGAGATTACACACTGTAGGAGACACTGCTAAGACAGGAAAACCCCTGGTGCGGATGCAGTTACATCCATGAGTCAGCCTGCAGCTCTCTGGCAGCTCAGGTTAGGTTGTGTGCACGAAATGTGCAGCTGCAGAGGCAGAAAAGCACCTTCTGTCAGCAGATGTCATGTTACACTGGGGACACTGCAGAGCACAGGTGGAGCTGAGTGTGCTCTCGGGTGTGGGGCTGGAAAGGCTCATGGGCTCAGAAACTAAACATACTGCTGGATGCCAAAGGTTGGTGAAGTAGAAAACACTGTCCTTTCTTTCCAACAAAAAAAACCTTTCCCCTCACCAGTACTGTTTTTGTGACAGTTTTCCTGGTAGCTTTCATACCACAATGGGTTGAATTCCTTCAGGTTCCCCATCCATCATTTCTTCTATTTGTTTGTTTGGCTTGGATATGAACTTCCTCAAATGCAAGGGAGTCACTTCCTAAACTTCCTCCAGTACACCTAAGGAAGCTTCTCTGGATTGGCACTAGTTCCTTTCAGCTAGCAGAAATCAAACTGGCCAAGGAAACGTCCAGGAAACTCAGGTCACTGACTTTGCTCCTCTTTAAAGCAGTTTCAGCACTCCACATGAGACCCAGTGTATGCACACACCATTCACAGCACCCAAACATCAGCTTCACACCCACAAGCCTTTGTTTGCTGATTAATAGTGTGGAAATGAACTCCCTCAAGAAGATATTTGTTTGGATTTGCTACAGAAAACAACAGCATTGCAACAAGGCAGATATTCATTTTCCCACTGATTTTTCTAATTGTAACTTTGTTTGCTGCCAGAGGGTTGATTCACCACAGCTCCCCTTTACTGCTGCAGTAACACCACAGCACTCCCGGGAAAATCACCAACTTTGGGAGCAGCAGTGGGTGGGAATGTGGTGCAGCAAGACTCACATGCCTTCAGGACCGAAGCTGTCACCCAAAAGAAACAACCCTGTCCTCCTGCCCTTCCCCTCTTCCCTCTGTTTCAATTTTGGCAGTCACATGGCCAACTCACCTGGTTTAAAAGTAACAGGGAAGGGGCTGCTGGGTCTTGTTTGAAGCAAGAGGCTGGGCTGCTTCACCACACAGTGGCTTGCTCCTGAGGCCAGGCATGGGAAGCAGCTCAGCTGTGTGACTGGGGAAGGATGTTGTATCTCAGCTGCAGTTTTACATCAATAACAGGCAATTGCAAAACTCAGGCCCAAGGGGTTTACAGCTACATTATTTATGGCTATAAGTCTAACCCTTAAAACTGACCTCAAGACACAGAACTCCAGCAAACCACAGGGCTCTCATTAATCCAAATTCAGGGCTTTCTCTCCAGCACCACCAGTCTCATTATTTGCTAGAAAATACTCCCACAACAATTATGCTCTATAGACTGTACAGGTTTGAATCTCTCTCAGCCCAAGGAGATAAATGCCTCCAAACACCCAGCTTGTGGGGGAAAGTCCTCATGAGTCCCTCCAGGGATGCTTCATCTCACAGGGGACTGAGCTCTCTAGGAGGGGAGCACCTGCCTGGACAAAAGGGAACTTTTAGGTGGTGCAATGATGCCATGAGAGCATCAGCTGTTTCCATGGTCATGGTGATGCCTTAGGTTTTAACTTTCATATTTTTCAGATTCTTCACTGCTCAGTGTGTAACTCTGAAGTTTCTTGTAGCCTGTTAATTTCTGCTCTCTCATGCTAGGCAGACATAACAAAGCCTCTCCAGGCCTGCTCTTCAAGGACACCCAGACTGTCCTAGGCCCAAAAAGTATAAACCAAAGAGCCACTAAGGGGGGCAAGCAGAGGGGAATTACATCATTAAACTGAATCTTTTATAGGTTTGGTTCATTTGCATAACAGGGTTAATTCTCCAATTTAAGTGTGAAGAACTCGGGGCCTGTTGTCCATCTTGGGGTCCATCTTGGCAGTGGCCTCTGGCTCCCCAGGGGTACCTTTGAAGGCCTTTCAAATAAATACCTACCTTTATTCCCTTACTCCTTTCTAGTCTCTGTTTCTAGGAGGCCTCTTAAGGCATCAGTGGGAGGGGATTTTCTACACATTTTGCTATGGACTGATTTAAGATTCAACCCAAGTCATTCATGCTGGTCTACAAATAGGTACTGATGAAGTGTCCCTAAGTCCATCTGTGGAAACTGCATGAGAATCACACAAACAGCATCTGCGGAGGTACAGCCCAACCACACCTTCCTCATTGCCTGCAAGACCCCCAGAGCTCAACAATGACATTCCCTGTCCTTAAAACTACACAGTTTTACCTCCAAGACTGTAATCTCCCTATTTCTTTTCATTGCAGAAAATGAATTTTCCCTTTGGTTACTAAAACCACTTCAGGAGTCTATGAGGCCACTCCAAAGGATGGCTGCTGCCACCAGGTCATTACAACAGCCAAAAAATTAACTAGGCACAAGGAATTTATATCCACACCCCTATCTGGCAAAGGGTGAAGATCAACACCAGCTCACCTTTTGGCAGAGTGATCCCATCTTATATAACCTTACATTAGTGGGTTTTGTGCTGTTAAGCAATGCAAGGAGGCTGGGAGGTAACAGGGATGGATCATCTGTGCTTCCAGCAAGCCCCTGCAGGCCAAGCTAGCAACAACTGCAACAGAAAAGAAGAACCACCAAAAAAAGAAAAAAAAAAAGCCAAGCAGTACTACTGCTTGTGTCAGCACACAGAAATACTATGTTCCAGCTCTGCACAGAGTGCTGCTAGTATTGCCTGCACGTAACCTCCACCACAACACAATGAGATCATTCACACCTGCCTCGCCTGTAGTAGGAGAGGGAAGGTGAGGAGGCAGGGTTTCTAGGAGAGAGGCAGCATTTCCCAGATGCTGCCAAGATGCTGTTTATTGGTAAATGAAGTCTCTTGAGTCCTAAACAACCTTCCCAGAGGAAGATAGAGTCGCAACTGCCATATGGAGAGTGGGAAGAGGATGTCACTTAGCAAAAGTGGATCAGAAAATACATGCACAAACACACACGCTCACACACAATTTGTTCTGTAACTGCACAGAATGGCAAAATCCATTTCATCCTCTCAAATAAATCCTTCTCCATACAGCTTATGCAACCTTCTAGATGACAAGAGCAGATGAGAAGTACTCCTGAACAGAGCATCCTTCCCCATGCCCCCAGGGAGACGGGCACAAGGAAGCTTTGCCCTCCAGACAAGGAACTTGGTGAAAACCCAAACCACTGATCTACTGTGGGCTGACAAAGATACTGTGTCTAAAACCATTGACTGAGGATGAAAAGCAATGCTGACAAGCCCAAGACAGAGCTGGCAATGGTACCACCTTCAAAAATTTGTGTTTTGAACCACTGCTTGGCTTCACTTCCCCAGCTGTAAAGCTGACATGCCACAATCCACCCTCCTCTCACAGCTGTTGTGTTCTCTTATCCCCACTGACTCCTGGATGAAGATCCCTTATAATTTGAAAATTTGAAGACACAGAACCGCAAAGGAATACTTCAAATATGAGTAGGAACATTGTACTGCCTTCTCAAGGACAAAAGTCTGTGCACAAACACTCTGAGTGGTTCTGAATTTCCCAGAGAGAAAGCATTCAATGCAAGCTCACGTCTGCACTTCACTTCAGAAAGCCATGGGCTTGTATCACATTCTTCAGAGACCAGATGCATGCCCCCAGTCACGTTTGTGCTTCGTCCCACTCGAGCTGCCAGGAGTATTTTCTCTGAAGTGTTTTTGTCCACTGTCCGCCTTTGCTTTCATTCCCTTAGTGCTTGTGGTGGTATTGATTCAGTGTAGCCTCTTTAAATGTCCTTCTTAGAGCACAGGCACTGATTTTTATAGGCCTACATTCTGGCTAGAACACTGGCTGGCTCCATACCCAGACAGGTGATAAAATTCATAAACACTTCACTTCTCAATGTGGAGACTGGCCATCTAGCTATTTCAGTCTCAAGTTCAAGCAGAAATTTAATTTATCACATAATCAACATCTTTTTCTTATGGGTATATTTTGCTATATGGGTTTACAGGACCTAATGAAAACCTCACTTCTTGCCTAGGATTTCCTGTCCATGTGAAGGGTCATTTACTGAGGTCAGGAGTGTTCATACAGAGCAGAAAGAATAATTTCCTTTACTACAGCAATTACTGGCAAAAATCAATGACCCCTGTTAAGCTGGAGGCCAAGGTAAGTAAATGCAATAGTGCTTTCTAGATTTAAAAACTCCCAGAGCCTCAGAGGTGTGCTTCTCCTTACACATGTGCTGAGGAAAACCAGCCAGCCATCTAGACAGGGGTGTCATACTTCCTAGCATTCCAAGGCCATAAAAATTATTGTAGCGCAACTGAAATGCAACCTTTAGCTGGCACTGAGATTGTCCAATTGATGGGGGGGAAAAAAATCTCTAAGTTCTCCTTGCAGTGGAAGTACTGTCCTCACCTGTGAATTACTCCAGTGCTGTGAGCAGTGTCTGACAGCCTGGGAGGCTTCCACCACAGCACTTGCTGGGCTAAAATAGTTCAGCTGTGCTTCAGAAGGCTCAGCTCTGCTGCTGTGTCTGTCCCCGTGCCTTTTCGGGGCAGTGTCTGCAGAGACTGAGAACTTAATGGTCACTTTGGCTTTCTGTTTGCAAAGGACAACAGCCCTGAGGGAGAAGTGGGCTAAAGCCCTTGCTTTCATTGCAGTTATTGCTGTTCTTCATTTTTTTTGTTATTACAGTTTTTTTCCCCTTTAGATTCATGCTGGGAAGCAGAAGGACTGGCCACCTCTACCCTTCTTGCAGTGCACTACTTTCAGATGTGGTTTATTGCTCCACTGTTTGGTTGGTTTTTTCTTTTAAATTCTTAAGCCAAATGTGCAATGATGGATCTGGCAGCCACACTCCTGCCAGCCACCCCCAGTCAGCTGAGCAGCAGCGTCTCAGCCATGGGGGGATGCAAGGGCTGCTCTCTCCCTGCTCTGCACTGTGAGACATTGTCACAAACACTGAGGTCAGACAATGGACAAGGGTCTGAGAGAGCAAGTTCATCTGTTTCTGCAAAATTCACGACCACATGATTTGCCACTGGTGGCTGCAATCTGCACACACAGAAGCCTCTGCCTTGCCATCGTTCCTTCTTAAACCAAACACCTGGCACTGCAATACTTCCTGCCGAGCTACCTTCTCAGTATTAAACTGTGGATCAAAAGCATTCAAAGTAAAAAAAACTTTTCCTTGCATTTGTTTGAAACCTCAGTACAACTTTACTCTAGCATCATTTAATTACCGACCAGCAGTGGGCAGCAGCCAAACCTGCACCCTGTGATTAACCTGCCTCATGGTATCTGATGGATGTTTGACTTAAAAACCCAAGAATTTCATTGCTCAAACAATTTATTAGAACCTTAAGCCTAAAAATGGTTTTCAATAATATGTGTTCTGCTTCAGAGCCTAAGAAAATCTACTCTGGGAGCCAGGAAACATTTCCTAGGAGGCAAAAATGTGATCAAAAACATATTTGATAAAAAGGAGAAGGAGTAATGATAGTTTTTAACTACGGTGTTATTTTATTTCCTCTCAGAAGCATGCTGTCAGTTTAAGAGAAGGGAACATTTATTGGATTTTGTTTTGCATCTCTTTTAAAAAAAATTATTCTCACCTAGGGTTGCAGGGTTTTTTCCCCCTAAACCAAATAAACTGTATATTGGAATGACCTTGTAACGGGTTTCTGTGGCTCTTTAATCACCAGTGGCTGTTAAATGAAGCATATCTATTTTCTCTGTTACATTACTATTGGCAACCAGGTCTTCAGTAAGTGCCCAGAAATATTTCCATGGCAACAAAAAGCATTCAGCATTGCTACTGTTTTGTGCCAATTTAGCTTTAAAATATTCTATTGTGGAGAGAAATATGGTACATTAAGTGAAATAAAGTCAAGATGCAATGTTCTGAAAATAATACAAGGATAAACAGGAAACATGTATTTTGCAGAAATGGGGGGGGGGGGGGGAAACTGCCAAATGGAAGGAAAAAATGTTCAAAGCTCATTTTGATGCTACTGAACAGCTTTGCTGAATGTCAGCAAGTCCATGTGTCACTTACATTGTCACTTAGGGTTAGGTAAAAAACTAACAGAAATAAGGGTACCTCAAACATCTTCTCTTGATCATTTTAATCCATGACTGAAATTTTAAGTTGCCAGGGTATTACAGTCTCTCTGCATGTCTAGGTTACCATCAGAAGAGTTCACACTCTTGATATCAGAGAATGAATCTAAAGGAAAAAGAGGAAATAAAGAGTTGAAAAATAAAATACAAAGAGCATGTGTGTTTTGGAAGTGAAAGTTCACTTAGAAGAGCAAAATGAGTTCTTCCACATCAAAGGGTCTGTGGAAGACATTTTCAAATCACAGTTCAGCACTTTCTCTCCCATTATACGGCTTAGTTCTGAGAAAAAAAGGCATCAGCTCCTAGCCCTCTAACCCTCAAACAGCCAACTTTTATGACTATGAAGTCTTGAGACCATTGCATGGCTCTTTGTGCAGCACATTGCAGAGATAAAAAGATTAACGTCTATCTGAGACCATCTGGAATGATATTTCCTAGGGTCCAAAAAGCTATGCAATGCTCCCTGAAGTGCTTGGTGTGGAAGCAGAGAGCTCTAGGAAGCAGCACTGTAGGTGCTGGGGAGCTCTGTGGGACCAGCCTTCCAGTCCACAATGGCTTAGGGAGAAGGAAAGCCAAAAAATATTGAGAGAGTCGAACAGCAACTTGACCAGTACCTGCTCTCAGCTGGGAGAGAGGTCCAGAGGGACCCTCCCTTGAGCTGCAGTGATGGGTCACTCTGGCATCTGTCTGTCCCTAAGTCTCACCAGGAAGCTCCATCTGGTCCATCACCCGCTCCTAGGACCCGTCTTTCTCAGATGTCCCTGCAGACAAGGCTGCAGGTGACAAAGAGCTCTGACAAGGACAGCAGCTTATTCCTGGGCCCCATTTCCATAAGAGCTCACCACCTTTCCTCCCACCTGCTGTGAGCAAGAGTGTGGCCCAGAGAGAGCAGGATGCCCTACAAATGATGCATTTGGCACCTGGCTGAGCCCCAGGATTTGCTGTGAATTGTTCCAACAGCCCCTCCTGAGCTACAGGCTCTGCAGGAGACAAGGTTAGGCCCTGGACAGCACTTGTCCAAGAGGATCCACAGCCCGAGCACTCCCTGAATGGACACCTTGTGCCCTGCTCCATGACTTCTGTGCACACACTGGTCACATAATCCAAGCACACACAGCAAATCCAGCCCTGCAGCAGCACTGGTTCAGTGCCTATGGACAAACCCTGTGGGCAGGATATTGCACAGGCAATGTACAGGGGTACCAGAAGGTAGGGGTTGGGCTCCAAGAGATACAACTCCAAGGTATTTAACCTGAGAACTGGCAATCATTCATTTGGAATACGAAACAAGCAGTCCCAGTTTGGGAGGCAGAACAACAAGACCAAAAGCACTTTTAAATTATTTACTCCCTGGCTATAACAGAGTGAGAAATGGCAATAAAGAAAAGAGCTAATTTTCCAGTCATTAAAGAACACCGTCTAAGGCTTATGCCTTCTCAGTCTGATATTCCTGTTAAATACAAAAACAAACCAGCTGATCTTCCACAGTCTGCACAGAAAATATGTAAGACTTCCCTAGAAGCCAAGAGTGATGAAAAGCTCCTGGTCATAATAAAACACACATTTTCAAAAGCATCTACCACCTGCTTAAACAAAACAAAAAAAACCCTTTTAGATATTTGAAGCCAAATTCTGTAGATCCTCAGTGATTCTTAAGTTCTTCATCTGCTCCATATTGTAGAACCCAGTCCCCTCCCCCATCCTCTTTCCACCCTTATCCCCACTCCTAGGATGTTTGTAAAGAGCAGCTTTATCCCAGCAAGACCCAAGGATGTCAGCAGGACTGCAGCTTTCCCTGGGTGTAGTCAGGACATATGTCTCCACCAGACCTCTGTGACCCAGGAAACCTCCAGCCACACTTGTGGTGACACTGAGTTGGGCACAAGTCACGTGGCTGAAACTCAGTCCTGGGCTCAATATCCTGAAAACACTCTTGCTGTCATTTAAAGATCAGAAATCATAGTTAGGCCTATTTAAAACTGAAAATATCAAACTCAGTTCTCCTTCTCATAATCTCCTGCCTGCTGTCTTCTTCAGTCTTCTTTGAAAAGCCTGTTGGGGTGGTGGGAGGGGAGGAAAGCGATTTGGGAGCCTTTCATCCATAAAATCATGAGATATGGCTGGCTTTTTAGTACAGCATTTCACAGCACATGGCACAGTAACATCTTGAGGTTCCTGGCACAGAGAAACAAGGTTTGAGATTGCTATTAAAGATATATATATATATATATATATATATATATATATATATATATAGTGACGCAAAGGCAGATGGTTCTCAAAGCAAAGGCTTAAGGCTAAACATTCCCTTTGAAGGGTCCTACTACCAGAAACTAAAAAGGGAGGGAAGTAAAACACCCCTTGCTACAGCAACAGGGCCTGATTGCCTTCTAATACACAGCATTTCACCCTGGAGATCTCCACTTCTTTCAATGAGATTAGTCTCACAAACAAGGGAAGAATTGGAAAGGTTAGATTTTTCTTTGGGATTTGGGGAGTTTTATTTTAGCTGTGGGAAACAGAGAGAATACAGAACATAATGAGCAGATTAGCAACTAAATCAAATCAACAGCCGAAAAGAAAGGTCTGGATAATGCAGTCAGGGCGCGTGCCAGCTGCTTACCTGCACAGCGTGCCTTGCCATTAGCACCGTTTAAGGAGCCACCCAAGCTGAGGCTGTGCTCGTGACCTCCCATCCTCAAAGAGGGCTCACCTTCTTCCTCAGCGATGGGAGGAAGCCGATCAAGAGGCTGGAGATCTTCGCTGGTCCAGTAGGATCCATTGGCTGTCAAAGACCTGGAGCTTTCAACGCACTCCTCTGGTGAAGCGCTGGTATTTTTAACCAGTTTTTTCCTCTGTGGACGCATGTCAGAGCCATGAGGGAGGTTTTGTGAAGCCAGATCAGGGCTTCCAATGTAACCGTCTTCTCTAGGATAGAAATATTCCTCATCCCAGAGGTCCAGGTCTCGTTCATCATCTGATTCCTCAGAATAATCCTCATAAACGCCTCCATTATTCTCCAAGTCCTGGGTCCTCTCTTCTTCTGGCTTATGACCCACTCCACTCAAATTTAGCAGTGAGGCAGATATGGAGTCTCCTGCCTGTTGGATCGCTTCGTATATTTGAGACATCCAAGAAGACAGTGGCTGGAGGAAATTCTGAGCAGCCTCAGAAGCCATGTTTAACACTATGCCGGTGTCTGGTGATCAGTTGTTCAGCTTTGCCAGCATGTCACTTACAATTCAGGGAGCTACAGAATAAGCACCATAAGAAATTACTGTAAATTGCTTGTCCATCAACACCTGTCGACACACTATCTATGTAAGATGTCTAGAACCGAGAGGGGAAAATGGAAAAAGCACTTTTACCCGTTGAGAATACCACCAGAAATCCAGAAATGATGGACAAATTGCACATATTCCTGCAGAGATCTGGAAAGCTTTTATTCGATTGTTAAACCTTAGATAAAAATAAGAACCAGAACCTTGGAACACAAGTACCTTTTTGAAGTGCACACATTCTGGTTACAGCTGTCAACAGACCTGGGGGAAAAAAGGTACAAAAAAACCTGCAATCAAAAATCTCAGATAACCTCCTGGCCCAAATTTCTATCACATCCTTAGCATTAGTATGACCAGGTGAGAAAACTGAAAGGAGGAGAATCTGGGGAGAATTGTGTTTTGAATAATGAAAATGACAGGCCTAAAGCTTGCAGTAGCAGCCCATGGCAGACAACCATCTCAAATGCTTTGCTGCAGAAAGGCTGTGAAGAAACTCTCTCTGCCCACAACCCAGAGTCGTTTTGCCATTCACAGAAATGACAAAAAAAAGCTGAACAGAGGAGGTGGAATATTATGGATATGAAATTACTGGGAACAGAAGCAAGTTAACAAAAGCACTGGTGTTATCTCGAGATGATGCTTTCTCAAAATTCATCTAAACTCTAAATAAAAACATAACTTGCAGAAAGTTAACATGCCTTTTTGCCCAGTATACATCTTCCCACATCATCACAAGACAGATATTCTTTTAGGAGCTCTGAGAAGGAGAAACCTACAAATAGGATGATGGGTTTAGGAAGAAAGAATTAAATAGGTGCAGATTTTAGTCTAAAAGACAACTAAAAAGAAGATTCAAAAATTAATACCAATGTCTTGCTGAATTGAGAGGTCTGAAAGCAATCAAAGTATAAAAGGATGAATACAGTGTAACTGCAAGAAAATAAGCTCAGCAGCAATGTGCATTACCTTATGAAATGATCTCCAGAAAAATGTAGTGGGAATATCAGTGTTGTGGATCTTTAAATGGAGCACAAACAAGAAAGATCCCACTTTGCTTGGTGAGCAGCTATTTTAGACATGAGATCAGTGACTTAAGAGGACTTTACCTTAAAAAAAACCCTGTGCCAAATAATTTGGTTCAGTGATGTTGATTTATACTGCAGACACTTCCAACAGGTTTATTGTCAGCTTCAGTGTGCTAAGAATTGCAGCCCTAACAAGGGCAGTAAATGAATGCTGGTTACCAAAGGCATTTTAAAAGCTGTAGCTGTCACAAACTCTCTGGGCTCAGGGCACACACTGTTCCAGCATCCGTCTGGCAGCCTCCAGCCCTCAGCTCAGCCCCTGGGACTCAGATAAAGCTCCCTGCCACACATTAAATCTTTGGCAAGGAACAGACAGTGCCAGAGACTCGCTTCCCAGGTGAGATGTTCCCTTCACTGACTCTCCTCTTTCCAGCCCTGCCCTGGGCAAAGCCTCTCTGCTTTGTGCAACTGATTTTCTCATAGACCAGAAGAGATTAAATGCTTCAAACAACCCATTTTCAACAAGATGCAGATTACTGGTAAATCACAGCACCAGAGAAATCACTGGTAGGAGATGGTACTTGTAACAGTGAGATTCTCCCAGGCTTGGAGGGAAATAAACTCTGGTGGGTAAGTGCTAGATACTGGATACAATTTTAACCTGTCATTTATTTACAGGCAAGAGCAAATGAACCTCTCATTTTTGATGAAAGGAGAACTTCACAGTGCTCTCCCTCTGTCTCAGCAGCAAGATCCATGACAGCAGTAGCCCTCAGAGGGATGCAGACGTCCAGGAGTGATGGCTAACCAATGGAGGTAAAATATATGGGTGCTGAAATGAAGTGCTGATCTGTTCTAAAAATCAACAGAACATAGCCTTGGGATATTTGCATAGGAAATAATTAGCTCCTCTTGTTATTAGATTTTGAAGCTAACACCTGATTTGTCCAACAGTGCTATCCCACTTCTGGATGCTGTGGCTGGCTACACCGCACTCAGGCAAACATCACAGGGAGGTTGGTACCACAACCATAAGGATGGAGGGAGTTTTCAAGGCAGGATTTTGCTTTAGTAAGGGAAGTAAAGCAGTGACCTACAGCCACCTGCAGAGCTTGGATGTGGTCACTCAGTCATCTGAAGCAGTAGATAGAACTTGAACGTGAACTTTCATATACCAAGCAGTTGCCTGTAGCCTGGGGAAAAATATAACACACACATGTACACACATCCACAACTCTACCCAAGACCTGGACATAGCCTGGATTGAATCCTAAGAACTCCAACAAGTGGTTTGATTTCAGTTTATAGACAATAGACAGACACTGATGTGTATTTCACCAGAAAAATCTGAACCACTTTGCAGTAACACCTGCAACTCCCATGTGCAACTTGCAACCCAGTGCCTACATAATCCCTACATGCAAAAACAATGTCTTTTCCAGGGTGCCTGACTCTGTTTCACCTTTGCTTTGCTTCTTCTACCATCCTCTCCCTCTTACTGAAGACTCCACAGTCACTGATATGCTGAACAACTGGAGTTCAGTTGAATTATAAATGGTTTATTTTTGTACTTGCAGCAGATGGATAAAATGTGTAACAAGCTGCAGACAAGTTTAGGCGGGCAACAATTTTACAAACGCACCAGAGGATCAAAGAGGGCTGAGCTGTGTTACAGGCTTGCTGTTTCCCAGGAGCTCTCTCCATTAATTAGGAGACACTGCTCTAACAGCGTGTTTATGATATATTTCACAACATGGCCTTTTCAACATAACGGATTTTTACTTTTGATTTCTCTAACAGTTTTGACTTGCATTAGAAGAAAAAAAAAAACTAAAAGAACAGAGAAAAGCATAAAATGTGTGGGAAATAAAAAGAAATCCATTTCTTTTTAAAAGTATTCATCAAACAAGAGAGAGGAAAAAAGCAGTTTAGCAAATTCACTTCAAGTTCCATCTTCTGAAACCACCCTTAAGAATTTTCACACCAAATCACATGCTAAACTCGAAGTTGTTAGGGGTTTTTTTCCTCTCCTGGAAAATCAGATAGCTAAAAGGATCAATGCTAAGCCTCTCACAGAAGCCATCATAACCTTTACTACAATCTATATTCCCTTGTCTTGATAGGATCATTATTCCTGAGTAGCATTCCCATTGAGAGGTGCAATTACTGTATTGCTAAAAAAAGTAGACTATTAGCAGAATTTCAAACACTACCCCAATGCAGAAGTTTATAATATTACCAAAGTGTCTTTCAATCTTCTTGATACGTAGGTTCCTAAAAAAAGTGACATCAGGTGTGCATTTCTTAATATTTTCCTTATTCACCCTGTTGCAGAGTGTAGGCACAAACTTCCTTTTGTTCAGTCACTTTTTGTGCGGCCCTTGGAATAGTTTTCTACCAAACCCCTCCCTTACAGGCAGAACACAGGTTGAAAACAGATCATATCCATTAACAGGAGCTTTATTTGTGTGGACATCAAAGAAGAGCAGTGTGATTGACCCAGCATGAAGCTCCGCTCCAAGTTTAGGGGGAAAAATCCTAAAACAAGGTGTGAATCTGAGCTGATGCCCAGAACATCAAGGATCTGTGCAAAAGGTAAGGCCATTTTGCTTTTCATGGAAAGGGGAAATAAGGAAGGCTTGAAGGGGTAAGATTTTTTGAGCTACTGAAAACTGTAATGAGCCTGATCCTCATTTCAGACTAGAATCCAATTAGCACACATTTAAAATAGCAGAGAGGAGGTTAGAAATGTACTCAGATGAAGGCAGGCAGCAGCAACACTGGGCCAAGAAATCCTCTATCCTAGTTCTGGGAACAATCTGGACTCTTTGCTCCTCTTGCAGTTGCCAGAATTGTATCTAACAAGATGCTAGCAAAGCCCTTGCACTCTCACCAAACATTACTATGATGAAAATGTATTTCCAGCTGAAACTGTCACAGTGCCAAGCCCAGCCTGTGCACTTGAAACTGTTCAGGGGGTTGGAGCCTCCTGCAGAAGTGTTGTGAGGTAAGTTCACAGACAGTGCCGAAGGTTCACATCAGTTGTGAGCGTCACTACTGACCAAACTTCCCCAAGGTAAAAACAAAACAGAAATACAGAACATCTGGTAACTTTTTGGCCTATGTGCTATAAAAATGCTATTTAAGTGGTTGAATTTAACACACAGAAGAGAAGACAGAGGCACTTTCCAAGTGATTATGTGCTCTGTGATAATAGTTTTCAGCTGGTGAATCAGAAACTCCAGGGCATTCAAGGAAAATCTAATGGTTGATGCCAATAAATTAGACACATCTCATTGGAAACGTTCATGGGTTACAAATCAACACAGTAATAAAGCCACTGCTGCAGAGCATTGGTCCTGCAAGCCCCAGAATGGTGAAGAGAAAACAAAGATGAGCTCAGGCAGACAGCAATGTACCCGGCTGCACGGGGCTCAGCCCACGCACAGGAAGCCTGCAGACTTATTTCTCACTCCCAAATCATCTCATGTCTTTGCAGGCAGCTCGCTAGTGATGCTGTGCCAAATTAGTTGTAAAAATTGATACCCAAATGACAAAAGTGGTTTTGATCAGGATATTTAGCCCCATGTTGTCTCCTCCTTTCTTTTCATCCCTTTTTTCCTGCTCTCCTTTTGTCAATAACAATGGCAACAATTACTAATCCTCACGGCTTCAGTGGGATGGGAAGAAGAGGAAAGAGGTAGAAGAAAAAAAGGAATTATGCAAATGTGACATTTATCGTTCAAAATTGTGGAGCCTTTTTCAAAAAAAACAGGTCTCTCCATCATACAGAGTACATGATGACAAATTCAAGGAAAAAAAAAAAAAGTTCCTGGAAGACCAGCATTCAAATATTGTGCTCAGAAGCTCCAACAGCAATGGGGCTGAGGAGCTGATGATGATTTCTTATGCTGACCTCTTCACACCTTTGTTTTTGCCTAGGCTGTAAGAACTACTGAAATCAGAGGTGTGTTCATCTCATGTAAGTCCAGGGCACCCAGAAAGCAGAGGATATGTGAAAGCACAGATAGATATTATTGCCATCAAAATATTAATACTAAACCTGGGGGGATTTTCAGGAGAGAGAAAATGTCTACACTTCCTTGGCCATAATATTTGGTTTGGATATTCAGGCGAGCCAGATTCTGACTTGGCACTGGTGTTAAATCCAGAGTCGCTCCACTGAAGGCAGTCACATCCTCCAAATCAAAATAAAGCCCTTTGCATTTAAAGGGCCACTTGTCACCAGAGGCACAAAAAAGCCCTTAACTGTTCCATGCCAAGTGGTTGTACAAAAAGCAGCAATGAATAACTTCATTTATACTTCTCCAGCCGAGGGTTACATAAAGGGCAAAAAGAAATTCACAAATCATTGGAGTATTAGAAAAGTGGTGTTAGTAGAGGCAACTGTTCTCTCTCAGGCTAAAAGAGCGAGAAACATCTGTAATTACTGGATTAGGGGAATGAAAGAAGAAACCTGCAGTCAGAAATTACAGCACATTCTGTAATTGAGCTGCTGCCATTTGCCAGCTTGCATGAAGACAGAAGAGCCAAAAGCAAATCACAAGTTCAAAAGGCTGGAGAAACACCAATTTACACCACCACTCGAACCCACCCACCTGTGCTGTCAAGCTGTTCCCTAGAGCAGACCCCATAGACTCCACCCTGCCTGCAATTGTGCTACCCAGTCTGCAGCAAGTGAACAAACCAGGGTCAATCAGAGCAATTACTTGCATGGAAATTAGCAGTGGGAGAGCATGTCTAGCTGTTTAACAAAATGAAGATATTTTAGAAACATTTAGAGGAGTCACCCAGTTCCTGTTACTCCTTCCCCCACGCACACACTCCATCCTTGCAGAGCCTGTGGGAATTGCTCTGTGTGGACCACCACCGAGCAGTGCAGACAGAGCTGTTTGGGAGACAAAAATGCAGGGGATGATTCCTGGTGATCCATCTTTGTGTGCACACGTGGCTGAGCCTGTAGCTCCCATCTCCTCTCACTTCTAAGTCAACCACCAGTCCAGCCAGAAATCCTGGGAGGCTGAGGGGTCACTGGGAAAACTAGACCTAGACTCAAAGGATTTAAAGGAATTTGGAGATAGAGATCTGAGCAGGCAGCTGTCCCTACTGACTTAGGAACAGCTCCCTCAGCTACTCCTTCATTAAACTCAGCCTTATGGCAAACCAAGCTCTCCAACATCTAGGGCAGGCATCAGTGGCAGCAATCACGCTGTCCCATGGCCAGTCACACTTCCTACGTGCCTCTATTGAAGCAGTTGAGAGAAAAAGCAATTTAGAAGAGAGGCTTCATTTGGGCACTGAGAAACTTCCCTTTCACAAGCTTCTCTCCTTCCTGCCACTGGTTGGTCAAGGAATCTTAGCTACATACCTCAGCTGGGTGACAGGAATAACCTCAGGCCCGCCTTCAATCTTCCCTTGCTGAGGACAGTGGAGATACTGGGTACTCAGCATCAGCGTCAAAAGGACCAACCACAGTTGTACTCCTTTGGAGAAGTACACCCCTGGGTTTTCCACAGCTTAGGAGGAAGCCAGACTGGTGCTGTCACACTCACCCACATTTCTTGTTTCTAAACATGAATCTCTGCCTCTGCTGCATATGACAGTCCCACTCACTGCATGTGATGGGTCCCCAGGGCCCGCCCGGGCCCAGGGCAGCACTGACAATGAAAGGCAGCGCCCAGGCAGCACTGCTAACATTCCAGCGCTTGGTGAGTGTTATAGGTGTTGATGCTTTCCTTAAAGCCTCAGCTATGGGAGATGAGTGGTTTATATAAGAACTGCATCTCCATTTATTTATTTTAAGTGTGCAGCTAGCCCCAGAGGCTGGAACAGTGCCTGTGCAGAACAGGTTGAGAACATGAAATGAAAGTGCTCTTGAGGCTGATAAAACAGAAGGAATAATGACAAAGAAATCTTCCTTCAAGCCTCATCATATTTATGCTGTTTTCACATATCAAGAGTACATCTTTAACAAGTGTTCAAGGTAAGGCAGAACTGGAATATTTTCATGTAAAGCACAGCGTACTAAGCTACAATTTCCTTCCCAGTCTCAGGTTACATCATTATGAAAAGATTACGGTGTAGAACAAAGAGGACCCTTCACTTTCTTGAGCCACAGCACTGAATCATACGGTTGGTCATAGCTCTTCACACAAAGGTTTGCCCAGCACTGTCACGTGTACCTGTGACATTCACTTCACCCATGAACTTTTGAAGCAAAGGGCTCCCCAACACTATAAACACCATGCACAGGAACATCACCTCCTCTTGATCCCAAAATCCACAGACAGGGACACCAAAACTTCACAACATCAAATGGTCTCACATGAGACCTCACTGACTTCTCTCAAGCCTCTGCTCAAGGGAAGGTCCTCCTTCCTTGTGTGGAGAGATGATTCAAGGGGCAATCTCCCGTACACACTCTCCCAGGGCCTGAAAGATCACCAGTGCTGTGAAGAACCACTCCAACTGGTTCTAAAGGCGTGGCAGTCAATCTTTCCCTCCCTAAGGAATTCTACACCTTATCTATTAAGGCTCTACATCACTCCAGAAAGACCAGGACTGCTTCATGCCACCACCTCTTCCTTCTGCACATGCCGGGGCACAGCCAAGCAAGCTTGATATGGTCTGTGCTACCTTCCTACCAGCTATGTGCTTACCAGCTTCTCTACCTTTGCAGCCTGCTCTGAGCTCTCCCCTGCAGTGCCAAGTACATCCTAAATACAGGTTGGCTGTATCCAGATGAGCTCCAGCACTCCCAGTGAAGGGACTCCCACAGCTGCGTGAGAAGCAACCAGGGCAGCACATCCCTGCTCAAGAGATGGGCTCATCTCTAAGGTCAACAAACCAGTCCAGAACAGGATCCACAGAATGCTAAAGCACCAAAAATCTGCAATCCATTCTGTCCCAGTAATTAAGAGGCTTTGTCCTGAAGTCTCCTAAAAGATTTTTCAATGAAATCTTCATTTCCACAATGATCTTTTCCTTATCTTTGTCCCTTCATAGAGACACAAACTGTGCAATTAAAATTAAATCAGGAACAAACCAGGCAGATGTATCCTAGAGCCATGATGATGGGAACACCTATTTCATTCTGTCACTTCCCTTGTTCTGCAGACAGGCTCTATACAGGAAAGCAAAAACAACAACAACAAAGAGTCTCTGACATTTTACAGTACATTTTCTAAATGTCACCCTGCGTACCTGCAAAGTAGACAGATTTGCTCATGTTTCTCTACCAACTCTCTTCTTCATTGGTAGATAACTCGAAACTCAACTGGATCCAAGGGCAAGAGGAGCAGCTTATGCATTGAAACCCATACACCCCTTCCCAGGCCCACGTTCATTTATCTGTGCTGTTGTATGTGGGGGTTCATCCTATTGCAGATGTTTTGAGTCATGCAAAATGCCTTCTCTCTTATTTAGATAGATATGTTCTAAGCATTCCTAATTGCAGAGGTGGAGAATCAAAAAGCTTTCCCCAGTTTGAGAGCTTAGAACTGGGAAGAACAACCATTAGTGGGCTGCATGTTGAATACCAGAGTATTAGAATCAAGATCTCCTTGCAACACACACAGCTCACCAGAAAAAAGTTGAAAAGAGGAAAATTGAATGCTAACCAACAAATTTCATGTTGCAAACGCTCCCCATCCTGTTCCTTCCTACCCAGCAAAGCCAAATTCCGAATTTGAAGCAAACTCTTGCTTGTCAACACTCTTCTTGGGAGAGCTCCCTCACCATGCTGGAAACAGCCTTCCCTGGCTTCCCTGCCCGAGCTCAGCCTCCAGGTTTCTACATTCGCCATATGACACACTGTGTTAGCCCAGGTTTTAATATATTCCCTCATGCTGCTGTCCTTTAAAAGCACTGGCATTTCCTACACACAGATTCCATATTGACTTTACAAGTACCAAGACGCCACGGTGAAATTTAAACTAAATATAGAGGTGGTATTTTTAAATAACTCTCAGCTCCAACTCGCCAAGCCAATTTTATTTGAACGGAAAAAGCAGACTCCAGCTTTAAGTTTCCATTGTAATTAATGATTACAACACATTCCTCTGCCGTATCAGATTTAGCACCTCATTAATGTATATGGTATTTTTCTTGCACAGCACAGCTGTAGTTAAAGTTGAATTAGTGTTTCCATTATAAGCCCATGTTTTCAAAGGTTTATCACTCAGACACGAGATTTAGTCTGAAATGAAAATTGCCATTGAGAGTGTCAGCTGGGAAGCAATTTCTTGTCCTTCAAAATCTGGAAGCAACAAATACCAAAAAAAAAAAAGAAAGCCACTCTGTTTATTAATAATTCACATTTTAAAAAGCATTGCAAATACTTGTTTACATGATAGCCTGTGACAGCTCCATAGAATGTCAACACCCACACGCTCCTGGGAGATGTGTCATCTTAAAAACTGAAATAAAAGCCACATTTTTACACCACTTGATGGGAGGCGAAGAGAAGGGGAAAAAGACTTAAAAATAATATCGATGAGGGAAACTTATTAAAAAAACCCCATAGTCTTTGTTTAGAAACACTGAAGTTAGGACTTTCAGTTGAGAGGGGCGTGGGTGGGAATCGTTTCAAGTACCATTTGTACTTGTACCTTTTTCATGCCTGTCCCTGGCTCACTAAAGCATTTAGCAAGAATTGGTCCCGCTGAGTTCCTGCCACAGTTCCCAGCCTTCAACTGTCCATGAGTCCTGGAGTCCTAAAGTATGACCAGATCATGTCCTTTGCAGCAGCCATGCTGAGGCACAAGGCAAAATGAGCAACAAAACAGCCTTGTATGAGCTCTACGCTTTGGGATTGTGTCCTTCTGCCATTACCTTTAAGACTGAATCATAGAAAAGCAGACCTTTCAATTGGGAGGCTTCTGAGGCCTCTTCTTGGCTGATTATCTCAGTGATTATACACTTACGACATGCAAATTTACGAACAAATACACAAAGAAATTACCAAACTCACAGTTGCCACCACTACCAGAACAGATGCATTTTGATGGTTGAGAAAAATTAATTTTTTTTTCTGACATAGTAAAATTCCCAGTTGTTTTAGCTCCAGGACTTGTGGGTTTACCCAAGACATAATGCTTCCAGAACACAACAAACACGTGAAGGAGTGTGTAATAGATACTACAAGAAAACCAGGACAGGCATATCCTTTGTGAGCAGAAAGGCACCGTTGTTGGTCAGAAACACTCACATTTTGCTACTCACTGGATAAACAGAACACTCCCACAACAGACAGAGCAGGGAGTGTGCTTCTTTCCCCAGTGTTGACTTTCATTTTTCAAGAGATTACTCCTGACGACAAAGATAATGGGAACACAGTAGCAATTGCATATCCTTATGATCAAATTTGGGAGGGTACTGTCCAAAACCCTACTGTTTTCCACACAAACAACCTGAGAAACAGCAAATGGACCTGTGTCTGTCCTCCCAGCAATCACAGCCTCCAGAAGACTCTGTACATCAAAGGCAGTGTAATACTGTGACACTTACCAAGGCCCTCACGAGCTCTGGACTTCGCTTTGCAGTGTTTTCTTTGCCCTTGTTGTTCCAGGCATGGGAGCTCTTCACAGTAGAGCTTCCTGTTGATGAAGTGGAAGAGGACTGCAGGGAGGATAACGAAGACTCCAGCTGCAGACAAAAACTCGGAAGCCTCAGGAGTAACTAAGAACAGAAAGTCAGAAAGAAAACATCAGCACAACCAGGCAAAACTGCCTAGGGAAAGATGTGGTTTAAGCACAGCTGTATCCATGGCTCTGCTTCCCCATCCTTTCCACAGAAGAAATAGGAATGAAATCCAGCAGAACATGGACTTGTGTTAAATGGATACAACATCCATTTAATACACTGGTCTACTAAGGATGTACATCACACAGACTTGGTTCCAATTAAGGCCTTAATTTCTGTCACGTGATGAATCCCAACACAGGAAAGACACCAACTGATTTTAAGAAACTTCTGTAAAATGCAGGATTCTACCAGCTCCAGGAGAGACACTCTCCCTCTGTACTGCAATAAGGATCTGGCCAAGAGAGGGTCATTAAGGCCCCAAAACCTCCTTTGCAATTTATGTATTTTCTTTAGAACAATCAGATTACACATAATGGTGCTCACTAACTTCATTACATTTACTAAGAACCAGGTTAATGTATAGCCTATGATTCTCATTCAGCTGCTACTTTACCCTTAAGTGAGAAGTATATTACCGTACTACATAATTACCATTATTTTCTGGGGAAAAAAAACCCCAGCCTGCAGCTCAGGTAATTCAGTTTAGCTCCTCGTGTGCCAGGTTGAGCCACAGGGGTTTTGAGCACAGTGGTTTTGCACTAGCTGATATCCCAACCCTGTTCATCAACATCCCTGTGTCAAACTGTAAAGAAACAGTCTGATTTCAATTTATCATGTTCTGCCTGTACCACTGGATCTGCAACAAACCACAGGCGCCAGCAAAAAGCTTTTAAAGCCATTTCACCTCTCTCACACATATCAAAATGCCAAAACAAGGGACAAACACTACATACATCACTTGATGTGGGTGGAAAGGGCGCACGTGTCAAAAACTTTCAGTGTCATCTGCAAAAAAAATTGGCTGGTTATTCTGGTAATTACTTCACCAGGAAGGGGTGAAGTTCAGCTGTTCAATTCAAGTCAAAGACCCCATAAAAATGAAATATCAGCAGCATCAGTGGCATACAAGGGATGCCTGTGATTACAAAGCTGCAGCTCACAGATGAAATGAGCAGGATGAGAGGATGTAAACAGAGCCAGCCCTGTCTGTGGAACATCCCACTGTGAATTTATAGGACTTGACTCAGCGAAAGACTTGGGCTAGAAGAGCTACACTGTCCCCAGTTACTGATAGTGCACTGTATGACTTCAGTCTGGGGGATTTAAAAAACTTAAATTAATACAAGCCAACATGTCTCAACTGAAACAAAAATCACCAATGCATAGCAGCAGCCCACACGCAAAACAAATGAGTGGTTGGGACTGAACCCAGAGGAACATGTGTTACATAAACTCTGGAGGTGGCTCTGACCCTTCCCCACCCCAGCCTAAGGAAGGAACAGAAATATGCACTGAATCACAGCAGCTCAAATGACAACAAGGTGAAGCCTACACTTCCATTGCTCTGCTCTGCATGGCCACAGACAATTCACACAATCACAGAGTGGTTTGGGGACTTTAAAGACCATTTAGTTTCAATCCTCCTGATATGAACAGGGACACCTTCTCCTAGGATGTTGAGAGTCCCATCCAACCTGTCCTTGAGCCAGCACTGCAATGTGCTGCTATAACTTCCCTAGATAATTTGGCAGTCACATCTCAGGCCTATTTTCCCCTCACACCTCAGTCCAGGGAGCAGGGCTGGGGATGTGAGAGTGGCTGAGTGAGACATTGACGCTGGCTATTTTCAGCTGCTGAAGTCACCATTAAGTAGCTGCTGGAGCCAAGGATAAATCAAAGGAGATGAGTATAAATCAAAGCAGCTATAACCCCAGAATATACATAAAAGCCTGGCTGGGTCCCATCACTGGCTTGCCCTGTTCTTGAGCACAGAATAAGCAGGAAAAAGGATAATGCTCTACCTTACATATAAAACACGTCGCATCACCACATCTCAGCACACAAGTGTGCAGCAAGGACGCCACTGTTGTAATTTGTTTTACTTCATAGAAATCTCTGAGTCCAAGGAGACACCAGGGCTTCCCCTTCTCAGACAGGGCACAAGCAAGCCACCAGTACTTTTAAATATAAATTATTCAACACATTCCATGAAACACTACACAACCACCAGCTAGGAAAAGTCCTCAAAGTGCCCCTTTTCCCCAACAGACTTTCAAAGTAGCTTCCAAAATCCCAGAGGAAAAAGCAGATCTTTGACTAGACAGGCATCCTGAAGGAAAGTTTGGAGACAAACGATCACCTGCTTGCTCTAAAGTAACTCAGACTGGCACAACAGTGCTATTGCCCATGTAATTCTTGTCTCCTGGTCACATACAGAGGAACAAGAAAGTAGTAGCTCAGTGACGTAGGACTTGGGACAACCTTTCCTGCTTCCCCTACTCCTTGGGGCAAAATATAAAAGTCACCACCTGTCAGAGCTCACCAAAGGTGCAGCATCAACTTGAAGGAGGAAGTTTTCAAAGCCAAGTACTAAAAACTGTCCACACAGAGGCAGAGTTTTTGGGAGCATAGGCAAGAAGGGACTGCACAGACTCTTCCTGTATGAAAAAGACCATCAGCCAGCTTCCAACAAAGGCTGAGATCCCTCACCTCCCTTCCTTGGAAGCACCAAGGAACTCTCCCTTCTCTCCTGAAGATGTTCTGTCCAACTGAGAGGAGGTGCCTGGGACTTCTGCAGCACAAGGCAACAGAGTGCATGCATCCTGTCCTGTGGCTTTATGCACAAGTTTCCTTCTTTCTCAACCAAAATATTTGTGCCAGATACCAAAAGTTTTGCCACAGCATCTAAGAGAGGGCTGAGTTTGCATCTGAGCACTGTCTCACACACTGCACCTAGCTCCAGCTGGAAGCTCAAATCCCTCTGGAGGGGAGCCATGAACGTGCTGCACCTGTGTACAGTCCTTGCCACACCTCCCAGCTCTCCTCCCAACCCTCAGCTGAAGGCCTTTCTCTGCAGATTTGAAACTCTAGGCTAAGGCTGTGCCTGAGAAATGACTGCAAAACTGATTTGGAGCAGAGGTCTGTTCTGGCTTGTGGTGGATGTCTGGGCCTGAGAGGTGGGTTGAGGAAGAAAAGTAGCAGAAATGCACACACACCCCTTATGCTGCAGCATTGCTGGAATGTGTCACTTTTCACACAGGTGAAGTGTCCATCCTTACACTAGTGGATGACAGACTGTTGTGACTGGAGCAAGAATATGTGACAGACTAAGGCATGCAACTCTTGGTCCAAAGCCTGGGAGGTGCTGAGCACCACGTGCTTTGGGACATAAACATTCAGCCAGGATCCTCCCCCATTTACCCGTTTTTAAGCCAAGAAATTAATGCCATAGACACCTTTGTGCAGTGCCACAGTGGGTCCACTCATTCTGCTGCTCTGGTTGGGAGCACAAGGCAAGAAATGGTGTTTGTGCTACTGGCAGGTTGAGGCCACACAACTGCACACACTCCTTGTCCACTGCTCAAGAACAAACTACAGGTGCAGTGTGAAGGGCCCCGAGGCAGAAAAGAGATCAGAAATGGAAGTGAGGTCAAGAGAAGAAATGTGAGAGGACACAGGGAGCACAAGGCATTACATTGCTCCTGCTCCAACCTCTCCTCAAAGCCACACTCATACAACAAGATGACTTCAGGGAGAGTCAGTCTATCCAGAAGAACAAGGGAGGTGTGTTGGCCACACTGTTACATGCATTGAATGCAGCTGGGTTTTGGCTTGTAGCAGGTTTCACAGCAATTCTGCTACCAGACCTGGCCTCTCCCAACGGGCCAGGGCCAGGGGAATGAACACAAGAAGCTCCACAGTGGATTGACTTGGAGTGTCTACAACCAGCAAGACCTTAATACCTTCTGCTGTGCAAGGGTTAAATTCTGCATAAAATACTATTCCAGACAATAGTTCTTTAATTTCATTTGATACCAAACTCCCTGAAAAAGGAATGTTTACTGGTACTTTTTAATTATGAAATAAAAAGAAACCATAAATTGTCTGTTTTGCTGTCTGTGCTAATTACATTTCATTATATATTTGGAGTAAGCTATGATTTTCCTGCTGGTTCCCATGACATTTTTCATTATCAGCCACTAATTGTCTAGCATGCACACTGCATTGTGAACCAAGTAGGCTGGTGCGTGGGCAAAAGTTCTAGCGAAAGCTGCAAGGCAGTACAAGTGTACATTATTATTATTACTATTATGATGTATTAGAGAGTTTCCACCTACTTGCATATCTACATATCCTCATCCTTATCAGCAGTGTCACAGCACAGCAAGGCCCAGGAGTCCACCCTTGTGCTTGGCAAGGCTCAGCAACTACTGAAGGGAAGTTATGTGGGATGGAACGATGGCAGCAGCCCCACTGCAAGGAGGAGTTCCCTGCTGGGTGTGATGGAAACACCAAGCAGCTTTCTCAGTCACTTCCTCTGTTCAGTGCCCAAAGCACGTGGGTATCAGAATCTTGTCCCTTTGCCCACTCACAAGCAGAGGCCAAGGTTATAAAGGAAAGCAGTGCCATATGTGGACTCCTAAAGGAATAGGATAATTAATGGGATCTTTCTGAGACAGCAAGACAGAAGAAAAAGGTAAAGGGTTTTCAGAAGCCACGGCTAACACTGTATCCATTATAGCAAAATCTCCAACAAATCCACACCTATGCAAACTCAGAAAGTGCCACAAGGGGTGAAGCGACTCCTTGCATGCAGCATTTCATAAACTCAGCCCGAGGGAAGCTGTAGGAGCCGATTCTTCACACAGCAAACTGAAAGAACATGACCACTGCTCGTCCTTATCAGCCTTGGACAGGTGGCACTTCTATTCATGTGCACCACACACACAATACACAAACACTTCAGAAATAAATGTGTGTTTTCACAGGATTGCAGCTCTCTCCTGCTATCTATTTCAAAGGAGACAAAGCCCGACCCTTTCCAACAGCACTGTGAGGGAACAGTTGTATAACTCCCCCTCTTCTCCTCAAGGTGATCCACAAATACATTATCAGAAATGCAATCAGACCATATTCAGTGATGTAGCAGAAGTGAAATTCCCATCCAAGGCAGGAGGACATGCCCTGCACAGAGGCTCAGTTTCACACACTTTATTTTTATGTGCTGATTTACAGATAGCAAGAATGAGGAGGTTCTCCAGTCCTTTTATATAAGGAATATGAAGACCTGAAAGGCACTTATGACCTGACTATACCTCTGTTTACTTTGACTGCAAATTTTGTCTGATCAAAGGGTGGGGGAATGGCCCCACTCATAGCTGTTGCTGATGTATTTGCAGGTCATCTTCAAAGATTTGAGCTGCTCTTATGGCCTCTGACATAGGCACACTATTTCAAAGGTCTCAAAGACAGTGAAGCAACTTCATCTCCCTCTCTTCTACCACCCACAGAGCCACCCAAGCACCTTGCAGGTTTCAATGCATTTACCCCCCCGCAACAAGTCTCTGAAGCAGGGAAACACTAACAAAACTGCCCCACAGAACGGGAGCCGTGGCACAGGAACAACCCAAAAAGGGTGGAAGTTAGACCCAAAAGAACAATCAAGAAATGTTACATCCATCTACACAGGCATTTCAGTGCTCAGAATTGCCTCATGTTTCACCCCAAAGCTGAGGCTACCGAATAGAACATCGACAGCACCTTCCTAGAGGTGACATCATGGTGACAGTCACGGGACTTCAGGCATCTGTCCTCAGTCACACTGGGTCACATAAATGCCACAGGATGGGCATTTTTTTTCCCCAAGAGCCTTATTCTCTTAGGGATACAATCCAGTAGAGGTGCTTGACACCTTCAGGCCACACTGAATTGAAGGCCCATCAGGCACAAACAAAGACACAGAGGCAGTGGCATTTAGCAAGTACACTCCCCTTAGAAAAGGAAGGCCTGAGATAAATTCTCCCTTAAACCCACATTTTCCTTTACCCAGTATCATGTCCAAGGTGCAGGACTAGAGGAGGGCAGCCTCTCCCCTTCGGGCTCAGCTTGGCTCACTGTGAAGCCTGTATTGGGGCCAGCAGTAGTAGCAGATTTGATTTTTCTCAGCCTGCTCATAAGAGCCAGACTCAGAATTGAATTCTCAGGATGCAGTCTGGATTTCACTTAGAACCTGCTATAGATAAATGACCAAGACATAAATACTGGGAGGGCAAACCTCAAAGCACCCAGCAGCCAACCTGTGAGAGCCATAAGCCCAATTTCAAAAAAGCTTTCCCTGAGGCCAGGTTTTCCATCTTACAAAGGCTGTTCTGTATTTTGCTATGTACGACCCTGTGGCAGCACTCTTTTCCCAGCAGCAAAAATCCCATTCTGGCCTTGAGCAGTGCTCTTGATGACATTTGTAACTGAGCACACACGCTTCTGTGAAATATTCTGCCTTCAACAAAAGGCATTTTTCAACTAGAAAAGATGAAGTATTAGTTTTAGTGGATGTGTTTTAAACAAGTGTGGAGCAGTAGTTCAAGTCCACAGCAAGTACACAGCCTCTGCAAACAATGACACCTGAAATTCTGCATCCAGAAGAGTCCTGGCTCTCTCCCTATTCCTCTGTCTGTAAGCAAACACACCACAAATACAGATGGAACAAGGGAGCAGAAATGTGTCCTGATGGACAGGGAGCATTCATGCTGTCTGGTGGAGATCACTTTCAAGGGTCATCCAGAGGTTCATCATCAGTTTTAGTAATAACTATAAAAATGGCTCCAGTTCAGCACGGTATTCAAAATTCATTGAAGTTAACAGGGCCAGGGAGACTGAGAATTTGAGCAGCACACAACTTGAATTGTCATTCATGAGCTGAAAGCTGGTCCCCTCCATGTCAGGGCTGAACAGATTTGATGGGGACAGCACCCATCCAGGCCTTGGTCCTCCCGGCCCAAGGTCCCTGCCGGGATTGTTCCCAGAGCTGGGCCCACAGCTGAGGTAATCAAAGTGAAACCTGCAGCCTCACAACTGTTCATCTCAGTTCTTCTCCAGACCAGTGAAGAAAAATTAGAGCCAGGTATAAAACTACCTTCCCAGCCCACAATCTATGAGGCACCCTCACACTCAAGAGTTTGCTCTGCCATTTCTTCTCCATCTCAGTATTCACTCTAATCTCTGAGCTTTGCTAAAATTCTCGGTTCTGCACTGTGGAACTATTTTCCATTGTAAAACCAACTATCACACAAAGCAATGAGCTACCCTGGAGGTCAAAGGTTTTACCTAAGACATAGGAAAGCAAGAAAATGGCTGTACTGATAATGATAAATACAACTTGAACTAGATCAAATGAAAGGATCTAGTCCCTAAAAGTCAATCTCCTGCTGCTTAGGGCTCTCATGTTAGAGATGAGATCTGTACTCAAATGCAAATAAATCAAACAGGACACAGATCTGAACTTGCCTCTTAAGATATCCTTTGACTACCCACCTTCTGGAAAAAGTACCACAGCAGCAAGGGACAGCTGTTTTTTCTCACAGACAGCTCAGAGAGGAATTCCATCCTGAAAGAGGACACAACCTGGGTCTAGGAAAGTTTTTTCAAGATGATGCATTTCTTAGGAAAGTTTATAATTTAAAACAGAATTTAATTGTCCGACAAGAGCACCTTTTCTCAGTTTGCACTCCCTGGAGTAGGTTTGTCTTTGATCGTGTCCCGGGTGTGTTTTCAGTCATGGTACAACACAGAGATCATAATCTGATACCTTTTGTCATAGCTGACACCAACACTGCCTTACTGGTAGAAAGGGAAGACTAGGGCTGTCAGTCTGCCACCTTTCTTGAACACTGAAGTCACGCTTTTTTTTTTCCTTTTCTTAAAGACAACTTCTTTGTTGCCATGGTATCACTAATGCAGTATTTTGAGACAGGGAAAGAAGATAACTGTGCAGCATCACAGTGACACATCTATCAGCTGCCATCCTCTCAAAAAGGACAAATAAATAAGGATGTCAATGCAGACTTTTAAAGGCTCCTCCACCCTTTAAAATTTTTCCCTCTCACATACAAGTCACTGTCTATGAAGTTCATGCCTCGGTATTATTATAGAGGTCAGAATTTCTCTCACAGCAAGCAGCGTCTAGAGTTATTTTTCAATTCCTTCTCTTCTCCCTATGCTACATGACACCAGCTGAGGTACACACTCACCAGAGAACAGCACCTGCATGTTCAGAAAATGCCAGCCTGGCTCCCCATGTTAAACCATGCAGTGACTCTTTGCAATTCCTGCTTGTACAGTGATTTCTCCCTGAGCCATCCACTGCTGAAAACAGCTCTCATTCATCTCAACAGTGAGAGAAAGAAAAAGGGCACTCTGATGGTGTCTCTCATATAACCACCTTCATCTCCCTGTGATCCTGTTATCCTTGTAACCTTGGAGTCTTTCCTATCACTGCCAGAATTACTTTAAAACAGAAACCTTTACTAACTTAGCAAATCAAGGCCTGGCACTTAGCACAATGACATTTCCCTCCTTGGCTTGTGAGAACATTGAATCAGGTCCCTTCCAAAACTTGAGAGATGGCTGTGCCCACCACTGGCACACTTCTGCTATGTCAGTAAATCCAGGGAACAGTCACAGTGAGAGATGTCCCTGTCCCCATGCACTCCCTGACTTGGGGTCCAGATCAATGAACAAGCAACGAGAGACACAGTGGCTTCCAGCACATGCCACAGCCACAGTGGTGACATGATGAGCTTTTCATCTCCTGGGTGATACAAAAGGAAGAATAATGTAATGAAATGGAAGCTTTTATAAGCTGAATTTACCAGGGCTTCTGTAACAGAGAAGAGAGCAGAGAGCAACAAGCAAAGCAGCGATAAAAGGTCAAACAGCAAGGACCTCCGATATGAGCCAAGAATTAAACAGTGAGCACAGAGTCCTCTAGAGAATAAAAATAAGTATTTTTTTAGAGGAGAGGGAGGACATGGGAGGAGAAGGGGAAGAAAGGAGGATCTCAGTTGCTGTTTCACTTATTTGGGGGCATAAAAAGAATAAGTCATCTCCACTCAGAACTGAAGTGCTCTCACCTCTTCAAAGGGGAATCTAATTGGGACCTTTATGCTCTCATGTACTTATTTTCCTCATCCACAAAACCTTGCTCTTAGTTTCACCAATTTGACCCAAGGCACAATGACTCATCACAGCAAAAGGCTGGACAGCAGCTTTGGGTTTTTTTGAAAGACCTAAATAAACCCTGCTCCATCAATTGACCAAGGACGACGCAACAGTAAACCTCTCACTGAAGACTCTGCGTTGCCTTGGCAACCTGTCTGATCTCCATGGCTCCAGGGACTGGAAATGTGCTGCCAACAGGAGATTTTAGCTAATCAAACCAAATCTCTTAATACTTACACGATTTCCCATCTGTAGAGAGCAGGCCACGTGCCAATGGAAAGCAGGGCACCCTCTGAACACAGCCCTGCCTCCTCCTTGACCTGTTATTTGTTGGATCCTCGTGGGCCACAGATGTCTCCTGCCAGGTACCAAAGGAGAAGAAGGGTGGCAAGGGACCACAACCTCATACCTGCACTCAGCACATCCTGGCAGGATGCAGAGGGCGAAGGCAGCAGGACCTTCACAGCATTCGTGCCTCAACCCCTGACCTTTGGAAGAAAAATAAAATTTCTGATATTGGCATCACACACCCCCTTGGCGCTACTTGTTTGGAGCCCTCTGAAGCTGCTCCATCCCTTTTTCAGCTCCCATGAAATACATCCAGGTACCAGCAGTGGCAAACTGCTGACCAAAATGATAGAATAGGACAAGGGTGTACCTCTTGACCTTCCTCGATCAGGGACTGCTGTCAAACTGCAGGACAGAACACCTGCTTTTTTCTAAAACTTCTAATTGGCAGTGCTAAAAGAGTAGCTTTGGTGGCTAATTTTGCCTTGAAAGCATGAGCAGTCATTGATTTTTATTTTCTTTAAAGGAATAGCCAGACCAACCTTTATAAAGTTCCACTAAAGGTTTCCGGCCCCTGCATTTAAGCCCAGCCACAAAGCCAGACGATCAGTCTGGCATTTAGCACACAAAGAGAGGCACAAGCAGCAAGGGGGAGAGAAGAGTGTTCTACAGCTGTGCTGCTGCTGCTGAGACAAGAAATTCTATGTGGTGGTGATGAGATTCACATCCATGAAAAAACACCAGTTTCCATCTAACAACCACCAGAGCTGCATCACCAAAGATGGCCCTATGACCCTTCCATGAAATTGCCAAAAGAAATCTGGGTGTTTGAGCAGCAGACTCAGCTTTGGCATTCAGGCTCTCCTTCCCCTCCTGGATAATGCTTTACAGCATCTCAGAGGACACTGATCCACAAATCTCCGAACCCAAAAGCCACAGATCCTACATGGAGTTTCATTCCACACAGGTTGCTTGCTGCCAGATTAACTGCTGGTATTGCCACAATTGGCATGAGGGATCCTCAGATGTTTTTTGACCTGGTACAGAGTATGTCTGCACAGGAGGAGCTGCCCCACCACAGCTTCCCGGGATGTGGATTAGCTACCACCCTCAGGCTCCTGCTCTTGAGGAACAGGATGGAAGAATTGTTGGCATTTAACAGGGAAGCCTGAAGCAGAAGGCTGCTGCTCATAAAGCAGGGTGTGGTTTCAAAGAGAGAGAGAGTATTATGGAAGATTTCTAGGCCTCTGGTATCGACCAAGTGACCTACGCCCTCAGAAAATATGTTCTAACAATAACAAAAGCCATTAAAACAAATGCTTGTGGGGAAAAAAATAATGTCAGCAGTTTCTAGAGTCATGTATTTAATCGAGTGAAGAGCTGAGCAATTACTGCCACCTTCTACCATGGCCCTGGGAACATTTCTCTCTCCACATCAGTACAAACCAGTTAACCAGTTACTAGGGCTGCATGGAGAAAGGCAGGAACTGAAGTAATTTCTCAGCTAACCCAGGGCTCTGTGAAAAAGGAGAGGCAATGAAGTCCTGCAGGCATAAGGGAGAGGGAAGCAGAGAACAGTTCAGTTCCTGCGTGTGCCTTCCCAGTTTATTCTTTCCTACATCATGCCTTCTTCTCGTCCACTCACTCCTCAGTTTCATTTACTCTCAGTTCAGCCAAAAACTGAAAAGTTCATCCAAACTGAATCAAAGATGAACCCTGGTACTTATGCCTGAAATATCTGTCTGTACCGGCCATGGAAAATCAAAAGCAGAGAGGTCACTGGTCTAATGGGGAGCAGGAATGATTTCAGAGAAAACAAATGTTGATACTTTAAGTCGCTCTCCATAATTCCCTTGTAAAACAACATGCAGGGCAGGACCCCAGCATTACAAAACCTGGGAGAAGGGCCTTCTCCAGATGCAAGAAGCCACAAAGCTGTTTCAGAGGATTCATTTGCATTAACAAGTTTCAAAGCATCTACCCAGAGTTTCTTTCAAGCAAAAGCTGTGACATCTGACTGTTCTCAGGGATAAATGGAGAGCTGTGCCACTTCAGAGCCAGGAGAAGGGAAGGGGGGAGGCAGATAGAGGCGACTGTTAGCCAGAGCAGATGCAATGGAGATGGACTAAAATAGATTCTGTGCACTTCAAGGGCTTCTGCAGCACCAATGCTCCAGCCCAGCCCACGTGAGCAAACATACACACACACACTCTGCAAAACCCTTGACATAAGGGACCACAAGAATAAAGTGCAGCCTGTTCCTGGGATGTTTTCAGACACACTGAGCCAAGCTATGGAATCTATTCACTATTTGTTGGGATCCCTTCAGCTGTTTTCTCCCACAGCCATCATGCTACATTAAGTTCCTTTTGTTTCTTTTAACCTATCTCAGTCACAAACCCCTGCAAGCACCCATGGCTTCCCTTGCACAGTGATCAGATGTGCCCTCTGCTTAACAGGAATGCAAATACTTTGCACTTTTGTTACTCATTATGGATCTAGAATTACGATCTACTAATGCCTTTCATAAGATCTGGAATGACAACAGGAATCAGAACAATGTCAAAGCAGAAAACAGAAGAAAGGTCTTACTCCTATTTCATTCCTTGCAATTTCCAAGATCTTCGTATTTCAAGAAAACAAAGCAGCATGCAAATCCAAAGTTAGCAGTGAGGGTAACGCAGGATTTTTCTTTTCAAACTGTAATTGTCACCCAAGTAACAAACTAGGAAAGCTATCTTCTCACCAAGAAATAGCCCCAAAGCATTCCAAACACAAGACTTACCTAATCACAATTACATAAAGCAACAAAATGAGTCAAACCAGAAATGGAATTTCCCAAGAAAGCTTTAAAATGCGTTATTTATGAGAAAAGTGTTCTTCCTGGGACAGTTTGTTAAATCCTCAGAATGTGTAGTACTCACACGAGCTGGGCAAAGCTGAAAAGAGGCACAGTCCTGAGTTTGAGTAACAGGAGTGGTGCTGGTGTTCTTGCCCTTTTCTCTGCATGTGCTTGTTGATTTAACATCCCAAGGAAGAAGGAACCCTGCTGGTTGGTAAACATGTGACAGCCACCAAAGGAATGTGAGCCGGGGAAACAAGATAAAGCAGCCTATGCCACTTCCTAAAGGGGTTATTTAAATACTCCTGCCTCACCTTTTCTACTGCTCTCACCTTGTGAGTGCTAGGTCTTTAATCAAACAATTACCTTGCTGATAAATTGGCCTAAAAAAAAAATTTGTCATTCGTGTATCAGGAAATTGGAAATTGTGGAAATTGGAAATGGTAAGTGATTTTCTCTTCTGTACAGAGATATAATTTGTTACTCGGCTTAAATTCACAACCTGGTAATAAATATTTTGGATCCAGTTTAGAAGTGTACAGTTTCTATCCTGGATTCCCACAGATTTGCAGTAAAATAAGGATCATTCAGTCTACAACCAAGGGAGCAGCCGGCTCCTTGCACTTGCCAAGCTCAGCCAGTCATTACTTCCCTGAACTCTGCTCACCCTGGGGCCAGGCCCTGCTCCATCTCTGGGGGATCCCAAGCTGGAAAAGCAAAGCTGTGCCAGCGGTTCTGTGCTTCCCAGTGGGTTTTTACACAGGGGTAAAAGCTGTTCTTAGAGCAAAAGGTGTTAGCACAACACTGATCCCAATGTTAACCTTAATTTTAAGGAAGGCTCTGTGTAAGCCTCACTTACCATGAGGGCACATTCTCTCTTCAGTCTCCACACAACTGCTACTTTGAATGTATATTTTGGAGGTAGTTTTGAATCCCAGTATGAGAAGGGTCGTTTTTCCCCATAATTCAGGGCAAATCCATTCCCACTGTCTCTGCCTGCAAAAGGTTTCTCTGTAGTGAAACCGAATTCATTTATTGCTGAAAAAAAACTGTTTCCAGTTTCTAGAATACGTATGTTCCTCAAAAACAGCATGGAAAAGCTGTAAAATAAAACCGCACATCTGAACCCAGCTACTCACAACACTCAAAACAGGAGAGAGCCTGGGTAAGGTGGACAGAAAATGGGGGGAAGGTAGGGAGTAGACAGACCTAACTGCTCACAAGCAAAAGGGCTTCTGGCAGCAATTTGTAAACTGGCTCTTATCTGCTCTCAGTAGTATCTTGCCTCTCTAAGGTAAAATGCTCCCTGAGGCAATTTTCTGCAGGTGCTCCTAATGCAACTCTTTTCTCCCAAAGGAAAAAAAAAAAAGAAGAAGGAAAAAGAAGAAAAAAGGTGATGATCTTGTTTATAAAAGCTGCTGCCTGGCAGATCCCCCAAGAGTAGTCCAGACTGGCATCTTCAAAATAACAGCTAGTTAGAAAGAGCTCAAGAGGAGGAAGAAAAGTTCTTATTGGGCAGACATCAATCCCTTGGACTTACATGGGTCTGCTCACTGCAGAATCCCAATGGATCCCAGCTGGAGAGGGTGTCTGGCTCCCCGGACTGCAAGATGATGAGGAGCCACTGCTGGGGACATGTGCCTTCCAGCAGGGCTGTTCCCAGACTCACAGCCTGTCCCCTGTCCCCGTGGTGCCCACATTAGGCATGGCTGAGTGGCCGTGCTGATGAGCTGGGCGAGGTCCCAGAGCAGGAGGTGGTGGCCATGGAGTTGTGGATAAAATACACAGGAGCACAGCAGAGATATAACCAGACATAACCAGACTTTGGTTATGTCAGACTCACCACTGGAGCCAACTGAGTGAGCAACTTCCATCCATCCATCACTCAGGAGACTTGCCTCATCTGCTAAGCCAGGGGGAAATTTCCCTACTAATTTAGAAGGAAGATTTGCAGAGCCAGGCTGCCAGGAAGGGACCTGGGCTGTCAGGCACACGGGTCTGTGGGTGCCCCATTCCCTGTATGTGCACTTAGTTCCAATGCTGTATGATTGAAAATAAATGTCCAAGCAGCAGCTCCAGAAGGGAGGCTGTGAAATGAGTTGCCAAAGAGAAAATAAAGTCTCAGGTTCAATAAGGTTTGCCCAGGTTTACTGCACCAGAGAAGTTGCTTACTCCAAACTTCTTTCGAATAATCGTTCTGTCATTCCCTTACATTTGAACTCTTCCCTTTGCAACTTTCTCTGTAGCCCCTAACATGTTTACTGTGGAAGTAGAATGCTTATCCACTTTCATTCAAATTTCTCCAGAATTCATCAGGACTGTCACATTTATGGAGGGAAATGGGAGACCATGCAAGTCTCCCACTCTAATTCCCATGCGCTCAGCTACCTTCCTTCATCTCCCACATTAAGTACTCTACTTTACTCTTGAAACCTTCATTTACAAAGTTGCAATGGGAAAAAAAGTAATCCAGGAATAATAGCACAGAGAATAAACTCTCATCCTTATCAACTCAACACTGCCCTTTCTATCGTTGTTTTTTCCAGAACTGTTGTGCTAAAAGCTAGAGCACAATTGGCAGGAATTCAAATACATTTTCAGATGTGGTCAGTTTTTTATTATTATTTGTCAACCACCAGATTAAACTGTAGATATATTCCCTTTATGTCCCATTAAATGTCAGGCTGGTATTTTTAAAACCCAGACAATGTATTTCACATAAACCTTTACACCATTATTCTAAAGATCAAGCATCCTTTCACCTGGGAGCCACAGCACAGCTGTTCCCCCAGCAACAGGACGTGCTTCCAGCTTGGCCAAGCAGTGAGATCCCTTTCAGGCATCTCCTGCCCTGGGCCTGGATGAAAGATTGACCCTGACACATCCCAGTTATACCAAAAAAAAGAGTCTTTATGCTGGTGTGGCTGATTTAATTCCCTCACAGAGCAGCAGCCATGGGACACCTGCCACCTCCCTGATATTTAGCAGGCACCACTCTCACTGTAGTTTTTTACAAAGCAATTATTGCTGCAGTATTTGCTGGAGGTAAACTTGGCTGAACAAAGCATGTGCAGGGAGGTCAGGATGGCAATAAAACTGCACACAAGCAGCAACAACTCACACTTTCACTTTGTTCAGTACATTAAGCCTTCCTCAACATTCTCTAGACTTGCAAAAAACAAACATATCTCCCAGTGCTTGAACTTAAAGTCCAATTATTCTCCTTCCTGAGCTCCAAGTCTTATTCCATAGAAATATAAGACTAAAGAGCAAAGTGTATGCAACAGAGTCAGGTCTCTGAGTCAAGAGCCCCAAAACCAGAAAAGCTTACACAACAGAGCTCAGGGCAGTGCACTCCTCTTGACAAGGTGAAAATATCTGAGTGAAACATCTGAGGTCAGCCAGTGTCTCCCAGTACTCCACTCCTCTGGGCTAACTGGAAGGAATGTGCCTGTGCTAGATAGGCGTGAAGACAGAAATATTTGCACAACACATTTCTGCCCAAGTCATGTTCACTTGCTGTCTGCTGACAGGTGCAGATGGGAAGGTCCCGAACTCCAGAGGAGGAGAAAACTGTCTTAGCAGAATCAGTGATTCAATTAAACACGTGTCTGGACACCACAGCATTTCCTCATTAAAATTTCTATGAAGCAGCACAGATCGAGTGCCTGCAACCACACTTGAAAACCAACTGAAATGAGGCTGTGAGCCATTAGCCACAATCAAAAGGGTAAGCTTCACCTCGAGCCCAAAATATCAACAAAATCCACATGGCCACTAAGCCTGTAGTGGAGAAATCTGACCTGGCTCACTGAAGTATACAAATAGAGAAGTTGTAGGTTATAAAGCAGTAATTTGATCAAACAATTTCCCTGTGGCTGTTCCAATATGTGCTGCTTGATGGCCAGGCTCGCTACAGTCCTGTGCTCCTGCGCACTTCACAAATGGGTTTTTGGATCCAATTCTGACTTTCACCCCAAGTTTGGATCCCGGAGCTCACTTATTCTGCTCAAATAGTTTCCCACTAATTTAACAACCTCTGAAGTGGATCTGAGAGGTCCAGTTCACAGGAATTTGCAGAAGTTTCAGGGGAATCCCAGGGTCTCTGTTGCAACCTACATTTATTCTGCTGGTGGGAAGAAGTAAAGCCTGGAAGAGCACCCAGTTTAGTGGGATGCCCAGGAATTACAAATGAGCAGACAAATCAATCTGTAAAGACAAAGCAAGCAGACAAGCCAACTCAAAATGAGGGGGATTTCCAAAGAAAAAAATCTATGTACACAAGAAGGGTGGTTGAAGTCTACTTATAGACCTGAAAATCAGTGGCAAGGATTTTGACTTTCTAATTAAAGTTGGGTGGTTTTTTCTAATATATAAAAGAAAAATCCAGCATAGAAAGAGATTGTTGACAGAAATGCAACCAAAACCATCACACTTGCAAAGGAGATGAAGGAAGGTTGGAATTTCACAGAAAAATGGCAGGTTTTGATCAGAAATCAAGAAAGAAATGATAAGTGTTCTTCACCTTGCAACCTGAGTCCACAAACTGCTTTGTCAACATCAAACTACACAGAGACATTGTGGGCTACACGAGACCAGCTTGCAAGCAAGGGTATGGACAAGAGCAGATCTAAATCTCCAAAAATGCAAGCAGAGTCACAGGCAATGGCTCTATCCAGAGAAGGAACCCAAATACAAACACAAATACTGAGTCAGCACAGGGGCTGAGGCGAGGTAGCTGGACAGATGTGATAAACAGACCTGGAACACAGGCAAAAGCTACCACTCTACCATGGAAAGTGATACGAGAGGCAGAGAGGGAAATACCCACCTAACAGCTGCTTGACAGAGACGAGGGAGCCATCTGTCAAATATCCCAGGAAGAAAAAAAAAAAACCAGGAACCAGCAAACAGCAACATGTGCACCGATTGGGAACACTACCAAATAAGAGGAAAATGCCTCCAGAGCAACTTCAGCTAATTAGAACACTTGCCATGTGCAAACACTACAGCCTAATCCCAGCCACACTGATAAGTAGCAGTATCAGGCTGGAGGAAAAGGACCAGCTGCTCACCATACACAGTGAAACCATTTGGAGATGCATGAGAAAGCACAGGCAGCCAAGAAGGAGCTCAAAGTACCAGGAATGTTATTGTAAAGCCTTGACATGGCACAAGCACTGTCATCTGTCCATGCTCAGCACTCGTGAATGGCAGCCTGGAGCTGTCTGGAGCACACCCTGGAGTGCTGGGGAAAGGAGGATGGCAACCCAGCCCAACTCCAGCCTGCTCTGAAACAAGACAGGAAAGGGGGAGGGAAATGAATACCTTAACAATGGATTTTGGAAGAATGATCCTCAAAAACTTTCAGAAACTCTGAAGAGAAACTCAGATGCATTGGGGAATGCTCATGCCCCAGAAAATGCAGTAAAGTGAGGAGTCCTCACTTTAAAGAGATCAACTGTGCTTGAGCGCTGGTGCAACTCCACTTACATTGAGCTGCTGCAATATAATTATCCAACGGCATTGAAAAGAAAATAAAACAGTGGAAAGATAGCCACAAGACTAACAGTGCAGAAAAATGTACAGGGTGGATTCACCACCAGTTGCACAGGTAGTTCAGTTCAGGATTTGACTGGAGGGCAAAAAAAGGTTGTGCTTTCAGTGTTAGCAACATGCTTTAGGTCATTGAAGTGACAAAAACGCAAAAGTCTTTTACAGAAAGCCAAGCAAAGCAGGTAGCTTCAACAATACAGGCACCAAGGATCATAAACAACAAACACAGAAGAGGTGAGTATATTTGGGCTCCACATATCAACCATCTGTGGGAAGCAATGCAAAAAATGAGCAGAGGATCTCCAGGGTGGTGAGAAAAGAAACTAAAAGAAAGTTTGGGTACATTAAGAGACAGCCTACATAATTGCCCACAGCAATTTAGTTTATTTAATTAAGTGTATTAACATTGGTAAGAGATTTGAACATTTGTTACAAGAAAGGGAACAGATGTGATTTTCTGGAGCATCAGAAAAACTCAGCATCAACCAAACAAGAAAAGCAGTTTGCTTACCCCCTTCCTGCAGAAAAATGAAGTCAGAATGGGGATCAGAGGACCAGCAGGGAGCTCATAAATAGGCCTGGCTGGAGAAAAAGAAAAAAAAATCACCCCTCATCATTCTTGACCAGGATGTCAGCAGTGGCTTTGCTGCCCTTGGGACAGTGGCACAATCTCCAACTGCATCCCTGCACTGCCCTTTGCTTCAAAACAAAAACACACTAACTTAAATGAGTTTGGCTATGCAGCATGAGTAAGTGTTTGCAGATGTTTATTCTGCTTTAATTTTATCTTATTTCACAGTGCATCTTCAATTTAAAGCTCTTAATAGATGGCAGTCAAGATCACTGAATGGCTATTAACTACTGCAGCTTGGCAAATGAGAACCTCAACTCGAAAGTCAGGTTCTGCATTTCAGCAGTGTCAAACTTCAGAAGTTATCTAGATCAAAATTAAGAGCTTTGAAAAGAAAATACTTTTAGACCCTAAAAAATAAGTCTAAACTCTATTGCTTAGCCAATCAGCTTTCAAGGTATCTAAATCCAAGGAAAGATGACAGATTTGAGTTAAATTTTAATAGTATTATCAAAGTACTGAGTGTAATTAGTTAAAGCAGCTACAGAACTTAGTTTTTAAATTACCACTTAAGGTAGCTAAGTAAAGGAATTTTTATTATGTTTCAGAGCTTATAATAATCAAAGTTTACAGTAAATCCACAGAGTTCAATAGAATTAACTGGCTGTAAATCTCAGAGCATAAAACTGGTTTGCAGAGTAGCATGTAAGCGATTCCCAGACTCTCTGCAAGGTGCCAGCCATGGAGAGAGCTGATTAGTCAGCCTTTGATTAATTGCCTGTTATATTAGAGCCAGGGTCAATCTACTCAATTAGGTGAAGGTCTGGTGGAGATCAGAGATGTAAATCAAAACCTGCAGCAAAGGCACAAGAGGAGAAGGTTCCAGCAGCTTTTCTTCCCTGCAAGGACCTGTGTGCCCCAGGCAGGTGGCTCTCCAACCACAGCTGTGGATCACGGAATCCCAGACTGGTTTGGGTTTGAAGGGATCATCCCATTCCAACCCCTTCCATGGGCAGGGACACCTTCCACTAGACCAGGCTGATCAAAGGTCCATCCAGCCTTGAACACTTCCAGGGATGGGGCAGCCACAGCTTCTCTGGGCAACCTGTGCCAGGGCCTCACCACCCACACAGGGAAGAATTTCTGCCTAACATCTGATCTAAACCTGCCTTCTCTCTCTTTGAAGCCATTCCTCCCTTGTCCTGTCACTACATCCAAGGCTGCACCCACCATGGTGCCACCTCCAAACACACAAGGCTGGAGCTGCTGTGGGATAGGAGGGACTCACATAAGGGGGACACAGCAAGAAGAGGCTCAGTGGAAGACAAACCCCAGTGGGAAGCTGTAAATCCCTGAATATGAGAAGCAGGAGAACGTCTGGGGAAATGGTGCAATGTATTAAAAAGGCACAGATTCAGATTAGTTTAAAACCTACCATATTGTGACACTGTCCACAGGGTGACTGGGTGTGGAGACAGAAATAAGGAATGATTTGAAACTACAGTTATACCACAGAGACTGGGGAACTGTCTTGACAGGGTGCTGAAAACACTGTATTTTTAAACATTATCAATAACTAGTAAAAACCTGTAATAGAAGACCAGCTTGTCCCCAGAGACACATGAAAATGGCCATTCTTCAACACCCTATGGAAGAAAAAAGAAGCCCATGGAAATCTAAGTAATAAACCTGGATTTAAAAAAGGAGAATTATATAAAAATCAGTGTAGCGCTACAAAGAAACAGCTGGAAAGGCAGAAACACTTCAGAGACCATGTACAGGTACTATAGGAAAGCATAAGGATACTTATTAATTCAAAATATTTTAAAAGGACAAAAAAAATCAATTTGTTGATTGGGATTGAATGGTAACTTAAGGCAGTTACTGGTAATAAAGCCAAAAAAGGGGAAAAAACTATCCCTCAGAATGTGAACATCATGTTCAGAGGAGGAAAAGAAAAACAGATTGTGAACTTCTGTCAAGCTCAATGTGGAATCATAGCAGGGCAGACCAAAAAACAATTGTGGTCAGCAACTTTCTAATGGCATAAAAATTTATTTACAACTCCTTTTCAAGTGTTGCAGAAATAGGATGCCTTTCTGAGAGCTGATGGGGTTACTGATGATGAAAGTATACAAGGAGCACACATGATGATAAGCCTAGAGCATGAAAGTCAGATTTTGCACTAGTGTTACCTGCAGAGAAGCTGAAGGACATAATTCAGAACTATTTTTGCCCAGAAAAAGGAACCCAGTGACCACCCAAATAGTTCCTTGAAAATAGTTCAGTGCTCAGGAACAAGGCAAATGAAGAAATGTTATGAAAACTAGTAAGACCACAAAAAGTATTGCCAGTACAAATTCATTCTGCTCCCATTTCTTCACTACAGTGTAGAAGTCTTAAAAGACTTCTTAAAAAACTTAAAAGACTTAATAGCACCACCACATAATAGCACCGTGCTGATACAGACAACCTGGGTAATGAGGGGTCTGCAAGAGCTTCTGCTCAAGGAAAAAACTTAATTTTGTCAAATAAAGAGGTAATTATGGGATCAGAGCAGATGGAGGGGTAATAAAATGGGGGTAATTAGCGGCCAATAAGGAATGAATTGTAACTACACCTTTCTAGAAAACAACTAGAGGGCACACAACAAAATGAGCAGGTATTAGGTACAAATCACAGTGCACAGAAATAATGTTTCATGCAACACAAGACTGTGGAACCCACTGCTGCAGGTGTTGCAGGGCCTGGAAGCATAAGTGTTTCAAAAACCAAAGGGATAAATGGGTTCATCACAGGCCATCAAACCTCTGGGTTAGGAAGTTCCCGTGCTGCTGATTGTCAGAAACTCTGCTCTTAAATATTCCCCCCAGGTACTTGCTACCAGCCAGCATCAGGGACCTTTGCTTTGACACAGCACAACCACTCTTCTGGCACTACACCACAGATTTCTTTCTTGTTTAACTTTTTAAATTATTTTTAAATTTAAAAACAATCTGAACCCATAAGATTGCAAGCTGTTAACAAACTATGAAAAATGAGCTGCTTGGTTTGCAGCTTTCACTCAGTAAATCAAAGAAAAAATAACCTTCTCCAGTAGCTTTACCCATCAAATAAACCTTTCTGATCATTTGCTTTAGGCTCAAGGGCAGCAGTCCCAGCAGGAATGGTATCTGAAAGCTAATTCCCACTGCTAATCACCCAGCAACTAACAGACTACCACAGGTGTGCTGTGTACACATCAGTCAGTACCAGTCCCTGGTCCTGCATCTCAGTTATCACAGATATTGCATAATCCAGATCACTCCTAAACTAGGGTGAGGCATTAATCTGGAACATTATCTTCATTCATGCTGGTTTTCCTGAGGTGCTCTCAGTTTATTCTAAGCAGCACAGGGACAGGTCACCTCTCTGGTAATGGATGCTCTGCCAGGAGGGTAGAGCCAGTTCTGGGCTCCTCAGTACAGGAGAGACAAGGAGCTCCTGGGGTGGTTCAAGCAGAGGCTGTGAGGATGATTAAGGGTCTGGAGCTTCTCTCTTATGAGGAAAGGCTGAGGGAGCTGGGCATGTTCAGCCTCAAGAAGAGACAACTGACAGAGGACTGTATTCAAATATCTTTAGGGTGGATGTCAAGGGTATGGGTCAGGCTCTTCTCAGTGCTGAGCAACAGGACAGAGGCAGTGGGCAGAAACTGATGCACTGAAGTTCCACCCGAACATGAGGAAGAACTTCCCTACTGTGCAGTGATTGAGTGCCAGAACAGGTTGCCCAGAGAATGTGTGGAGGATCCCTCACTGGAGATATTCCAGAACCATCTGGATACAATCCCATGCCGTGTGCTCTGGGATGATGCTTGAACAGGAAGGTGAGACCAGAGGACCCACTGAAGTCCCTTCCAACATGACCCATTCTGTGCTTCCATCTCCCAAGACAGCAGAATCCTCTCCTCCAGCCTGGAGTCTCCTCCATCCGGAGGAGAAACTCTCACAAGTGGATGTTCTCTTGGCCAGCTAACGTCGCTGCAGCACTGGCAAAACAACATCCTTCTTTCAGCCCCTCCCATGTGCATGTAAGCAGTGGGACACTCAGGAGACACAGAGAGTTTCATGGATGGGCTTTGCTGCCTGATGGAGAGGTCTGGGAACCAGCACACAGAGCACCAGCCCAGCCCTGCCCCACTGATGGGCATGGAAACCACAGAAGCCTGAGTCCATCTTTGATGATCCTTGTGGGTCTCTTCCAACTCTTGTTACTCTATGATTCTATCTGAGGCAGAAACCAGCCCAAGAATAACCATTACATTTTGGAGGAAGGGAGGTTGAAAAACATCTGATTACTTTTTGAATTAAAACCACTCAACTTGGAGAGAAAGTCTTCATGTCAGCCTAGATTCCCTTGACCTTTCTGGCACAAGTAGGGAAACATAGCCAAGTAGGGAAAAAAGAGATGGGGAGGGGAATGGGGAGGGAAGGAAAAGGGGTGAGAAGGTAAACTAGAAAAGGAAAAAGCAATTGGCAACATATTCCCCCTCAACTGGGTGATAACAGTTCAGCTTCCAACTTTTAAATGAGAATTTCTCCCAGAAAAATGACAATATCTTTTTATTTATCTTTTTCTTTGATGCTGCCAAGCTTGGCTGCCAACAAAATAAGTTTTGAATAAAAATGTTTTGACCAGCTTTCCCTGAAGCACTCAATTAGTGGTGAAGGGCAGAGCAGGAAATGGAGGGGGTAAAGAAAAGAGGCCAGCAGCTGGGCTGCAAACAAAGCCAGGCTGACAGAGAAGCTGGCAGCACTCTGGCCACCAGGCACCTGACAAATCTGTGTTCAGGATAAAAAATCCAGCCCTTTATCTCAAGCAAGGCTTATCTTTTGAAGGATGTCCTGTACCATCTTCTCCATAGGACTCGCCCCAGGCTGCTGAGATCCCTCAGACTCCGCTGAGGGCCTGGATTTAGCAACAGGGATGGGCAGCGCTGAAAATAAATCAGGAGGCTCCTTAGGAACCAGTCATCACAATGACAGTCACCAGGCTGGCTTAATATGACTCCAACCACGCTTCTTGCACTCGAGTAACAGCTCAGATACAGCAGTAGGTCAGTCTCCTTTCAGTCCTCAGATTCACCTCTTCCTTTTTCTAATTCTTTTATTATACAGTAGTACATCTCTCAGGCATCTCAAACTCAATGCTCCGTTTGTTGGCTGCCTGACAGGTCTCAAAAAAGCACATCTTTCCAATTCCAGAGCAATTCTGTTTAATCTTGTATGAAGAAGGTGTATTGCTTAAGTAACTTTTTCCACCCCTCCTTCTCTACAGGAAAAAGGGAAGAAGTTAGAAAGAAGAATGACAGAAATGTTTCAACCTAAATGGGAGCAATTTGCATGCAAATCAGGTTTTTCAGGTGCCACAAAAGATGTGGGTGCCCTGACAATCTGAAGGGAAGGAATAAAAGGAAGGGTGAATTTGACACAAACACTGTCAAGTGATGAACCCGAAACTTTTAGCTTCCTCACTGGGGCAAAGTGTCCCGGAGAGAGTTTCTTCCATACTACCTACGTATTTATTTTCATTCTCATTGGCACTACCATTGTAAGAAGAAAAACCTATTTCTCCTCGTATTTATACACTTTCTCAAAGCTCCTTGCATGCAAGAGCTACAATCGTAGTCAACACGAGAGTAGGTGCAACCGGAGGTAAACCCAAGTGGGAAGTGGTTTCATTGCAGACCTTGATGAGAAAATGAGTTATACAATCAATAAAGTAGCACCAGACTGCAGAGGAAGAGAGAATCATATGATGTACTAAACAGCACCCAGGCATTTTCACCAGTAAATCACAAAACTGCGGGGGTTAGCAGGGGCACAACAGGGGTGCTGAAGCTGCTGAACACACAGGAGCTGCAGGAAAGACAGCCACCAGCACTTCAGCTCAACCAGCTCCTCCCAGGGGTGTTTGTCCCAGCAGGTAGCATTTGTTATCCATATGGAAAAATCTTTACGCTCCAGAGCTGGCACTCCTTGCTCTAAGTAGGGGGTTTTGTGCCTCTCAAAGAGACGCCTTTCAGAGACTGATTCCCATAGACATTTATATTTTTCTGGCAGCACTGAAGTAATCTTTTGGGGAACCTGAAGGCACCAAGCCCTGTAGCAAGGGATGCCACAGCACCGCACATTTGGGACCACTGCACCACACCACAAAGCAGCAATGTAGTCATACAATCATGGATTGGGTTAAGTTGGAAGGCAACTTACAGATCCTCTTGTTCAAATCCCCCTGCCATGGGCAAGGAATCTTTCACTAGACCAGGTTACTCAGAGCCCCACCCAGCCTGGTCTTGAGCACTCCCAGGGATGGGGAGTCCACCACCGCTCTGGGAAACCTGGGTCAGTGCCTCAGCACACACAGAGTAAAAATTTCCTAATTACGTCTATTCTAAACCTGCCCTCCTTCTCTTAAAATCCATTCCCCCTTGTCCTGCCACCCATGCCCTTGTGAAAATTCCCTCTCCAGCTCTCTTGGAGCCCCTTTAGGTACTGGAAGGGCTTCAAAGGTCTCCCTGGAGCCTTCTCTGCTCCAACTTGAACAGCCCCAACCATCTCAGCCTGTCTTCACAGGAGAGGTGATCAACTTTGTGGCTTCCTCTGGGCTTCTTCCAACCGGTCAACACCTTTCTTGTGTTGATTCAAACCAGATCTGCAGCACTGCCAGACACAGGCAGACAACATTTTCACTAAAGCCTTGACATCAAATTGAACAGATTTTATACCTGAAAACACAGAGAGAGCAACAAAAGAAAACTCCCTGGCTTTGCCTTCCCATGGATTCTGCTCAAGAGACCCGTCATACCAGGAGACCAGCAATCAGATTAGGAAACATGCCACAGCTGCCCATTCCTAACACAGACACACACCTGGTCTTGGAAAACTTTTACTGAGCACGTGTTTTGCGAGCATTCATTTTTCCAGGCTCTACTTCCATGTTCCCGGTACTGTAATGCAATTTACCATCACTGCCCTTACAAAAGAATTACACCCTTTCTAAAATAAACCGGGGCTACATGACAGATCTAAACCAGCAAAATGCATCAGAGCAATTAGTGGTTCTGCTGCCTTTATGGCTCTGATTGGAATTCCGATCTCCAGTGAGAAAATACAGTGGCTCTGCATACGGGCTCCATCTGCCGGCACGCCGCTCTCCTGGCTCTGCTCAGAACATAGTAAACTGAAACAAAACCTACACAGCCATCAATTACATTTTCTTCCCTCAGCCTATGAATTTCAATAAATACACCATCTGTTCATCTTCTGTGTGGGAGTTCAGTCATCTTCTTGGCAGCAATATTATTCTAGAGCAATTACCTGTGTCTTTATCACCTATCATTGTGCTTCATCATCTTTTCATCATGTGTAAAAACCAACCACTTTATTACTACAATTTCTGTAGGCAGCCGGGTCCTGTTAGTTACCATGGAGATGATCTGTCAAAAGAAGTCTGCATTTAAAGAAGTAAAAGCTGTGAAAAGGAGGAGGAGAGAAACACAAAGAGCCTGAAATGAACTTGTTTCTCTAAGTCAGAGTTTAAATACAAAAGGCACATCTCAGGCAGCAACGCTGAGATGCCACTAACAACCTAGTTAGGAATCCATCAACCTGCCAATAAAGAGGATGAGTCAATGGCTCACAAGCATTACAATATGCGCAGAGGTCGGAGATTTGGCTTTAATCCCTCAGCCCAGTCCCACGACCCGCTCTAAGGAAGGCTGATTTCTTATTACGATAAATCAAAAGATAAAGCCGGGAGAGGGAGGACAAGCTGGGACGACAGGCAGGCGGCAGTGGCAATTTCCCCCCCTGACAGTCACAGGCATGACAGTGACTCTTCCATCAGCTGCACTACAGTTTGTACCCGTTGCTGAACATCTCTTGGAATTAATCTCTTTCTTCCTCAACTTCACTCTGGTTTTGCCCCACTTTCTCTCACGCCTTCCATGCATTCCTGCTTAGCTCTGCTCTTTTGCTGCTTCCCTCACAAGCTGCACGTTGCTCTCCTCTTTCCATAAACCATACACACGCTTGCAGCTGTTCCACCTCTCTCTTTCCAGATTCCCATATATTTTAAAGGCAGCTGTCAGTGCCAACTATTTACAGATGCTTGCTCCCTCCCCCACCCACATACACTCCCTGCCTTCACTTCATGAAATCCTGTTTTTCCCTTTGAATTTTTTCATCTTCTCTGGGCTCCAACTCCCATCCCTCCAAGCTGTAATTGCTCTCATGTTACTGCAGGAAAAATATTAGCGAAGTACAAAGGACTTGCTGATGCTCTGTGTTTCTAGGATGCATCATTAGCAGCCTTGAGCTGAGACATGCCGGGCTGCAAACTGCTTTGGCTCACTTCACCCTTGTATCCCTGGAAGAAATAAGCAACCTCAGAGCTATCCAATTTGTTTAATATCAAGTCCACATGCACTGAGTTTTAATGATGTGGATTGTCATTCTGAATTGCAAGGGAACAAAAAGTGACCACCTACATTCGCTGTGTTCACAGCTACCTTCCATAATTGAATTTCCACAATCTTGCAAATCGCAGAAAGACAGGTAGGGAGGGAGAAAACATTTTCCAGAAGTTCTCCACACTTAAAAGCACTTTAATTTCTGTCCGTCCACCTCGAGACTCAATTTTCCTAAGTTCTAAGTGCCAATACTTCCCATGGATTTCTGCCTGCAGAAAACTTTCTACGTTAGATAGCTGAGTCTAAAGAGCCTCAAATTAAGGTACTGCAAGATAGGAGGGGGGATTACAATAAACCATTAAGCAGGAAAGGAAAGAGAGTGATGAAAATGGTTTTTTTAAAAAAAATTAAAACCAAGGATATATCAGGAATACAATGTCATAGTTTAAAATGGACAAAACCAAGAACACCAAATCTGAAAAAAATCAGCATGTGACAAAATATGAACTAAACAAGAAAAAAACACATTTTGATCTCATATTTGATCTCCCCGGAAAATTTATAGTGGAGCAAAAGTTCTTCCCAACTGCCCCCTTAGCAGAAATGCTGTTGAAGCAAGACTGAAACTACAGACAGATCAGACACTGCAACAGCTTCAGTTGCTGAGGAAATGGCACCCACACACTCCTCTTTATCTTTAAAGATGTGGGCCTTGTGTTTCCTCTCTCTCTTCAGATACCTTTTGCAGGCAGGTTGAGCCATCAGCTTCCATATGGTGCTTTACCTTCTACAAGACAGGTCCAGGGAAAGTCACATTCCTGCTCTTTAGCGCAGAGGGTTGCTGCACAGATTGCATGGAGATGGAGAAGTGCCCAGGCTAAAAAGTGGTTTCCAGCATCCTGGGCCAACTTGGGCCGTCACTTGGTAGGCAAGCTGTAGAAACTTCTGCTTCTGCTAACCTCATTTCCCCCAGCCAAGCCTTCCAGACAGGCTCAGAGGATGCTGACTCCATGCACAGGATCTCTGTGCCATTCCAAGGCAGATGCCCTCAGCCAGCAGCATCTGTGCTGCCTCTGCCCTTGGCAGGTGCTGGCAGGAAACCGGGACAGACGCCGGTTCCGCTTTTCTCCTCCGCTTTCCCGACAGGTCTGCAGAGACAGCCGGGAGGGCTGTGCCCACAGGCAGTGCTGCCTGCCCTGCCTGCTGCTGCTGGGGCTGCTCTGCCTGGGGCAGGAACACCACAGAGCACCACACACAGCCACCAGTGGGACACAGAGGGCAAGGTCCTCATCTGCCACTCTCATTCTCCCAAATCCTCAGCAACTTCGCAAAAATTACTACTTCTGCTTATTCTTCTGCTTGAGCAGATGTCTTCAGTCAGTGCTGTGTGCCTGCACAGTGATTCTCCCTCTCTAGGGCTCTTACAAGGGCATGCAGGAGAGGGAGAAGGGAAAACACTATGGGGCTTGTGGCCTGTCCCAGTCTGGCCACCCATGGCTTGTGAAAGACATGAGGAGTGAGCAGCAGATGATGACAGGCAGGAATAAAAGTGGAGTATCAGATAAAGAAGAATTTCTTCCAGTCTTTCCATTAAATTGAATACACATAAGCCAACGGAATGCACACACCGCTCCATTTAATGGCCAAAGCATTCACCAGGAATGGGCCTTGCAGCTCCCTTGACAGGGCAGAAAAGGAAGAACCAGTAGTACCTGGTCCTAACTCCCCTCCAGAGAGCCAAAAGCATATTTCCCCAGTGGCACCCAGGGGCTGCTGCAGCAGTGACAGGCCAGATCATTGGTCGGATCAGGCAGGAATTGCTCTGCAGGCCAGAGTGGCACAACTCAGGGGGGTTGCCAAGGGGAAGCCGTGGCACATACAGCAACTCCAATAACATCAGCAGGCCCTGCACCTTCCCAGAGCAGCCTGCTAAAACCTGCAGCCTGCTAAAACCTGGAGCCTGCAGAGCCCAAACCACTGCTCCTGACAAGGGTCCGTACCAGGACAGTGGGCAAAAGGAATCTATTCGTCCCTCAGGAGCACCACACATCTACAACCCCTCTAACACCCAGTATGACCCTCCAGCTACATGCACAGCTATCACCTTTCCAGACTGGGATGGGAGTAGACAGAACATGGGGTTTGGCTGCCTTCAGATGATATCTACAGCCCACCACTACTGTGGTCCTGTACGATCATCCCTTGGCATGATAATTAACATGTGGACTCAGCAGATATTCATGATCTGGGCTGGTGTTTGACAACCCAAGTGTAAAACAAGCAGTGGCTGGACAGAGCAGGCTGGGAAAACACGTGGCATGCCAGATGCTCATCAGCACAAGGTCACTATTGCCTGGCTTTTCTTCACCAGTGGCAACCACATGGTTGGACCACCTAAACTTGCTTTGAACTGTCATAAATGTATTCCACCCAGTGATCCAGCATCACTCTATACCAAACCACAAGGTAGGAAGGACAGTGGGAAAGGCACAGGAAGAAGCTGCACACCAATACTGGTGGCATGGACAGAAATCAGGACCTAATTTGCCTGTTTGATTAGGTTAATGAAGAGGTATCATTAACACCTTTCACTTTTTCCTGTAACTCTGTATAAAGCCATAGACAAAGCAATCCCTACTTCTTTGATCAAAGCAGTGTTAATTATTTCAGTTCACAGCATGTTTCTACCCTCAGTTCAGCAACAGCCTTGACTTGTTCCTTAAAAATTTAACAATAATAGTATTCCTGGCCTCACCCTAGGGCAGCAATTTCCTGGCAGTGCTGGATAGAGTGTACAGTCAGCACTACCCACAGCAGCCTGCCTGGCAGAGGAGCAGAGCTGGGCTGGACTGGATTCAAAGGCAGCGCTCGGCTGAGGAGATGGTGAGACAGAAATCATCAATTCTGACAACAGCCAGGTGGAAAAACAGGAGTTCCCACAGAGCTTTGGGGGTACAAAGGTCAGAAGATCTCAGGTTATCACATCCCCTGTTGTTCTCATGTCACTTCGGGAACGCACACGCTTTTTCAATTTTCCATATACATTGCTGATTTATTGGCTCTTCCACGGGGTTTTACAGCTTTTTCATTAAACACCAATTAAAGTAGGCAGCCAAAGTCAAGCCAGAGCTGTGCACTGAAGACACAAAAAGTCCTGAGCAAACAGTTTTTCCTTCCTCATTTTAGGTTTGAGGAAGAAAGTGACACTGGATCTAGCTGATGCTTTACCTTGTGTCTGCAGGCAGCTGCACGCAATCTTGGTGAAAATTCTTGAAAATATCATTGACAATTCCCTTCGTGTGGCTTCCTGCCCTTTTTACATACAGATATTTCAAGAACAGAGTAAAGCCTTATGCTGTCTTTTGCTAATATTCATGCATGGTGCCAGCAGAGCACCTCAGGGACACCCTGCTTTGTACCCCTCACAAAAATGCAAGCACACAACGTCTGACTGCCAGCTGAACACACCAGCAATCCATTTGCATACTTCATCACATGGCCTCCCACACCAGGCAGATCTGGAATCCTTCAGCCTTAATTTGTCATTATTTTCCTACAACTTTAAAGCCCAAACTCAAGTTGCGATTCTCAGACAAGGGGCTGCAAGTCCTTAGGAAGCTCAGAGCATTTATCCTCTCCAGGGAACAGCTCATCACACGAGCTGCTGCCAGCAATGAAAGACAGTTAGGATTCTCCTGATTAATACAAAAGTAGCATATAAATACTTCCATCAAAAACCACTGTGTCTTATTTTCTAGACCAGGAGGAATCACATTACTGTGACTGCATCTCATGTCTGGTAGCTTACTGGGGGTAAAAAAAAAGGGACAATTTAAATGCTCAGTAAAAAATACTAAAAAAAAAAAAAGTCTGTAGAAAACACGAGACACAAGAAGATACAGAGAAAGGGGAAATAAAAAATCACTATGGATAGAAGGGAGATTATCTGATCTCTCTATCTACCAGACACAGTGCTTAAATTGCAGCAAGAAAACCTGTCAGGAGTGAGTTAGATACGATTCATCTGGATGTGGGTCAAAGGGATGGATCTGTGGTCCTGTCCAGCTTTATTTTCTGTGATTATCTGTGCTCCTCAGCACTCATAATTCAAGACACCCTCCTGGTGCTTAGTGTGCAAAGCCAGCCAAAACAGGAATTGTTTCCCATTTTGCTCAAGCTACGGAGTTTCCTCATGAAAATAATAATGCCTCCGTTTAGCCTGGGGTCCTAAACATCCAAACAAATAAGAGTAAAAAATAACCACGACTAAACAACAAAAAATAGAGTAATTCTGCAAAAAGAAAGTCAGTATTAAAATCCATTAGGCAGAGAAACACAGCATCTATCAAATTTATTGCTTGGTTTCAGGACTTGGGAAGAGTCTCTTCATTTCCTGTACCTCTTGAGTATTTACTATGTCCCCTATGAGCTAAGTCTCCTAGAGTCATTTTAATGTCATGTTCTAAGCACTTCAGTGTTGTAAATCATTGATTTTTATCTTCTTCTCCCAATCAATGCAAAGATATTTATGCTGAACACATAAAAGCACTTGACACTATAGAGAAACCAATTACACCCTGCGAGACGTTTGCTTTTGGTCGTTGACATCATGGAATTATCCATTACACTTTGCACATGCCTGCCATTTACAGGAAAGCAGTGTGACCTTGCCTGTCTGAAGTTTGCATCCCTGCATCCTGGTGGAACAGCGTGGCAGGAGCTCGAAGCAGAGATGCCCATCCCTGGCTGGGGAGTGCCTGAGCTGCAGGCTGTGAAAGCTGGGTGAAATTATGAAAGGAGAAGCAGCTCTCATGTCAGCCCCACTCCTGTGCTCCTACCAGGCACTGCTTGCTCTCAGAGATGAGGTGGTGATCAGACAGATCTACTTCTGACTGCAGTCACCCTTCCCTCCACAGCCCCAGGGACAGACTGGAAATCTTCATTATTGCTCTGTGTTTGCCAGTGCTTCAAGGATGGCTCCTACATCCACCTTCTGCCAGTGTGCCAGGCAGGTCCTTCTGTCTCTTCCCACTCTCACACATCGGGCTAACAATGACTGCATTAAACTCCAGGGCAGGCACATGCTAAAGCACTTGCAAATTGCCTAGACCACCCCACCATCCCTTGTGGCTCCCATACTCCATGGCCCTGGCAGACAGGTTCAGGGGATGAGCCAGGAACCAGCCCTTTTATCTTGGCAAAACTGCAGCAGCCTTGTCAAGTCTCGGAGCGATTTGCGTTCGTGACGCCCACCAGTCCCTGTCTTGCACTTTCTACTTGTAGCAGCAGCAATTCACACCATCCCAGCAGAGCACTGACGAGTCTGTGCTCCCTGGGAAAGGACCCAGCACCAAAGGGCCTCCCAGGAGGTGCTGTCTTCCCAGCCTCACAGTACTTTCTCTCCCATGTCACCTGCTCAGCAATGGAAAGGAGCTCTCCTGCCACACTGTGACTGACACTTGGATGTGCCCTGCTGCCACACAACTTGGTGCTTTCCTTCTCACAAGTTAGACAGGAAAGTGTTTGTCTCAGCACTAAAACAGCCAGCATTATTTGAGGAATAAGTGTGTTGAACAAGACCATGCAGGAGAGTGCTGTACCTTCCCTAGCACTGCTGCCGACTTTGCCTTTCCATTTCAGGTGCTCAGATGTTCTCTGAAGTTGGCGCACACCTGTAGCTCCAGCAGGTGAAGAACAGCCCTCACAATTTGCTCGAGTGAACTGCACTTCATTTTAAAACCTTGGTAAGATCTTCCAGTGTAGAAAGTAACGCCAGTGAAGTTGGGGAGCTGTGATGGTTACGTCTGACCCAGCCTGTAAGCCACGAGCACAATTTTAATGAGAGTATATAAATATATAGAGAGGGAATATTACCCTCCAAATCCTTCTCCCTTCTTGCAAGAGCAAGAATTACAAAAGCAGTGACACGAGGAGAAGCCTTAGGGCCTAGAGTCATCATGTTTGATTCTCTGAGTTCCCAACTGACCCAGCTGAGTGAGGCAGAACTATCTCTCATTAGTAGAACAATTAACTTTCTGTGTGCCCAGGCACTGCTTATACTGAATCTATCTCAAGTTTCTGGACTTTTCCTTAGAGAGTGTTGGGGTTTTTATCTCTTGCTGTTAAAACAGGCAGAATTCAGCCAAGTTCACTGCAGATCACTCCCGTTAACAGGAGGCCAAATCGCTCAGGGGAAAAGGGCAATAAAAACCACCACTGCGTTTAAAGGCTGACAACCATATTGTGAGCCTCAAATTTTAGGAAAAATAAAATCCCTCCTCCCTGTTATTCACCCAGTTCTGAACACCTGGAGCATCAGGCAGTCACAGGAATGGTGTGAGGACACGAAGCAGAAAAGATGGCCCTTATTTTAAAGAAATACAAAAGAGCACAAAAGAAATGCTAATGACAAGAACTTGCAGCATATCAATTCAATGGCATTAAGCCCGTTGGCTATCTCTCTTCTCCAAAAATCAAAGCAGTCTTAAATAATAACTGTATGAAATTAAGCTGATTTCATACTCTTTAATCTAAATGAAGACAGCACGCATGGCTCAGTTTTAAACCATAGAGGAAATAACAAGCTTCATTCAGAAGGAGAGTGTGTAGACAGAAATTTGGCATCATTCTGTTAATCTGCTTTACAGTCATACCTAATTAGGAAACACATAGGGAAATTAATTGGTACAAACATAAACTAGCAGTAATCTCTACTACAATAACACCTATGCAGCATTCATCAGGCAGCAGCCAATCTGGTTCAAAAAATCTGTTACCAACAGGTCTCCTACTTGACAATGCTACATTTTGGTGTCTGAAAACCAGGGTGGTCTGACAGGCAGCTTGTTCAATTCACCTGGACAAACACCACCAGCAGCAGCTCTTCCAAAAGCTGGAAAGAACCTGGATAGGTACTGCTGCAAAAAGAGAAAAAGTTATGGTAGAACTGTGGCATTTGTAGGTCTCATGTACCTTCTCTTTAAAGGCAGAACTGAAGAAAATAAAGCAGATAGAAGGGAGAGAGGAAACACTGTGTATTTTTTTTTTTAATGTATTATTCTGGAAGTATGTATAAGCAATTTTCCTTGCCTCAGATTGAAATGAGAGCATTTGATTTTTCACCTCAGTTATGTAAAGTCCCCTCTCTGTTATCCACAGCCCTTCCTTTCCTCTCATCATCTCTAATTTTCACAGGTGAACAAGATGTACTCTATTTAGAAAACAAACAAATATGTATTTCAAAAGCATCAGTTATCTAATGCTGAGCCCACATACAGATCTTTTTCATTCAGCCAGAGCAACTGCTTGGGATCATCTCCCCTCTCCTGCTGTGAAAGGCAGTCAATTTTAATTTGGAAGAAGTATTGCTACCATGAAAGCGAATAGAAACCCATCATGTGCTGCCTTACAGAGGGGTCAGAGCACAGTCCTGGCTCCAGCACTTCTCTGCTGGATTTCAGCACTGGTTCCTCCATGTCCAGCACTGAACAACCCCCTGTCCACATGAGCAGCACAGTCCACACAGACTGGAGACCTGAACTCCCACACGGAGCAAAAATCCACGCCAAATGCTCACTAAATAATCAGCCAGCCATACATAAGCTGTTTATGGGGTAGCAAGGAGCTACCGACCCCTTCTGACAGCAGGAGCAGCCTCCAGGTGGCTCGACATCCTGAAGAGCAGGTTGACACCCTGAATCACCACCCTGCCACTCTGGATGCAGCCTTGGAACATTATCAGTAGGCAGGTGTGTGTGGCACATCTGAGCTCCCACCTGAAGTGAATTCGAAACCTCCCAGCACAGGGAAATTTTGCTTCAAGCTGTGCTCTGCTGCTCTGCTGACACAATGATTTATTGATTTACCTCTGTGCAAGGAAAACAGGAGCACCTCCAGTCAAAGGATGTGTTGCATTATAAGGTTGTGCTGGAGAAGGGGAAAAACAGTGTAAAAACAAACAGTTCTTTTGTGGACTCTGCTAGAAGCACAGGAGGGATGAGCTTTGGTTTGTTTGTTTCCTTAAATCGTACACAAGTATTGTACTTTCTTTTTTTTCAAGAGATTAAAAGCTTTTCAGAATTAGTACAGCCACTCTAATGTTCAAAGCTCCTCTAAAAAGAGGGCCAAGCCTTCTTGGTACAAAAAGTTTTCATCTATCAAAATTTTCTGTGAAATAACAAAAACTTCTGCTTAATTCGGTTTTATTTTTATCTATTTTAAGCAATCATCCTGCAGAGTAAGATTCCTATGAGCAAATTCTGGAGGCACTCCCATCACAGGGATGCTGCACTGCCCTCTAGAGCCTCTCTCACTTTCTCATTCCAGCATCTAGGCAAAAATTCCTACAGAATTGGCTCTAAAGACCACAGAGGGGAGTGCTGTCTACCAGATATGCGGCACAGCCAGTAATTAAGACAAGAATTCAGACTCAAACTCTTCAGGTGGTTGTCAGTGTATTTTGGACAATATTTCACCTGTCCCTGCCTCTATTTAGGAAGGCACTTCTGTGAAATACAGTATTGCATTTTAGGAAGGACTTTCGATATCAGCATCTCTATCTCCTATAGAAATAAATATGCTAACAAAGAGAAAAATAAATATTGTATTTTTAATGACTTGCTCCTTTCCCCAAAGCCACAACTATTCCTGCAACTCGGATCCCAGAACGAAGAATCTACCTGACCCTGTCAAGATGGAAAATTGCTGCACTCAGACCTGCTGCATCCAAACTCTGTGCAGTGCTAGAGAATGATGGATATTGCTCCTGTGAGTGTTTTGCTTTGATTTTAAATTAGTTTTAGTGCCTTTCTCTCAGATTCATAATGAAAGATCCTCCAACACAGCTCACTAGCATACCTACATACCCACCTTCAAGCAGCTGACTGTAATAATGTTTTCCATTCATAATCCAGCAAGGAGAGGATAAAACATACCTTAACCCTAACACATCAAACTACAGCAAATACCTCTGTCAATATCACATCCTAACAGCCACACAGACACATTTGCATCGCCCTTGTAGCAGGAGGTGGACTGGTACACCTCATCCTTCTCCTCTGGGATTGGCAGAGCATCTTCCACACATCATTCCAGACCTCCTGCTTCAACCCACATACTGCCCCAACAGGTGATATCTGCCTTGCTGTCCTGAAAGACACAATTTTGCCCACAAAAAGGGGATGAAATGAGGACAGGACCTGTTTGGTTTGGTTTGTCACTGCCCACATCAAACTACACAAATGGCTGTGGGAGATGATTCATTCCAAGTGCGTAACAGGACACATGCCTGAAGGGACACAGACACACAAAATACCCTTCAAAGAGCACAGAGACGTGGCTGAGCCACCCTCCTGCTGTCGATTAGCAGCTGCCTGCTGACCTTTGCAGCACCACAGCAGCAACACTGAGATCAGCAACACTGAGGAGAAGGTCTCTGCTTCATGAGCCACAGGGAAAAGGGAGCAGGAATAAGGAGCACGGAAAAAGAAAATAAGAATAAGGAGCAGGAAAAAGAAAAAAAAAAATGAAAAGAATGGTTGCCCAGTTGCTAAGAGATGTTGGGAGTTACAAAACCAGGACTGTTGGGACCCTCTCAAAGTAGTTTGAGTTTATATTCAGACTTACAGAGCCACAGGAAATGAAGCATCTCTAGAAGACGGTCCTGTACACTGCCCAGACAAACTGCTGGGTGACAGTGGGAACATCAAGGACTGCATTTTGTGCATGCCATTTCAAATCACAGAGGAAAGGGGCACAGGACATGGCTCTTAAATGTTTTTCTGGCTACATGCCAGCATCTGGAAGAGGACTGAGGTCTCAGAGAGGTATCACGATCTCTTAGTCTCCAGCAAACCTCACAAAAGAGTCAAGAATTTGGGGAGTTTGTGTTATTCTCTGAAGTTTACCTGTTTTTCCGAACACCACATCATCTCTGCTGTACCCTGTTCCACCAAGCTTGAGCTTGCATGGTAATTACAGCACATTAAACTCACTCCATGGCCTAACTAAAGCACCTTGAGTGACACTGAGCCTGCTCAGGAGATCTTCTATCTCCTTTTCTATTAAAGTCAGAAAAGATTACCCGTCAGCTAAAAGACACACTCTGCTGGGTGTCACAAACACAGCTCTGAAGTCTTCAGCTTAGCAAGGCTCGGTGTAACCAAATCCCTGCTCCCTCTCATGACACATGACAAACTTACTCTACAGCTTACTCTCTCTGCCTCTCTCCTCCAGACTGGATCCCCAGGACTGCCCTTAGCTATCTCCTAGTTTGGGTCCAAGCTTGGCTCGTTCTGAGGCCTCTCAGGTGGAAGGAGTTTGCTCTTGACAAAGACCTCACTGTCAGGAACAAGATGTGAATGGACAAATGTGTCCTCATGTTTTAAATGCTTCCCAGTCCTCCTGAAAGTGTTACATTCCTTTGGCTTATCCATCTTCACCTGCACTCCCTTACCTTCTTCTCTGTCCTCAGAGATGTACTGCAACCTCTATCCAAGACAAAGTTGGAAAGCTTTTAAGTTGGCCAAATGTACATCACACTGAGTCACACTCAATTAACCTAATCAAGTATTTCTCTTATCAAAACATACGTTTCTGGGCTGGCAGTTTCTGACTCAACCACAACTCATTCAATCTTAAGGAAAAATCATTAGAAAAACCATCTGTTCTCTTTAAATAGAGAAGCTATTTTTGCATCCACAATGAGCCCAAGTAATTATAAAACAAGTGGAGTGGGTTTCAAAAAGAAAAATAAAAAGGGAGGGTAGGACAGCTGTTACCTTGTGATTATCACGGTACTAACGCATTTCTAGCCATGTGAAGTTCAGGCCTTACTCTCCTCACCCTATTATGCAACATGTAACCTATTATCATCCCACTAGCACAGTAAATGCTACAGGGAGGCACTGGGGGCAGAGTGCAGAAGAGTGAGATTTGGTGAATGAATATTTACATACTAGAACTGAACACCAGCAGAATCCCAAAGTTAAAGTTCTCAAAAAAGGGTTGATTCTCAAAGGAAATCAGTGACAAGGTCCCACGCAACTGCTATTTTTATGTGCCGAATTCAAGACTTCATTCCTCAAAATCATCAGTCAGTTGACACCTAATCCTAAGGGATCTGACATTTTTTGCATTAAAATTCCCTGGGCACCCACCTGCTCACAGAAACCATGACAGCATGAACCAAAACAGCAGAACTCTTTTATACCTTATCCTCTCCGTAACCCACAGCACAGAAACTTCTGCCTACATTTCCTGCTGAGATCATCTATTACTAAAGAGATGAAGCACCATGTGAGATCATGTGGGCAGCACTCTTCCTTTCCAGCATGGCTACAAGATGGGACAGCCCTGAGGGGAAGTCCTGGCTTTGCCTAGAAGGATCTGAACCCCACCATCCTCAGTGCCCTGGCCTGTGGGGCCCTCCTGAAGAATTAACTCTCAGTACACCCTGCTGAAGCTGCTCCTTTTAAATGTTCAGTGGACCAAAGAGAAAGGCCAGAGAAGCACAAGTCCATTGTGAACTCCATTGTGAAAGAGTTTCCTGACCTAAGGCAATCTTGACTTTTTGCTCATGCTCCAGTGATTGCTGCTGCCAAGCACAGAGAACATGGACAGCAGTTCAGGAGTGTGAAGACTCCTCTTTCCAGTCCAAGAAAGGGGCACATTCCCCCTCTTTGCTGCTCTGCCTTTCACATTGACTGACTTACAGCAATCCACACAAGCTGCTGGCTGCAGGGCTTCCCATGGAGACACCAGGCTGGTCACTGGATCTGTGTGACTCTTCTGTCTGAGGGCTGACAAAAGCTCCTCATGGATCTCGCTGCAGTGTCTGGGAAGGAAACATTCCTTCAGCGTCTCCAGCTCTTGAGTGAGTAAGCCCAGCACAACTCCCAGTTTTCCATTGCCCTGGAGGAAGATAGGGGAAGTGAAGAGGGTGAAGAACTGAACCAAAAAAGCAAGGAAGCAACGGGAAGGCAAATGGGGAGAAGAGCAGCTCTGGAGGTCTGCCCTTGTGCCTTCAGCAGGGCAAATAAATGACAACATACTCTGTGTAGTCATTGCTGTGGGAGCACTGCAAACAAATGTGCTCCCTAGAATCACTCCTTCCCTCCTGGAGATTGCCCGTTGGGAAATCTTTTTCCATTCCTTTTCCTCTAAAAGGGGAACCTGGAGCTCTGTTCCCAGAGTTGCTAGCACATTTAAGTTATTTGATGTTTTTCTTAACTCTAACACTTGGACCCAAGTTAACACAAAAGAGAAGGTCAGCTTTGTTTTATACTTTTGTTTCTAGGTCATGTTTTTGCAGGAGAAATATGTGGAAACCAGAGGTAAGCAGAGTGAAGGTCAGAGTCAACCAGGATGTGTGTGCTTTTTGAGACTTAAAACTACTGATTTGTCAACATCACTTTACAGGGTTGGCAGGCCTGGGCCGAGGAACAAGTGGCAACTGTGTCACCTTGACACCTTCACAGAGCCTGAAGGATGTAATTCTTGATAGGACAAGGAGTAATGGCTTCAAACTGAAAGAGAGTACGTTTAGATTAGATATTAAGAAAAAATTCTTGGCTCTGAGGGTGCTGAGGCCCTGGCACAGGTTGCCCAGAGAAGCTGTGGATGCCCCAGCCATGGAAGTGTTCCAGGCCAGGTTGGATGGGGCTTGGAGTAACCCGGGATAGTGGAAGGTGTCCTTGCCCACAGCAGGGGAGTACAAATGAGATGAGATTAGATGATCTTTAAGGTCCCTTCCAACTCAAACCATTCTGTGACTCAAGACACACCTAAACCAATTTTCAGAGTGGCAAGGAACAGCACATCTCCTGCCTCCTCTGCCCCACTTGGCCTTCACAGCACAGACCCCAGCATGCCCCAGTGATAAAGAGGAAATCCACGAGCAGCGCCAAACCAGGACACACTGACCTGTACCAGCATAGACAGTACAGTTTGAGGGCTCCTCCTTCAGGTACAACTTTCCATCTGTCTTTGCTAAATTACAGCTCTCTGGTCATTTTGTCATTTGGGACAGATCACATAATCACAGGTACAACTTTCCATTTGTCTTTGCTAAATTACAGCTCTCTGGTCATTTTGTCATTTGGGACAGATCACATAATGTGTTCCTGGGTAATGAAGAAGGTGAGGTTGCCAGTATTTGGGCTAAAATGAGAAGACCGTCAGATGCAGTCAAGACTCTGTAACTGAGTGGTGGGATCACTATTTTGCCACACATGAAGTGCCCCTTACACATGGGTCTTATGAATTGGTAAATATAGATATGTAATTAATACACCATTAGGTGCACATCATGTGGTTCAGTCCATGACAACACTGGCACGTGGCTCTTGGAGCCAGGCAGGATGACCACCCTGATATAGACAGGAAAAACCTGCAGAATGTCAGATCCCTTCTGTGAACTGCCTTAAAAAACATGGCAGAACTGCCCAACGCAAATGACGGGAACAGAAATACTCCTTAATTTGTTCACAGGCTGTCTGCTGACTTCATCATGAAATGCACTCTGCTCCCATTGAAAACTCTGTGATAGGACAATCATACAAAATCCAAGTTGAGCTGCGGAAACAGTTATTACTGTTATACTGAAACACAGGGAGCAAACCAGGTAATTCAAACTGCAGAACAAAACCCAAAGCTGCAAAATGCGGTGAGCATTTGTACATCTCATCTATTACAGCTTCAGTAAAACCTCAACAAGCATTTACTCTGAAGTACAGCAGCAGAAACTCCTGGGCTAATTTTTCAGTAGGGCTCTCAGCACATCTGTATCCCCCACAGGATGACCAATGAATATAATTGCAGCGTCAGTGTTATAGAAATTCAAAAGTCATTTTTGCACCTGGCAAATAAAATAATTTGTAACTATACGCATGTTTCATGGAGCGTGCACATTTTTTAAGACTTTAAAGGCAACTATCACAACTTCACCAACTAAATTCTACACCCTCATCAAACACTAACAGGTATTTTACCTAAATGTGTAGATCTGAAGTAAATCATGAGGCAAAAATATCAGCTGCTACAACAAATAACCTTCTAGTCCTTGTGGCAATGAAAAAAAAAACCTTCTTTCTTTCTATCTGCTCCTCTGGAGAGAAACTCAGGAGATTTCAGGTGCTGCAAAACAAGAAAGAGGACAAAACCCTCCCACATACAAAGCATTTTGTGTGATTTCTATGGTGATTGTGTTGTTCTTCAGGGTTGACTCAAAGTTTTTAAGCACAAAGCATAACCAAGGCACATTATGCAACACGGGTTTCAGACAACAAACCTTCTTAAGTATTTTCAACAAAAGTTATTGATGGAAAATGTTGGTTCAAAAGAGCCACTAAGAAACAAGAGAGAAGAACCACCCACTCTAGAACAGCACTTCATGCCCCGCTGCCATTGTCTGATAAAGACATAACAAATTCTTTGCTGCAGACAACAACATCAGATCCCAATAGTTGCCTTTAAACAGTGGCCCAAATGCTTATCTTGAGATTAAATTCACATTGCCAGCAGGAATCAGCATTGTGTAGATGCCTTCTATTTGTAGAATCCCTCTCCCCACACTGGAAGAAATAATGCTTAGGAAAAAAGAAAGTACCACACTGAAGAGCAATAAATTCTCTTAGAAAGCTCTCTTCTTTCAATTGCAGTGAGACACCACTAGGGCCTGAGTAGATCTGTGTTAAAATCACTGGATTTTTGTTCAGCTACTGAACATTTTTGTTTCCACTGTACAAGCACTTTGTTGTCAGAATAATGTGATGGGAAAGATTTGGGGGACTTTTTTTTTTAATTTATGTACATTATTTGAATATGCTCCCTAAACACTTCTGAGATGTAAACCACATTTTGATTTTCCACATTTTTATAAGAAGTGCTTAATTGTTTCAAAACTCTGGTTTTGACCCAAAATAAGTAGTTCTGGCATCTGCAAACCTGTATTTTTTTTTTTTTTTTTTTGAATAACAGAAATCTTAAAACATGCCTGCCAGCTGTAGGAGTAAGCACCATCTGCAAGTTTCTAGATGCTTTCAAACCCTATCAAAGCCAATGAAGGTTAATTAGGACTGACTCTCCTCTCCTTGGAGGCACCCAGTATCTTGTGCATTTGAGTTATATCATCATCATCATCATAAATCTCATTACAGAGCACTATAGAAACAGCACAGGCCAACAGGAAGGGGAAGCAAAACCTCCACAATCTCAAAGTCAGCATCAGAGCAAGGTGTGGTCTAGTGGAAGATGTCCCTGCCCGTGGCAGAGGAGTTGGAATTAGATGATCTTTCAGGCCCCTTCCAACACAAACCATTATAGGATTCTATGGCTGATGCCCAGCGCAAGTCCCAGCTGTGCCCCCTGCAAGGGGCCATGAGAGGTGCTTGTGAAACAGAGGGGTCAGAACGGTGTGAGGCACCCTAAGAGAGGAAATAAACCTGCCCCATTCCATCCCTGCCCTTCCCCAGGGCCACTCAGGGACCCTGCACTCCTCTCACAGGGTGCTGTCTCCAGGGAGCAGCACGCAGGTGATTGCAAGCCAGAAACAGGGACTGTGTTAATGGAGAGATGCCACCCATCTGCTCCACACAGACACACGGAGGAACAAGTGTCATTTTGTGGGTTTGCTTGCAGGGTGGGCTCTGCAATACCCTCCCAGTACCCTTTTTTTGGCCAGCACTCTCTCTGCCCTCCCCAACCCATCAGTTGCTCCTGATGTAATCAGAGAGACTGTTCTTGAGATCATATCCCTCTTGGTGCTGCTCTTCTCAGGACATCACAAATGGCATCTTGTTTCCCTCATACCCACTGAGAAGGCTGCCACAAGGTCACTTTTCATTGCCTTAACCAAGTCCTGCAGCTGCTGATGGGTAACACGGGCAATTTTAACAACTGTTTACCCACTCATTTAACCCTCCAACACAAAGCCAATCTATCTTAAACATAAAAAGGAAGATATCCAAGAAGTTAATTCTGGATAGCACAGGCAACAGAGTATCACTGATTGATTAAAACATGCCTGATTGGATTTGATTACAGCCACTGTCACAGGCTGGGTGTATATGTGTCTGGTTGATAACCATATTCTCCTCTGATTGGGAGTTCATCTCCCAAAACTACACAAAGAGCGGTCTGTGCGAAGTCAGAGTGCCTAAATAACAACCAACCACACCAGTCTATAGAGGTAGTGGCTTGCCAGCTCTGAGACAGCTTAGACTCAAGCCCTTGCTGAATAATTGATCAAACTTTCTCCATGCACAACCAGAGCCATCAACAGCAGATCACACAAATGGGACAGGAACACAAAGTCTCCTTAACAGCTGCTCAGCCCCATCAGTCGTGACAACAACCTACGTAAGGCACATCAGAGGCTGCTTTCAAAATAAAGCCACCTGATGTTTTTAGAAACGTCCCCTGACAACTATGACTGCTCCTGTTTACTTAAGAGCTGTCTGTACATCTGAGCAGCACCATCGAAGCACATACCCAGATGGAACTCACTTGTTTCCCACGTGCACAGGAAGCAAAAGAACACTCCAAGAAGGCAAATAAACACCCCAGACTCCTGCAGATGGGTCCTTCAGGAAGGGCTGGCATCATTACTTGGAGCAAAGGCAAGGCACGGTGCTGCACTTCCCAAAACCTGATGCAGCTGGAAGCGCTCTCGCTGCCACAGCGCTTCCAGCGCATCCTCAGCCACACCACACCCGCAGCTCTTCCTCCGTAATTACCCCTCTGCACCGAACAGGGCCCATTTCAGGGTGACCTAAGCATATTAAACCATGGCTACAGCCATCAGCAGCACAGCTCTGGGGATACATTTGGTTTAAGGTGTCCTGCAAGCTCAAAAACATTTGGTTTGGTAACTCATTTCTTGTCTTCAAAGCTCTAAAAACGTTATTAAAAGCCTGGCTGTTGGATCCACAAGCCCAGCAGCCCTTTAGCTTTTGAATGCTCTCTGCACCTCTGTAACTGCAGCCCACTCCTTCAGCAAAGCCCCCTCCATCCTCTCCTCCAAGGCATATAAAGTTGCCTATCTCTGTGAAAAACAAACTCTCCTCAGAGGCTGCGTCCCTGGAGAATACCCCCCCTACCTTGAATCAAAACAGGAAGGAAACAGATTTTAAATGTTCTCCTATTTACGTTGAAGTCTGACTGTGTGCCTGAATGTTTTCTCACGGGGACGGGTGTATATGCACAAATACAGGCTCTTTGTAAAAGTACCTGTGTTTCACATATTTAGAAAAGCACACAAGTGCAATCAATATTTTCCACAAAGCAGGCATTTTTTAAGATTTGCTTTCAACGCAACCAGGTGTGATGCAGGTCTGTCTGTTATTAGCAAGAATTTAAGCAAATGAAACACAAGAGGAAAACCAAAACTGAGATACAATGACATGAGCTTTCAAATGGAAGCCAGTATACTCCCAGTGTTTAAAAACTACTCTGAACAGTCATGTGTATGTCTCCTCTTTTAAATATATTCTCTTGGGAGATATTTGATTTTAAAATATACAGAATGGTCTTAATATTATGAGGATACCATCAAATCATGAAATCATTTAGATTGGAAAAGACCTCTAAGATCACCAAGCCCACCCAGCACTGCCAAGCCCACCACTAAACCACGTCCCCAAGTGCCACACCTACATGTCTTTTAAATACCTCCAGGGATGGTGACTCCACCACTGCCCTGGGCAGTCTATTCCTATGTTTCACAACCCTTTACATTAAAAAGGTTTTCCTAATATCCAACCTAAACCTCTCCTGGCACAGCTTGAGGCCATTTCCTCTTGTCCTGTCCCTTGTTCCCTGGGAGCAGAGCCTGACCCGCATGAGCTCCACCCTCCTGTTGGGGAATTGCAGAGAGTGATAAAGTCTCCCCTGAGCCTCCTTTTGTCCAGGCTGAAGCCCCTCCAGCTCCCTCAGCTGCTCCTCATCAGACTTGTGCTCCAGACCCTTCCCCAGCTCCCTTCCCTTCTCTGGACATGCTCCAGCCCCTCAAGGTCTTCCTTGTCATGACAGGCCCAAAACTGAATGCAGGATTTGAGGTGTAGCCTCACCAGTGAGAGTACAGAGGGACCATAACTGCTCTGGTCCCACTGGCCACACTATTCCTGACACAGGCCAGGTGCCATTGGCCTTCTTGCCACCTGGGCACACCTGGCTCATGTTCATTGCTGCCAACACCCCCAGGTCCTTTTCCTCCAGGCAGCTTCCCAGCCACTCTTCCCACAGCCTGTAGTGGTACATGGGGTTGTTGTGACCCAGGTGTAGGCCCTGGCACTTCACCTTGTGGTCTCATACAATTGGCCTTGGTCCATCAACCCAGCCTGTTCACATCCCTCTGCAGAGCCTTCCTTCCCTCCAGCAGATCAACACTCCCACCCAAATTGATGTTGTCACCAACACACTCAATCCCCTCATCCAGGCCATCAATAAAGGGCTGAACAGGACTGGCCCCAGTACTGAGGTGTAGGGGACACCCCAGGTGACCGCACACCAACTGCATGTGACACTGTTCCCCACCACTCCCTGGACCCAGCCATCCAGCCAGATTTTACCCACCAAAGAATGCACTGGTCCAAGCCATGAGCAGACAGTTTCTCCAGGAGAAAGCTGTGAAAATGGTGTCGAAGTCTTTATGAAAGTCCAGGTAGACAACATCCACAGCATTTTCCTTATCTGCTACGTGTGTCTCCTTGCCATAGAAGGAGCTCGGGTCAGTTAAGCAGGGCCTGCCTGTCATAAACCCCCTCTGGCCAGGCCTGTCACTTGGCTGCCCTGTACGTGCCGTGGGATGGCACTCAAGGTGATCTGCTCCGTGACCTTCCCTGATACCGAGGTCAGACTGACAGGCCTGTAGCTTTCCAGATCCTCCCTCCAGCCCTTCTTGAGGACGGGTGTCACATTTGCTATCTTCCAGTCTCCTGGGACCTCCCTGGTTAGCTAGAGCTGCTGGTAAATGATGAAAAGTGGCTATGTGAACATTTCCACCTCCTCCTTCATTGCCCTGGGTGGATCTTATCATGCCCCACAGACCTGTGTATAGCAGGCGACTATTTCCCCTTGGATTATGGGGGCTTCATGCCGTTTTTCATCCCTGTCTTCCAGCTCAGGGGACTGGGCAGCTTGAGAACAACTGATCTTACTATTAAAGACTGAAGTAAAGAAGGCATTAGGTACCTCAGCCTTTTCTTCATCCTTTGTTACTGTTTCCCCCCACATCCAAAGGATGTGGGTTCTCCTTTTATTGCACATATATATAAACATTACTTACTGTCTTTTACAGTAGCAGCCAGATTAAGTCCTAATCAGGTTTTGGCCCTTCTGATTCTCCCCTTGCATAACCTCACAACATTCTTGCAGTCCTCCTGAGCTGCCTGCCCCTTCTTCCACAGGTGGAAGACTCTCTTTTTATCCCTGAGTTCCAGACAGAGTTTTCTATTCAGCCAGGCCAGTCTCCTTCCCCACTGGCTCATCTTTCAGCACTTGGGACGGTCTGTTCCTGCACCTTTAATTAAAACCATTAGAAATGTATTCAAATGATCCACAGTTCTGTTTGGCACTCACCTGAACTCTGTCCAAGCTAAACTCATTTCCAACTGTGCTGAAGCCATAGTTACTGGAAACCAAACTTCCCTCACTTCTGATCCTTGAGCCAGCAGGAATGATGAATAATTAAGCAATTAAACCAGAGCAGACGGCTGTAAAATATATCTCTGATCACCTCAAGTCATCACTGCCACCTCTTCTGGCAGCCCAGAAACACAGAGAAGGAGAGATTGTCTGGCTCTTTTGCCCTTCTCAGACGAACAGCTCTGACACAAGGACAGTAGTGGACACTACCTGAGCTCTCAGGATGCCTCTGCTCCTCCCAAAGCTCCCCAGACAAGAGAATCTCCCGGCCCTGCTGATGGTGCCACTGCTCCATCCAAGTACAGGAAAGGCTGGCATCTGCTGAGGTTGGATATAAAGCCAAACAGAACAATCCAGATTTTCCCACTCCAATAAAAATCATAGCTTATATCTAAGTGGAATTTAATACAAGTACACCAAGTCCAAGGAATGACAATTTATTCATTTTAACATCAGGCTTCCCTCCAGTCTCTTTCATTTCAGGTTATTATTTCTCAATCAAAACATCTAGCAATTTTCAAACAGATGAGGAATCAACTGTCAGACACCGATCCCTGCTTTAAAAATCAAACTCATGGAAGGACAGATTCTGCAAGGTAGAAGTGTACTATTACTGCTCTAAACAAACCAGGTTAGTTCCTAATTCTCCTAAGGCCACGCTGAAGCACCAAATGACTCCATGTTGTAGAAAATCCACAACTTCACCCATCAGCCTGGGCCTTGCCTGAGATGACCCTTCCTTAGGGACACAGCCTTGAAAGAAAATGAGGAACAGCAAACACAAAGGAACATCACTAAATGGCAAAAGGGGGAGAGAAATTAGACTCCTGATTAAGTCAAATATTTTTAATAAAAAGCTCAAGTCTAGGATTTTTTCCTGAGAGCTTATAAACTGCTATAAGCCATCCTGGCATCTCTTAAAGGTTCACGCGATTATTTTCCCCAAAGCTGGTAAAAGATGTAGCAAAATCAACCCGGCAATCTTCAAGAAGCGTTGAAGTTGGCATATTTATAGTAAATCAGGAGGAGACTGCCAGGACTGTGTCTAACAGCAGCAGTTTAGGTTCAGCAACTCGCCAGTGCTGTGATCTGAAATATTAAGGGAAATACCTGGCAGCAGCACCACTGCCACAACCACGAGCTGAGCCAGGGTGGGTCAGCAACACCATCCATCAAAACAACACCCTCATCAGTCAAAAATCTGGAGGCAATCATCCCTGAAATCATTTCTATTATACTGTGGTGAGAAAACCCAACAACTCCCAGGCTCCCATACACAGACAGGTCCCCCACGATTAGAAGAACACCTGTTCTCCGTTAATATCTCAAAAGCCGGCTTTCCTACTCCTTTATTCTCCCTAAAATTCGCGTCTGTGCACACGAACCCTTTCCGTGTGGAGCACACACGCAGCACACCCCGCCACCACTCCCTGTGAAACCCGCGGGCAGCGGCCGAGGGGCACCGCCCGCCGCCGGCCAGGGAGGGACAGAGACCCCCGAACCTCCTTCTCCCACCCTCCGGGCCCCGCGGCGGAGGATCCCCGCCGGCACAGGGGCAGGGCCGCTGGAGCTGGGCCCGGTTTCCCCCTCCGTGCCCGTTCCCGGGGCGATCAGCATCCCTCAGCGCCCCGCTCCCATCAGCATCCCGCAGCATCCCGCAGCATCCCGCAGCCCGGGCCAGCGCGGGGCGCGGCCGGTGCCCGAGCTCCTTCCTCGGGGCTGCCGCCCCCGCCCCGGGCGCCGCCCGCACTCACCGTCCGTGGCCATGGCCGCGGCCCGGCCTCCCGCGCTCGCTGCGCGGAGCGGTGCGGAGCCCCGCGGGGACGCGGCCGGCAGCGCGGAGGGTGCGCGCTGGCCCCGCACGGCGCATCCCCGCCCGGCGCGGGCAGCGGGGGGAGCCGGGCGCGGCCGCGGGGTCCCGCGGGGCTGCGGAAGGGAGCAGCGCTGCCTCTCCCGGGGCGGCACCGGGGCCGGGGCTCTGCCACCTTTCACCCCAAAATGCGGCTTGAGGAGGGTAAGGGCTTCGCTGCTTCTTCCAAAATGTTGTACCGTATCTTTTCACGGGTCCTCAGGACTGGACTGAGCGGCTGGTAGCACGTGCGAAATACAACAGGCAACCCCCACTCCCACCGGGATGGGCACTGAGAGCTCGCAGCCCTGTGTCAGAATCACCTGCTCAGCAGGGAGCACTGAGCCTATCTCTCGGATTTAATTGCTACCTCACTTTCAAAACCCACACAAAACTCTCTTATAAGAAAAAACAAGTTACTCCCCATCTCCGGTAACCCTTAGCAGCTGATGGCTGGCTCCTACGTCCTGCCTTATTTCCCATCTCCAGGTTTACATTGCTGTGACTAAAGAGGAAGCAGTTTGAGGTCTGTTACAGAAAGCTCAAGCTGCTGAAAGATAATGTGGCTTTGATGGTTTCTATTGCAGCCAAACTATGTCGCAGCATAGAGATTGACCCAAGGGCTACAAAGATGGTGAAGGGCCCACAGGTGAAGCCATATGAGAGCAACTGAGGTCACTTGGTTGGTTCAGCTTGGACGAGACAACAACTTTCCACAGCCTAAATCTTCCTCATGAGGGGAAGAGAGGGGTAGGCATTGATTTCTTCTCTGGTGACCAGTGACAGGACCCAAGGGAATGCCTGAGGAGATTTAGAGGCCAGAGGAGGTTTAGACTGGTATCAGGAAAAGGTTCTTCCCCCAGAGGGTGGTCAGGCACTGAACAGGCTTCCCAGGGCAGTGGGTACAGCACCAAGCTTGACAGAGTTCAATAAGCATTTGGACAATGCTTTCAGGCACATGGTGTGAATCTTGGGGTGTCCTGTGCTGGGCCAGGAGCTGGACTTCAATCATTGTTGTAGGTCCCATCCAACTTAGGATATTCTACAATTCTACGTCCTAAGTGCTAGGAGCAAGACAGAGCTTAGCACATTTTTTCAGTTCCTTGTAGCTCATGAAGTTCTGCAAGTCCCATTTCCAAGTGCTGGGCTGCACACAGGTGAGGGAGAGAAATATTCCATTGACTGGCTTAATCAGGTGCCCAGATTTGAGGACCAAGAGGAAAATGGACTGAGGAAGCCACATAGCAGGCTTTGTAAAATCTAAATAGCCAACTCCACACATAGAATATCCTTCAAAATTAAACACTCCAGAAAAGAAGGGATAAAATATCAGTGTCATTTGAAGAAACCTGCTAAGCACATGTGATGAGAGAATACAAACACTCTGCATAGGGTCCTGTTACATAAGACACGTAAGTACAATACTAGAATAAACCTTGAAGTATCCTTAGTCCTTTGGGATCTTTAGAATCCCAAAAAAAAGGCAATAAAAAGAAAGCAGAAGAGAAAGAGTTTAGTCTGAAATGAAAGGGTTTAGAGTGAATGCAAGTCTTTCCAGCTTTGTAACGTATGTTTATGCAGATAGTGATTAATTAATTGTTCTCCATGTTCACTACAGTAGAGATGTGAAATTTCTAGCAACATGAATTTACTTAATAAAAGAATTTCAGTTAAGAATTTGGCCTTAAACAGCAAAATCCCTTTTACTGTAGGATTCTCCAATTATTCTAGAGGTGATACCTACATCGACACCAAACTATACCCACCACAGATCTCCACTGTCATCCATGGCATTTGGAATTTTTTCCCATCACTCTCATATTGCTGTTTCAACTTCAGTTTGAAGGCTGCAAAAACCTCCAGATTGAGCACAGCTGCTTACAGGAGCATTCCCAAGCTGGTATTTGAGCTTAATTTGTCCAGCCTTTTGCAATTACTTTGACTTAATTAGACTATGTTGGTTGCTTTAATAATAAGAATAAAAAATACACTGTAAACTGTCTTCCACTTAAACAGTTTCCAGGTGTTCAAGAAAAGACCATGGTCTGGTTGACAAGGTGGTGATCAGTCAAAAGCTGGACTCGATGACCCCAGAGGTCTTTTCCAAGATAATCGATTCTGTAATTCTGTAAACTGGTGTCACTTGTAGGTGTTTTAGGTTTATTTTGCTTTTCATCACCCACATTATCCTTGCTAACACTGAGCACTGGCTCAAGCCTCACTAAGAGGATCTTTTAGCTTAGCCAAAGAAATGGTGACTACTTTTGGTTGAACAGTTGTGTTTCTACCTCAGAGAAGCTTCAGCCAAAACGTATGTATTTCATTTATTTCTGAAAACTGTAACAACATCCAGATACACACTGTCATATGGCCTCATTCCTATCCATCAGCACAGCTGGAAGTTAGGCTGGCATTACAGAGATTACATTTCCTTCCAGCTTTAAGCTACTGCAGAAGCTGAGGCTACAGGCAGGAGAAGAGAATTTAGATCCCAGAAAGTCATTTACTACTACTACTGTTTGGAAGTCTAGAATTGTTGTGGTTTTTTAATGACAGCTGGTTTCTTCAATGAAGCATTTTAGGAAGTCCCTCTCTTGTTTTTCAGAACCTGTAATTGCGCATCAGACTGCAGCAAGGGATTCTTTCTTTTCAAAATTACACCAGCATTGTGAAACTCTGCTTACAGCTGCCTCTAAATTCTCGGGATTACTGTTTTGAAACATCACCATGCATATAGTTAGCAGTTCTAAGTTTCTTCTTAATCATAACTTCCATTTTACATCTATGTAATTTTATAAACAAATTACAGAACATTTGTTTTCATTATTATAATATGAAAACTGCTAGTTGAATGCATCCATCCTTGTGCCTAGCCAAGCCTTTGCACGCTTTGTAAATCATTTGCAGAGGAGTGCAGGGAGGACTCATGTCACGATGTACCAAAAATTGTGACAAATTCCATCCCTTACCCAGGTCTTAGGACGGTTCAAAGATATAAGGGGATGTAAATAAGATGCTCATGTTATGAAAAAGTGCCATTGCAGGGAACAGTACTAAACATGTCCCTTAAACATGTTACTGAGCAAAAGGAGTCTGATTGTTTCCCTTTGAGGTCTCTTCTATGTCTCTTGTACCTGCTCATCAAAAATTAGGAGCAGAAATGCACAGAGGGAGAGTTTGTGCTGGTAACAAAAAAGCACATGCCATGTTAGTCAGAAAACCCAAGTAAAACCAAATTGTATGAATTTTACAGAAATGACACCTCCAAAGCCTTTGTAGCCATAGATGAGTCCTTTTAAACAGACCACATCTAAGGCGTGTTCCATCCACAGCCTAAGCCCAACCTCAGGCCAAAGAGTGCGGTGGAAGAGTGAACGATAAACCAGAAAAAAAAGGTAGAAACAAAATGCATATATGATGATTTTAACTGTATTATTACCACCATAGGGATTTTTAATCTGTGTAGAAGTATTCTTTTTCTATAATCATTAGATCCGGGATAATAATGACTTTTGGACTAGACTATAAAGACTTTGGTTATTCAACTGAATACTCGATTGTTCCGTTTACAGTGCAATAAGGTTTGGCTTTATAACAAAGTGTTTCCTCTTTTCTCATTAACAAGGTGGAGTGCAACACTGGCACTTCACCATCAGCTTTTCCAGTGTCCAACCTCTTTGTCATTTAGGCCCATTCCTCCTTGCCAAACAACACATTTCATATTTTTATAGTAAAACCATTTATATCTCCATTCAACTGTTTTTTCTTCTAGGTAAGAGCAATTCAATTCCTCTGGCCTTTGAGAATCATACTAGCAAACTAATTCATTCAATTTAGGTCCCTTTTATATTCAAAATCTTCTGAATTTCTATTTTATATTCCTTCTTGTAGAAAAGGACAGTCCAACCCCTTTGGCCTTTCTTGAAAGAACAGCTGTGATCAACTGGAGAAATTCCAAGGAGAGTAACTATCCACATTCTTCTTAAATTGTTGTGGTCAGGTGGGGATATTTAAGGCTACAGCCTACCAAGGCTGAGTGACACAAGTTCTACTGGGTTTAGTGCTTACAGGAAACACTCCAGCTGATGATTCTCAGTCCATTTGCTTTTTCTGCTGCACTGTTGCCAAGTGAACATTTCCCCATGCCGTGCCTGTTCTCAGTACTGAGATCCATGTTTATTTCCACACCCACTTCTTTCACTCCCCTCCAATTTATAAAGATAATTCTGAATTCCAGTCCTGCCCTTGTACAGTTTAGGGTTATCTGCAGAATTAATAAACACACTTTACACCCCTCCATTTGAATACACAGTAACTCCAGATCTGCTGGAGCCAGGGTACAACAAAAGGCTTATCAGCAAGTTCATTTCCACATCTGTGAAATTTACACACCATAAAACGGAGCAAGTCAACAGTGAAAAATAATTTATTGCACTAATTTTCAACAGTCAACAACCTTATGTTTGGAGATAAAGGATTATAGATGCATCTTATATGGGCAAATATTTTCTGAGCCTTCTCTTTCCATCTCAGACAGGACACAGCAACTTTGGTCTGCCACATGAAGCATTCACCAGGGGAATAAAGGCACCAGGTGCTGCACCACGAGACAGCTGAAGTATCCCAGTCACTACCAGTATTCCAGCATCACCTCTGGTTCTGGTCCCAGCCACTTCTGTAATGTTCAAATGTGTCCAAACCAAGCACTTGGTGTTACCTCTGATATTTTCATTTTGGCATTAACACTAGTGCTTCTCCAACTGGATCCTCTAACGTCGTCTTCTCCTCTTGGGGACAGATACTTCTGAAAGGAAATCAAGAGAAGCGTTTCTTTACAAGCTTTTAAATCTATCTTCCCCCATGGGAATTGTTCAAGTAGAATTAATTCTATCCAGCACAGGAAATTAACTAGATGAGCTCTTGAGATCCCCTCCCAATCCCTCTCCCCATGTTTTTTAAATAGGAAAAAGAAAACCTTTCTAGATTCTACAGCACAATATCATTCAAAGTATCAACTGAAATTCCATTGATGAATACTGTACTTCAAAACTTACTCCACCTTAAAAGCTTTCTGCTCATCACCAACACCTTCCAGATTTTGCTGTGAATTTGACAAATGGAACACTCACAAAATTAAGCACAAAATATATGAAGAAACTGCTTATGGGTATTTTTAATGCTTCAGAATTTACTGGAAAATTCTGAGAAATGGAGGATTTTCCTGATTTAGAAAGAAACTTTTTGTCCTCAACAAGTGGACAAGTGAAGGGAAAGTAAACAAAGCGCAATATCAGATGCACCATGGCACCTTCAACCTGACCATTTAAAATTGAATGAATTCCCACTGTCTACAAATAAAACTGACCAGAAAATGTAATCTCACTTCAGTACTATGAGATGCTTTTTTGCTTCTAAAAAGAGCAAATATAAATGTACCATGTCACTAAAAATATATTTTAATAGTTATTACACTCCCTTGTATTAAATATCCTTCCTTTACATACAATTTTGGATAGAAAATTAACTGCAAAAGATGTACTCCTCACGCTCATCTATTGCCATCGAAGCTTTCCAGAAGTTGTGGTTAACCCTTTGCTGCCCCTTTAAGCAACTTAATTAATTCCTCTTTTCAGGTTAAGAACCAGACCTCTGGTCTACCAAGTTTGCTTTCCACTACACAAGCAAACCCCATCAGCCTCAGAGTAGCCAGGGCTGCCAGTGGAAATTCCACTTTTAGCTGGCGAGCTCCTCTCCCAGGAACACCTCCTGTGTTTGAGACAGGGCAGCAAAGCAGTTCCCTGGGCTCTTCCCAGGGCACAGATAAATAATGTACCTCATGAAAAAGAGGATGAAATTTTCTTTGTACTGTGCCACGTTCTCCTCATGCAGCTGAGAACAGACCCTGAAGCTTCTGAGTTGCAAAGCAGCTCAGTATCGTCCAACATCTCCATTTGATGCTTCTGCAGAGCAACTCCACAGTAAGCTTTGAGCAATCTGCTTGACCACTCCTTCCCAATTAAAATGACATTATTTGCAGTAGCTTGAGTGACAGCAAAGCCATCCACTCCTCTGCTGCAGTTCCCAGAGTCCTCCCCCAGCAATGTCAGTCAGCTTTCAGTACAGCAGAGGATGCTATTGCTGTAGTGGAGCTCAATCCCTGAAACACTGCCCAGATGAAACTAAGGTTAGAGGGGAACCTCCCATATCCCCTCAGCAAAGGTAAGGGCAGCAAGGGCTATTCTTTCCTGAGTTCCCAGAGTTACCAGAAAATGCATCTTCTGTAAGTGAATGAGTAACCAAAAAAATCACTATTCCCTACACAATGGAATTCCTCAAGACAAGCCTGTATTACAGAAGAATGAGACTCCTTTAAACTGGACCAATTTTAACTCTGAACACACCATGATGAAATCTGTGCAGAAAAAATTACTCTCCGGATTTTGCCATGGTGTTTCAAAGTTTCAATTTTCATGCAACAATTTACAGGCTAAAACCAAATCTAGCTTTTGCAAGGCAGCAAGACATGATCCAAAATATCAGCTTTAGTTTCAGAAAAACACAGCAGAGGGGTATTTAAAAACAAGTCACAGGTTTGCTGGAATTCCAATCACTGTACCTCCTTCATCCGAGTTCTCTTCTGTGATTATTGGCATCCCGATATGCCGAGTAACAGTTTCCTTTGCCACTTGCATTTCACCTGCACACAGATTTTGAGGAAAAACTGTCAGCTTTTTTTTGCTTCTCTGTCCCTTCTCCAGTAGTTAAAAGATTGTTTGCTGCTGCTCTCCTGAGATTCTGGTCAACTGCTGTAAGCAAACCTACTTTTCACAGTACCTTCAATACGGCTCACTAAGAAACCTCCAATAACAAGTAATTAACACTACCAATTTAAAGAAAATTAATCACCAACTCAGTTCAGTGATAATTCAAAATACCCTTACTGCTCCCCAACACTTCATCTACTCTTTTAAAGTCAAGCAAAGGCAACACTGCCCAATGCCCTTCTCTGAAGAACGATTAATTTCCTCAGTAACGTTTTTTCTAGCAGAGGCTAAGCAAGTCTGAAAACAGAGTTTGGAACTCTGAAATTAAATCCCCATCTTCGAAATAAAGATAATTCAAAAAATAAAGACAATTCAAAACCATTTTGCTGTTTAATTTCATTTAACCTTTAACAAATAAGGAGTAAACAAAAGGTTTAGACAGCACAGCAACTTCTATCAGTTGAAAAGTTAGATATGAGAAAGAGAATTTCCTTAGGAAAAGTAATTTCCCAAGTGTTCCACTGATCAACAGCAAAATTTAACCCAGCCAGCAAAGCAATGGATAAACTTTTGCAATCTCCCCAGGTTCATGGGTGCAATGGAGAAATACCTCTGACTTCTGAAGAACCTCTTCTCCTTGCTGGCTGTGGTCTCCTGATGGATTTTTCACTTCGGCTTGGAGCCTTCCCACAACTGGATCCTGCTTCAGAAGATTCTAACTGCACTTGACGATGTCTCCTGGATTTGGAAGCCTGAATGACAAAAAAAAAGCTGAATTTCTACAGCCAGATCTTGCTGCAGGTCACTTGAGAAACCAGCAGGGACCAGAGCATCAACTTGGTGAAGGGTGGAGAAAGGACAGAAGGGGAAAGAGGGAGAGAGGATTCCCACTAGCTGCTATTCTTCAGTTCTAACAGGACAATGCCCTTCTGTGATTTAATAAGTGTATAACTTAAATGCAGATAATGAAACATTCATTAATTCCCAATCCACTCTCTGTTACTACCAACCCACACCATGTTGCACAGCCCTCCACAAAAGGAACACTTCCAAAAACTGCTGCTCTGTAAAGCCTCCTTACCACCATATTTTGCTTAAGTGCCTAGAAAACATTATCAGTGCACATTCACAAGTCCAGACTGTTACAAAAGCCAGAGCCCTGTTTCATTTAATGACACATTTTCAATATGAGATTTTAATAAACAGAGAAAGCTGAGATGTTTCTCATAGGACTGCTAAGAAAAACACAAACCAACAGTATTTTTTTAAAGGAGAAGCTATTGAAACAAAGTTTCCAAGAACTTGCAACTGACTTTAAACTCCCAGGTCCCATTTTCACAGGCATCTTCCAAGATTCCAATATCTCAGATTCAAGGAATCTGAGCAATTAAACTCTCAGGTATTTTTATTACATCTCCTTAAAATTCAATCTACTTAAACAGAGAGTAGACATTAAAAGATATCCTGTAAATGAAAGTCCTCCAAGCACAGGCCTTACCTGCACTGTTCCATAAATCTAACAAGAATAAGAGCTTTGGTTTCCCTGCTGGAAAACTAGAACATTCAAAAACTGAATTACAGAGTGCAATTTTAACTCATTCCTTTTTGACCCAACATTTACATTACACTGGTCCTTAAAACTCTTATTGAACAATAATACTTCCCTGTTATGAAATTCTATACCCACCTCAACAACTGCAGAGTAAGACCTGTATTTGATTCTGGCCAGGGCATTTGCTCTTTCAGAACCCTGCAAAGAAACAAGAGTGCAGTCAGAAAAGATTCTTATTCTATCACAGCAGATCTGAAATGGGATATTACATCAGGCAATCACTTGAGCAATATCTCACTACAGCTGTAACTCTATAATTAGTTCTACATAATTTCAATGCCACCAAAATGGTACTTCAAGAAAAAAAGGTTCAGATTTTATTAAAAAGACAGAGCATAATTTTGGTTGCCTTCACTGTCACAAAGCCCAGGATGAGAAAAATCAAATTTGAAATTTCACATTTTACTCAAATTCGGAGTTGAAAGAAGCAGACAAGTACAACATGAGACAATTTTGTAGCATAAAAAATTAATATTGCTTTAAGTTGAAATTCCAGGAGGAAGTGTAAAGGAGTTTGGCCAAGAAAATACAGCTCTTTTCCCTCCTTACCTGAGAGAGACTTTCTGTTATGAGCATAAAAGAGCTGTTGCAGCAGTAAATGCTCACAGCTCAACAGAAAACAACGTGAGTTAAAAACAAAACCAAGTAACCAGCCTCACCAGCTGTCCCTGGAACTTATTTTGACGCTATCAAACTTTAACTTACACTGCTTAGCCTGGGATCTGAAGTAAAAAAATGACCAGATTTGGCCTGTGCAATGCAGCAAAGTACTTCAGCTTTCTTACCTCTGATTCTAGCAAAGTCCTTTCTTTCTTTTTGTTTTCCGTTTCATCAGTTTCTTTAGCATTTCGGAATAACTTCTGTGGGGAAGAAAAGTGTTTTTCTTTAAACATCTGTCACATACAAGACAGCTAAAATCTAAGAACTGTAAAAAACAAAACAAATATTTATACACATGCCCATTTTCTACATCCACCTTACACTGTGACCCTTCTTTGATTCAGGAATGTGTTACAGAGGTATTTCATGAAGTCACACCTTCAGGGCTCTCCTCTCAGCAGTCAGTTGTGGTATCCCAGAGGCAGGACCACACACAAGTCCTTTCCTCCACACCACATCTCTGCCTCAGGTTTTACACACTCCATGCCTTCAGTGTTACAGTTCCTTCTCCTTCAGTCTGAGATTTACCAGCTCGGAGATAATCACACCAAGAAATCCAGTTCTTTCATGTTCACCCAACCTGCTAAGTCACCACAGCACAGTGGTTGGTACTACCTACCATTCTGTTCTGCTGCCATTCCTGATGTTCCAACGTTATGTCTCTCAGATTAACCACAAAGTCATCTTTTATCAAGCTCAGGGCCTTGTCTGGCTGGGATTTGTCAGCTGAAATGACACACTTCATTTTCTGATAGTGGTCGTGAATATTCATCAGTTCCTAAAATTATTAGAAAAAAAAGAAAAAAAAGTGTGTTTTAGGGAAAAAAGAGATTCCAGCAGTAAAGCAATATTAGTCCTCAGTGTACAAACCCAGGGTTACAGAAACCATTCTGAGGAGACCATTGGACCAGGAGGAATGTTAGAAACTGATTCTGGTTAGATCATTTGAGTTTTAGAGAGCAAGAAATCCTGCTACCCAGCACTGACCCATCAAATAAGCTAAAGAAGAAAGAGTATCTTGCATTATTTAAACTAAGAATGTTATTCAGGGCCAGTGTTGACACAGGTTTCATTCTGATACTGTGGTTTATTTTCATCTCTTTGGAGGCAACATTTTACTTCACAGATTTCTGCACCACTGCAGTCAACCTTACTGCTACACATTTGCCAGCAATATATGAAAAAACCTGCAAAGAAAGTTATATCACTGAGCAATATAAGAACCTTCACCTGTCTTCAATTACTCAGGTTTTTAAAAAATGTATCATATAATAAAAAAACCCAAGTTTTGAAAGGAGAAATAAAGGTGAGAGAAGGCTATAAACTTGCAGATAAATAAATTCCTATTACCACAAGTATCAATCCTCCAGCTGCAACCTGCAGATATATCAAAACAAACATGCTTCCCCCCATTTTCCATTTTAAGTGACAATTAACCATTTACACCCTTTTACATCTCACTGAGGCAAATACACAAAACATTAGAGCATACTTCAGTATTGAAAAAGGTACCACAATTCTTCCAAACTAAATGCCACGTTTCTGAGTGTCTGGTAAAACTACAGGCTATTACCTTACTCTTCATTCCACAAGAGACTTACAAGGGACAAGACTGTGCTGATTAGAGAAGTTACAGCTTTTGGACAACTGAGGAATTAAAACTCAACATTTAAAAGTTACTGTACCTCCAATACATCATTAGTGATGAGGCTGTTTACTCTGTTACTCGGGTCCTTAAACTCTTCTTTAAAATAATTTTCCTCAATCTTCTTCTTAGTTCTGTAGGTCAGCTAAAACAAGAGACAATGTTTGTAACCTAAAAGAAAACTTAAAATGGTACCACCTCTTGATAATTCCTACTGCATATCCATCAGTCAGGAGATGAGAGATGCTGAAAAGCATAAACCCATTTCATCAACAACAGCTTTGTTGCTGATGAAGAGAGTCAGCACTTTTCACAAATTATTCTCTAGTTAAGAATTTAATCCAGCAACCAGATTCATTTCCCCAACTGGTAAGACATCTCAAATCTATTAGGAACTTTAGATATTGAAAAAATATTTTCAGGTGAGAAGCACTCAAACATCCCCTAAGCTCTGTATCACCTACCTATGTAGAGCCAGAAATACTACATTTCAACACAGCCTCAAGGCTGAGCTAACCACAAGTACTATTGAACTGTCAGGAATTGAAAGATGAGGGTATTTTGTTTAAAAATGTAATTCATTAATGCAATAACTCACTAGCTTTGGCATTGCTGTGAAATGGAAGGCTCTGGCAAGTTGCATTCTCCTAAAGATATAGGCTGCATCATAATGCTGGGAGTCAAGCAGATCCTGCTGAAATTTCTGGATCTCAGGCCAATCTCTGAGTGCGATTCTGATCTGCAACAAAAGAGTTACATACTGTTACACCAATATTTCAACAATAAAAATTAACTCAGCTGACTACTGTGATCTGACTACAGACAATACCTGAATGTCCAAGGGATAGCATGTCACATGATCACAGAGCTGCAGAAAGGATCCCACTATAACATTATTTATTATTATCATCATTTCATGCAAATAAGATTATTATATTATTATTATACTGTTGTATTAAATCTCTCACATGAAGCTTTCTTTGACAGTGACATGGAACACAAGTCCTTTCTGACATTTGAAAACATTAATCCTTCACATTCTGAAGTATGTGAAAAATCTGCACCTAGGAGATTCCTCTTTGCTAGTGATTAGGAAACAATACTATTACCAGGTTGTGCTGTGCTGCCACTGAAATGCTCATAAATGTTCTCTCTTCCTTCTTTCCTCCTTTCTCTCATGTCACATCCACTCTGCCCACTTCACTTTCTCTCTGCATAAGTTTCTTTACAACTCATGTACTCTCTTACAGCTGCTATCCAGCAGTGGCTTTAAAATTACCTAAATTCAACTTCATAAAAGTTATTGATTTGTCTGAGGTCAAAATATGAGACATCATGGCATCATTGTAGACTACTCCAAATTCAGTTTGTCATTTAAAGAATTTGGACTCAATTTTGCATGTGCACACAATATACATCACACAGTTCCTAAGCAAACGACTTCTCCATGCACTGAGTTTGTAACTCCTTTGGATATTGGTCTCCTATCCTAAAAGCAGCAAGGAGGGTGTCATTCAAGCATGCACCCTCTCAACCCATTCATGAATTAACATGAACTGGAAATTACTCAGTCAGTCTCAATTTTGTTGGAATTCTAAATAATAACTCAGGCTGTAGTGGGGGTTCACCCTACAGATGATGAGTACATTCTCTGTCCCTACCTTTTCCAACAGCTTCCCATCTGGTTTTAAGTATTTTTACGTTTAAGAAAGCAAGAGGAAATTCCCTAAGCATTTATAATGACACAGTAGACAGCAGTATACCACGTATCTTATGCCTAGTATCCCCTGAGAATAAAACCTCAGGAACAATTACCTTTTGTTTTGGCTGACAAAGCTGGGCATTATAGAGCCCATACAGAAGGTACAGAGCACCAACTCGGATCTGGAAGGAGTAGGGGGGAAAGAAGTACTGCTGGGCCAGTTCTAGAGTCTTCTTTGTGAGCTTATTCCTCTCCAAAGCTCTTATTCTACCACTAAAACAAGCAAATAAACAAAAAAAAAGCAGGATGTTAAAGCAAGTAAATATAAAGCTGCAGGCTTTAGAAAATCCATGAAGGAAAAATAAGTTTTAGATGTCCTAAAAACATAGAATCATTGAATGTCCTCAGCTGGAAGGTACCTGCAAAGATCACTGAGTACAGCTACTGGCCCTGCATAGGACAACCCCAAGAATCACAACCTGACAGAGTTCAAGAAAAGTTTGAACAAGGCTCTCAGGCACAGGGTATGACCCTTGGAGTGTTCTGTGCAGAGACAGGAGTTGGACTCCATGATCCGTGTGGGCTCCTTCCAACTCAGGATATTCTATGATTCTGTGAAACATGCACTATCCTGCGATCACACTTTTAAATCTCACGAGCATTACACCAAGCTCCCTGCGGAGTCAGCGCTCAAATCACACACATTCCTAATGCACAAAATACACTGAATTAAAAACTCTTTTCCAGCATTACATAGGGACCGATACTTCACTTTCCTCAGATCCCCAGCCAGGCAAGCCTCTCCCTGAGTGCGGCCTGAGGGGGCACACGGCTCAGCCGCACCCCCTTGAAGGCTGCCCGTCCCCCAGGGGGAAGCTGAGCAGCGGGGACTGGGGGGCAGGCGGGGGGCAGACGAGGGGGAGGCGCGGCTTGGGCCGAGGGGCGGCCGGGAGCCATCCCCTCCCTCACTCACTAGAAGACGGTGTGGAAGCGGCGCTCCCGCCACAGCTCGGCGAAGCGCTCGAAGCGGACCGTGTCGGCCTGCTGGAAGGCGCCGAGCAGCTCCTCGCAGTCCTCCTTCAGCCCCGGCACGGCGTTCATCCCGCCGGCTCCCCGTCGATCCCGCCGGCGCCGCGCTCCCTCCGCGGCCGCTCCGCACATGCGCTCCCGCAGCACCGCAGCCCCGCGGCGCCTGCGCGGCTCCCCGGCGCCTGCGCACGGCCCGGGTCGGGAGGGGCCTGGCGGAGCCGCTCGGGCTGCCCGTGAAGGAGTGGGGCTGTCCGCATTCGCGCTGCCCCTGTGTGTGGCGAGATCCCGTCGGTGACGGGCGCTCGCTCTGCCCGCTCTGGGCTCTGTCCCGCTCGCCCCCGCCGTGGAGGGCGAGCCCGGTTCACGGGCAAAAAGTCTCTCCGAGCAGCGCGTCCGGGTAGTCCCAGCGTGCAGCCCGCGGGGACGAGCGGGTTCGGGCGGGATGAGCAGCGGTGGGTCCGCTGGGGCAGGACCACCGCAGTCCCAGACAGCCCGGGGATGCTCTCGAGGCGCGGGGCTTCACACTCCTCGCCCCAGTCCCTGCAGGCGCCCCCGGCACCGAGCTCGGGGGCCGTGACCCGACGGGCTCGGGAACAGCGGTTCCCCCGCGGGAAGGGCGGCCGTGGGGACGTGACGCGCCGCCACGCTCCGGTGAAAGGCCACTGCCGGCCCCCTGCGCCGGTCCCCGCTTCCCCCCCAGCCGTCCCAAAACCCCTACGGCTGCGGGAAGCCCCGTTTCTGCCTGGGCGAGCGCGGCAAGCAAGGATGAGCCGGCGGTCGCCCCCCCCCCGAGCGGCGGGATGCCGTGCCCTGCCCTTCCCTGCCCTGCCGTGTCATACCGTGCCGTGCCGTGCCGCCCGCTCCCCGCATGCACGGCCACACGTAGGCGGCCGGGGCAGCGGGGCGGGCGCGGAGGGGGCCGCGGCTGCCGAGCCGCACGTAGGGTGGGTGGGTGCGGCCTCGCCGGCGGCGCGGAGCGGGCGGCGGGGGCTCCCCTGCCCGCGCTCCCCCGCGCACGTACAGAGAGGGGCGAGCGGCCACCGAGGCGGCTGCCGGGACCAGCGCCGGCGTCGGAGTGCCCCGCGCCGCGGTGAGTACGGACCCGCGGCAGCGGGCACCGCTCGGGCCGGGGGCGGGCAGTGTCTCGGGGGAGCCGGTTGTGGTGCCTGGCAGGCTCCGCAGCCCCTCGGGCGGGTCCCCAGAGGGTTTAGGGACGGGGCTCGGGTTTCAAGGCGGCGTTGCGGTGATCGCCGCCGCGGTCGGTGCTTGGCTGCTGATTGTGGGAGCGCGGCTGGACAGCGGCACCTGCGCCGGGAGCGGTCCCGGGCTGGGCAGGAGAGCGGCCGGGTGCCTGTGCATCCACAGGATGCGGGCTCGGCAGGTGCGAGATCCCCCCTGCGCAGGGGAAGCCGTAACGGGTGAGAAACAGCGTGTAGGGAAAGTATGGAATGCGCATGGGATGGAGTCTTGCGTGGTGCCTTTGGGATATCTAATCCTGCAGGAGTTTTCCCAGCGACCGGCTTAAAAATTCACAATTTGCTTTCTCAAATAATCATGCGCTGCGAAATGAATGTTGAATTCTTCTGGCTACGGTACCATGATGTCCTCCAGTCCACCATTATCATCAACTGATTGATCCAAATGTTGCTCCTTACAGCGAGGCGCATCACGCTGTCAGCTCTTACAATGGCAGGAGCTCCCGCAGTGCTTCAGGCATGCAAGCATCTTTCCATATTTATTTTATTTCCCAAAAGGTTGCTGGAATCCAACCTTTAGCAGCCTTTATTAGGAGGTGGTTGGCCATCGGCTGAACAGCAGTTCCCTGTGAGCACCACTGGTTGCCAATGTCATTGACTGTAGGAACAGAGAGATTTGCAGAGCTGTTGCATATGAACTGGACAGGGTTTAGCAGCTGTGGGAGGAGAGCTGCACCTGCCGGGGTTTGGTTTGCGTTTTTTTCCTTATTCTGAAAAGACACTTTCATCTGTCATTTAGATTCATGTTTAGAGACGTAGAGCAGTGACCCCGTTCATCCAGTACAGGACCCTGACTGCAACAGATTGTACCGATTTTGGAACAGAATGCCAGCACTGTTAAGAAAACAGATATAATGTGCTCCCCCCTCAATGGATTTAAGGATTCAAAGCACAAGGAAGTCAAAACTGACACATCATGGAATGAGTTCATCATTACATAGAGCTCAAGCCAAGCCCTGTTTAGTTATAAGAGTTATCCCTTAATTTAATAGGAGCAGAGGAGCCTGGCTCTGGAGGGATGCTGAGCGTGTAAAGCTCAAGTGTGTTTTCTGATTTCTGTATTTTCAGCGTGCAGTGAGTGGGGTGATTTCTCAGAGACGGTGTTTCAAGGAACACTATATGGAATTATTTTTTTTCCTAAGGCAGGTGGGGCTGCATGATGCAAGATGTAGTGAGGATGAGGCTGTTGTGCCCATGTTGATGTGTGCTACGTCTTCCCTTACAGAAAGTTTGGGTACAATGTAAAGAATGAAAATGTAGAAGAATAAAACCAAGTAACAGGGCCTCTTTGTACAATTCCCCTTGTGTAGTATACAAAATTAAATACAGTATCAATTTTTAGACTAATTAATTCTCTACTCTTCTTCATAAACTGTTTTCAGTGTTCCTTTGGATTATTCATTAGTACATTTTAGTACAAGTAATGCCTTCAAACCAAAAAAATAATAAATAATTAGATGATGTAAGGAAGAGTATTATGCTGGTTACTGTATCTTCTTCATATTCAACTGCTAAACAAAAGGATGAAATCCTATTTGCTCTATTAATTCCTAGTTTGTAAGTTGCAAGTTAAAAGCCATTTATCCTGCATTGATATAAATAATGGGGTTTTCCCCATTGTGCATATGGCACAAAACAACTCTCTTTTTTAATACCTCATATGATTCCATTAGAACACATTTTTCAAGTTGAAAACATGAAAATAAATCATGAATATATTTTAATAAATAGCATATTCCACCTTCAGTATGTACAAATCTATTACTAGTAACAGGATCACACTCTACTGGCACATGCCTCCTGCTTTCAGACTTCCCAACAAGCACTAACGTTGCAAAAGCTTTCGAATCTGTGCAGTAGGAAGTGGCATTGATTTAACAGGACAGCAGGAGTCCCACGTTCTTGTCATTTGTGTGTACTGACAGCAACTGAAACCACCTGGAGACACGACCACAGATTCAAACGAGTTTGTGTTTTGTTACTAAGGGCATTTTTGGTGTGATTAATCAAAGGCTTCATAAATGTTCTCTGTCCCTCCGGATCCGTAGCTGTTGCTCTCTCTCTCTTTGGCTTCCCTCAGGAAAACCTCCACCATCCCCATGTCCGACTTGTTAAATTCTATGCTTGACCTCTTTTGTTCACGCATGTGATCTGCTTAATTCATGTGGGATAACCACATGTCGTAGGTGAATAGGATTCAGCTTATATATGAATATTATATGTTTATATTATACTTACTATAAAATATATGTTTTTGGGACAGTGACCATGTCTGTTTGATGCCCAAGTTTCTGACAGCAGGCAGTAATGTCTCAAACCTGCAAGGAGTTTGTTACTCTGCACAGTGGTTTAGTTCACTGTAACAGACTGCCACCTCCACCTTTTACAACAGGGAAAAGGGATGAACAAAAAGATCACAGATGTCACAAATTAGAAACAAACCTTCTCTTTTATTGAATTTTATACTGTTACACAATCAAAAAGAAATACAGTCACAAGTACGTCAAAATGTTTCAAGAGAAATATCAATTGCAATACGTTGTACTTGGTTCCAAAAAAGAATTCCATTAAAATATACCACTTCTTCATGAGAGAATACTGCTATTATTCACAAAATCTACTGTACTGTATAAATCCAGTAGCAAACTCTTTAACTTTTTGGTAACTTGCTCAAGGTAAACAGGGAAGCAGAAGGAAAATGACAATTCATTTCTAGAATTTGGATCAAAAATCACAGTCCTCCAGAATGGAGCTCTTCAGGGAGTTAAATAATAATGGTATTTTTAATGAAGGCTGGATACCCAACTCACGTGGAATTCCTATGCAAATGAACTTCCTACAAAGTACTTGTGGCCTGTGAGGTGTTTATTTTCATGCTGGACAGTTACAGTTTGAGTAATGTGCCTGAGTGCAGTGACATTTGAGTGAGATGCATGCTCTGTTCAGGAGCAGGGCAGCAGTGGGAATAGGGACAGATGGCTGACCTGAGGCACATCCAGCCTGGCTGACAGTGGCAGGATGCTCCCAGATCCCACTGCACTGTCAGGAAAGGTTCACTCAGCAGAGTAACAGGGGAGAACACTTGCCAACACATACTGCCTTTAGCTGCCAGTGCTTACCTGTTTAATTAAACAGCTCTTTAAGTAATGAAAAATTACTACTAAATATGCAATAATTTAACCTGTAATCATCAGAATTATCTGACCCGACAGTTGTATTTCATTGGAAGCAGAGCTGATCATTTCATCCAAACTAAGCTTTGAAGTCTTAAAACCGTCACCAGTGTTATGTGTAAATGGTTCTTTTGGGCCCTAATCTGCAATTCCTTAATTCAGTCATTACTTTGGGAGAGTTTAATGTGTGTACACAGATACTAGTAAGTTTCTTTTCTCGGGTGAGTTGTTTCAATTTCACCCAAAGGTTTTCAAAGATCACCAAAGTCCAAGCCAGTCTCCCCGGGTGGGAGGAAGGTATGTTAGCAAGAGGTACTTTGGACTCCAGGCTACCTTAATTTACTCAGTTATCCTACACCCCAGGTAAGTTACTGGCACAGCCTGTTTACGTGATTTATGGGGAGTTACAGCTGCAGTTAACTGCAACTACTTTCAGGTAAAGGAAGGAATTATGTCCTCATAAATACTAGTTTAAAAATTCCTTTACCCTTTAACAAAATCATCACTGTTGATGATTAAAACATCAATTAAAATCTGTATGTAAAAACAGTAATTGTATTGTGCCCTGGAGAAGGTCTGGCTTGACTACTGCTGTAGTCAGGAAAACCTAGAAGACAAACTGCAGAGAATAACAAAGTTATCACTTTCACCTAATTAGCATGTTCTATGTGCAGGAGGAAATACTGTATTTACCCACAGTTTCTTCTTTACAACAAAGAATAAATCACAGAATGATTTGGGGGGGGAAGGGACCTTAAACCCCACCTAGTTCCAACCTCCTGCCATGGGCAGGGACACCTTCCACTATCCCAGGTTGCTCCAAGCCTTATCCAACCTGGCCTTGGACACTTCCAGGGCTGGGGCATCCACAGCTGCTCTGGGAACGCTCTGCCAGGGCCTCACCACCCTCACAGTCATTAATTTCCTCATAATTTCTAATATGGTGCCTCAACATTTTAAAAAGGCAGCAAGTTGGCAAAGAAGGTATTCAAAATCACTAAGAAAACATTTAGAAGGCTATTTATTCTAGAAGCTTGTACTCCAAATTAGCTCTAGAATCAGACTGTGTGCTCCTGGAGTCTCAAGAGAAAAAAAAAGTTTAACAGGTGAAGAAAAAAGTTAGTAAAACAGAAACAAAAAAAGAGCAACTGAAAGATGTATGTCTAGATTTTGCAAACTGGCATCTGCATTTAGCAAAGCTCTTATGAGGCAGAGCAATTACTGTTCTTTTTCTGTGCTTTGTCCAGTGTCTCTAGGAGGCTTGGGGGAGTTTTATTAGGTTGTTCGTTTTCCCCTACAGTAAACCAATACAGCTACTGCAGTTCATCATAGTAATCAAAAGGCCTTGTTATTATGCATGGTAAAAAATGTGAGAATTGAGATTCTCAGATGAAATATGGCTCTCTTAAATCTACAGCTGCTGTCGCTAAGATCAGAGATGATCAAGGAGAAGGTGGATGGGGCTATGAGCAACCTGATCTCATGGAATGTGTCCCTGCCCATGACAAGGGTGTGGGAACAAGATGATCTTTAAAGTCCCTTTCAATCCAAGCCATCCTCTGACTTCAGTAGGCTCATGACTAGAAATCACATGGGTCACTTCAGTTTTTCTCTGTGAAAACTTTTCGCCCTCTTAAAGTGCACTGAAGAGGACCTGACAGATCCAAACAGATCAGGCTCCTCCAAAACATGGCCAAGAGAGCAGCAGAACACGTCTGACCTTTCTCTTGGGAGTGCAAAGGGGTAATCTCCCCCAGGCCAGCTCAAAGCTTGTAGTACAAAAGGAGCAGTACAAAAGTAGAACCCAGCTGCACCTTTAACCTGCCTGCGAGACTCTCACAGAAACACCACATCAATCCATGCAGAGCTAAGCAGGAGGGATGCCCTAAACAGCAGGGGCTTAACCCAACTTCACCATTTAAACCTCCTAACTGCTGACAGAGAAAGAAATGCTATGGAAAGAATGCCAGCCCAGACACAGCAGGCAGGGAGGAGCTGTGCTGATTTTAGCCATTAAAAATGCATTAAAAATGTTTACTAGTGAAAATGTTCTCTGCATGAAGCATCAGCTCCAGCTGACTGCCCCTACACCTTCTCCTCTCTGTTAAACTTCTACTCAAAATTTTAACAAGTGTGCAGCTATCTTCTGCTGCCAGTGCCCTATCATTTTTTTGTTAATAGTGTCCTTTTAGTTTCATACAGCTGTGGCAGTTTAGAAAGTGCTCCATTCAGTCAAACAGTAATTTTAGAGAACAGGTTAAGCTTATTGTTTTCAAAATAGAGCAATGAAACCAAAGAGTTTACAACATAAAACCAAAGAAACTCCTGTGACACTCCACGATTGATTACTTATACTGGGATAAGGTTTTTAAAAAAAGTAGTTTGGAGAATGCACAGAATATCTTGACCATATTTACACAACACAGGGTTACCAGTAGCATTGTGTTTCATGACAGCACAAAAATGTAGAACAAGTTTTATCAAGTACCAGCTTAAATTTTAATAATGGAGTTTTGTGATAGAAATCCATCTCAGATCAATCATTCTTGTGAATTTTACCTTTTCCTGCTTTCCTGTGTTACCTTGATAAAGCTTCCAGAGACAAGCCTTTAAGCTGTTCATAATGATGAATTCTTTCTGCTCTAAAGTAAAACAAAACTCCTCGCTGTCAAGTTTGCTCACTGGTGTGATAACAGGTTGAGAAGTGTAACGTCTTTGGCGAGTGGTAGTACAACACTGTCTAGGAGACTTCAGTACTGAACAGGCTCAAATAATTAACACAGAGATGTTACAATCAAAATAAGGAAGCAGTGATTTCCAATCAACTCTAAGTTAAAAAGAGAACACGGATGAACAATAACCACTAACAAAAATATAAATTATCTCATTTCTCTTAGATAACACACTCCCCAAGGGGGCCTGGTCCACATATAGTTTATTGATGTAAGAAAACAATACAGTTAGTGTTAGATCCAACCACAAAGAGCAAAAAGAATGAGTGAATGAAGGTTTTGTACAGTACATATAGGAAAATAAGATGTTTGTGACAACTATATATTTCTAAATAAAAAGGCTTCTAAATATATTCAAGTTATTGAAATCTACATGAAAACATATGGATGTTAATAGCAACAAGGTGCATAAAACCAAAACATCAAAATATTGAGCAACTCAATGATGTACTAGATAAAAGTTTGCTAACAATGCAAGATGTTTTACAATCTGCTTGAAATATCACCTATACCACACAGGGTAAGCGGAACATTTAGATTTAAGATCATACACAATATTAGCATTAACTTCAACAACTACAGGCAGGGATTTTTTTTTTAAGCTGGCAAAGTGACTACTTTAAGAACATCAAACTTTCTCTAAATTGAGAACGTATCCAAATAAAATGCTGCTAGCCCTTTCCAGATAAAGTCTTTCCTTTGACTAACCACACTCACTGAAGTCAAAAGCATAAGACAGCATTTAAGAACAATTTATATTACAACGTGACTAAAATAATGACATAATCCAGGTTTAGACATGTTTTCATAGGCAAACAAAAGATTCTTCTTAAAAACTAGTTTTTATAAATGCAGAATATATTGCATGAGGAACTGCTGGTATTTTTTAAGAAAATATATTGTGCGATTGTGGCTACAATGCACCGCTGCAAAGCATTGTTGTTTCTTATAAAAACTATTAAAATAAAAAACTTACTTGAACATAAAGAGTAAGAGAGCACAAGTCTTCCAACTACCTATGAAAAGCAGGATGGAAGTATTGCCAGTTTTTCCTGTGTTGACATTTTACTAATGATAAGTTTTGGTGACCAACTCCCCAGCCAAAAAATAATTTTTTTTTTTTTTAAATCAGGTGCGTATTTCAAAGCTGCTATTGCAAGTGTGTTTTAAATGTAATGGACTTAAAAGTGTATGTACCAGAGAATTATAAAAATGCACTATAGTTTGAGTTATTGTTACATAAAGAACATATTAAAAAGACTGTCAAAATAAGTAGAAAGGGGATCAAAACTGAACTAACTGAATTAGTGCAGTACTGTAGCCAGGCTTCTAAAATCAGATATAGAAAATATAAATAGACTGCTTTAGGTGATGATTCACCAGTGTCCAAAAAAAGGAGCAAGTTTTGTGAAAGCTCAGTTAACTTGATCCAGAGCTCTGAGCAGTTCTTCCCCCTGTAGCAGGTTTCTGTTGCCTTGTATGGGAGCGTTTACTTCGCAGTCGTAACTCGTGAGCTGGGGGAGTCCGCTCTCATCCATCGACTGCCCTAGAAGTTTACTCGCTATGTCTAAAGAGGGAGGGGAAGGAGAAAAAGTGCACTTTATTCACCATGCTTAACCTCTCCTAGAGCTGTTCACAAGGAGCTAAGTTTGGACAGTTTTGGAGACTCTGTTGTCTTTCACACAGCCCCCTCCACCCACTCTGCCTAGGAAAGGAAGATACCAACCAGTTGATAGTAGAATGATTGTCTTTTGCTCCCCTCCACTGTGACCATTTGTTTTGCATCCCTTTACACGTTTCCAAGCAAGTGATGCATTTCCTCCACGGTCACCTGTCTGCTGGAATAAAGACCCCTAGAAAGAAATAAAATGAGTCTTCTTTAGTGAATACTGTATCTTTATATCCCTCCACGCCCCTCTTCCAAATTAACAGTTTCCATCACTAACTACTAATGTAGGCATTGTTATAATTTAAAAGTGGTTTTTTTCAGAATTTGGGGAGAAATATATTTCCAAGTACACTAACTTGAAAATTATTTAACAGAAAACTGAATCAGATTTCAAGACCTTACTTCCCCTGCAGAAAACAATTACAAAATCCTGGTTATCATCAGTTACCACGCTCAAGATTAGCGTGTACATGTACACAAACACACCTATTTAATTACCACTGCTCTGGGGTGAGTAAGCATCAGGTTTTCACTGGAGTCTCTAATGGCTTTCTGCACTGGAATTAATAGTGTAGGCAGGAGAGTCAGGAACCTCAGTAGTCGATTCTATCTACACATTTAGGATATAAATTCTGCTTGCACTCCAGTTATTGCCACCAAGCCACCTGACCCAAGCCTTGTGGAAAATGCAGTCCTGCACCAGTCTAGTGCAGATATGGCTCCTTAGCATATTGTTTTGACAGCAGAACAGAAGATATGGAGATTAGGAAGCTGTAAGGGCTTCATAGAATTGGGATAAGGAAGAAGAAGCTGCCACTGAAACAGATGGGATGGAAGGAAGAAGCACCATCTTAGTACCAAGTCCGCTGGCAAAAGTACTTGAATCTGCAAAGTTTGGTCTTGTTAGTGACACTGACTGCTCCAAAAAGAGGAGAAGGTATTTCAGAACACTGCCATTATCCTCAACACTTAAAATAGTGAACAGCATATGTTTTCAGGTTATAAAACACCCGTGCAAGTCAAAAGAGCAGCTGTACAGTAGAAGTTATAGTTAACTCAGAGCTGCAGTCCATAGTGAGATCAGTCACCTACACTGCTGCTGCTGCTTTTTTTTTTTTTTACCATGAATGCAATCCAGCCCTTCACGTTAAGAAAGATGTGGCTTGTAACTGTTCCAGTGTAATGATTTATACCATTATTTTATAGCCTTACTATAACATAGTATTTTATAACCTAACTATATCTTATCCTTGTCTGATTCTCCTGTTTTCTAGGAAGCTAAAGTAGTATTTTACTTTGGTCTTCACTTATTTTCACTCTTTGCAAAATACATCCCACTTCCCTAGAGCTAAGAAGTTGTGGCAAGTGTTTGTACAACCCTAGAATAGCATGTATTCTAAGCCTGGATTTAACATCATTTTTGTTGTGTGCGTATGAAAGGCCTGTATATCCTCCTCCCAGAAATCCATTGTAGAGAGAGAAGCCAAACAACAAAAGCACTTACTTAAAATACCTCCACTAAGACCCAGCTTCATGGAAATTCAGCTTCTGACTCTGAGAAACCATCAAAATATTTGTAACACTTTCGTCAGATACAGACAAAAGAAAAAGGTTTAGCAAAGGATGAAGTCTGAACCTGTAAGCATTAAACAGACACTAAGCACAGAAGCCTGAACACTATTCCAGCAGTTAATACTGAACTGCTTGTGTCCTGTGTATTTAATGACATCCCATGCAATTTTGAATATTTTATCAGCAACACTATGACAGCTGTAGGACCACTGCACGAGAAAAGGGCAGTGGAAGGAAGTAACATTTCTTGCAGAGCTATGAATTCTTACAAGGCTTCTGGAAGCAGCAGAACAACATGCATGGAAGTGCAAAGCATTTAGCAAATGAAAACAATGGCATAAAAATGGCATAGAAAAACTGATTTGTCTTATGCCCAAACTAGAATGCTAGTACAGGAGTAAGGAGAGCTCAGAGGAAAAATAATCCTGCACTGTAAGATATGGTAGATGACTACAGCTAGGAGGTGGCCCAGTAGAGAAACAGAGAAGCTCAAAGGCTACATTACAGTAGAAGAACTAAGACTTAAGACTAGGACTTCTCAAAACCTGAGAAGTAGGAATTTGCAGTGAAGATGAGAGAGAGAACAGTGTGCAGTGGCAAAGCCCAAGGTTTCAAAATACTAAAAACTGACAATGAGAGACAAAGATTATGGAGGCAACATACCCTTGCAGAAAATAACAAGCTGGACAACCCCCAATTAAGTGACACAAATCTAGGAGTATCTACAATGTTTCTTTTGAATAGCTAGGACAGATGAGGAGGAGCTACTCCTAAGTGCCCACACTAATACCAGAGCGAGCATGTATGAAAGGGAGTGGCAGCAATAGACATTTGCTAGGTTATTATTGGAGTTCTCTTCCCTCACAGTTCAGATGGTCTTGTTATCTGATTAAGTAAAGAAATCTCAGACCCAATGGAAAAATAAAAGCATAGGAAGAAGCATAAGAACACTGATCTCCAGTGTTGACAAATTGAAAACAGAGTTTGAATTCAAAAGTTAAATAAATCCAGCAATTACACATTTAAATGTGATTTCTTACACTTGCCCATATTCTACTACAGAAATATATATGTTCACAGAAGAGTATCTTCTACCTAATCAAGAAAGATTGAGTGTAGAAGGCACTTCTGAAAAGCTGACAGTAAAAGAGAACTAGAAGTGGAGTATCTGCATATATATATATGTGTGTGTGTATGTGTATATATATATATAAATTTCACTATCAATTATCTCTCATGCCAAGAGTCTACTCCTTACCAACAGCTCAACTCAGGAGTCTGCACTGACGCCTCATTTCAGAAATTGCAAGGTTAAAAGTGAATATTTTAAAATGGTAAAACAAAACTCACAATTCCAACTGCCTGAAAAAGTGAACCATCATGTTCCATTTTTCGTTTTCTCTGAGCATTATGCAAAGCTAGCATCTTTGGATTTAGTTCTTCATCCAGTGCAGTAGATCTAAGAAAAATTGATTCAGGCTGTTAAGACGTTTCTACTTTCCTCAAGCCATTCTTCTTTTGTGGACACTTACATATACAGCATCACAGAACTGAATTTATGAACTCCACTACTTTTCATTCATAAATTAACTTATTTCAACAATAACTTTCTATGAGCATAGCAAATATTAGCCTTTAATCTTGCTGTGAAGCTCAGAATAAGTTTTAACAAAAATTTTTAAATCTGCAGAAAAAAAAGCATAAAAGTTCAGCAGTTCACTTTCAACAGAAAGAAGGGAGGGATGGGTGAGGGAAATTATTCTGGATATTTTTATGTACAGATAAATCTTTTACATATCATAAATCTCATGTTTGACTTGTAGTTTTCTATTGTGATAAATATCTACTACAGGCACCACAGTCCATCACAAAACACATTTAGTTTGAAGAGCAGTATCTATTGCTTACAAATATCTGTATATCTGATATCTGCAGTATCTGTAGCACAGACTGTAGTTGCCTCTTACCTCTAATACAGTGGACAAGGAAAGCACCAGAAATATTATGTGTGTGTAGCTACCTGTAAATTGCTTACTGCATTTTTATAAAAGCTGCACATCAGGTGCGAGAGCAGAATTTTTACAGTAGCTGCCTTTTACATGAGGTGCTTATGTAAAAGCTACCATGAAATCAGCTTTAGGGGAGTTTACCATTAAAAAAAACCTCATTTGACATGTCCTAATTTAAATGTCTCAATTTCTACTCTGAAGAATGTCAAAGACGAACACGCGACAGCTGGCGGAATTTATATCTAATTCCTTGAACAGACACCAGGGCTTAAGCTGCACTTTTAAAATACCTTTTATTTAGAGTGACTGTTAGCAAGCTGGGTGCTCCTGGAGAAGGCTTTTCCACCTGATCCACTGCTCCTTTCCTTGCTCTGATGGGAGAGGCAGTTCGACTCCTGCTCCCGCCGTAGGGCGAGGCGGGGGCACTGCTGGATTCGGCGACGCCGCGCACGGGAGAGGAAGGGACAATTATCGTCTTCGCATCGTCCCCGCACTCCGCCGCCAGCTTCATCTCCTCTGCACTGCTCGGTGCCGTCTGGCCCTGCTGGAATATGGTGATGGTGGCTGCACTCTGAGGGCTGGAGGAGCTGCTTTCCAGAGGGGACAGCTGATCGAAGGAGCGCAGCTGGAAGTCATCATCCATTGGGATGTAAGGAGCCAACATCTCTAAATCTAAATCGGTTTCCTGGAAGAGACAAGAGGTGGAACTTAACCAGTGAGGAAGAAATATCAGCTATGACTTCATCAAGGCTGTTCCTTTTACCAAATCCTTAAAATATTTTTTTTTGCACTTTAATCAAAATATTACATAAAAAGAGAAGGAGATTTCTGAAAACATTCTAAAAAGGAAAAGAAGTACACTCAGAATAAGATGATTAAGAATTTTAAGTTACTGTATATTACCTGAGTAGAGAATGGATTTTTTGCTTCTGTATCTATGGCAAAGAGTTTCTCCACTAATTCCAGTTTGAATTCACTGGCCATATCATTATCCACATCAAAGCAGTAGTCGTTGGGACTACTGGGCTGTGAAAACATTTTGAGCACAGTTTTAGGCTTCTGTCATTGCATCACTTGGCATTGTTACCTACAGATTCTCTGCAAAATGTTCTAGTGTAGAACTAATCCCAAGCTATAGCTGCACAAAATTAAAATGGAAAAGGAAAATACACTTGTCTGTTTACATTCAAATTTACCCCACCTGGGAAGCACTTGCTTAGGTGGAACCTGGAAGTAGCCTCTACAGTAATTTACTGCAACTACTTTACTGTTTAGGGAAGTTGTGTCTGAACCAACTGAATGAAAAAGACCAATCCCAAGCTCTCCTTATTTCTATCAGATAGCACTGCATATCTTTGCAAGACTCACTTTAATGAAAAGATATGAAAATTTATCAGTTTACTCAGATCATGGCGTGAGCTTAAGTCACAAGGTAGAAATAATTTCCAATTCCTGTCGTGGCTGCATCCTTAACCAGATTTGCCCCACAAGCCCCAACAGCGCATCCATTTTAATGACAGCATATCCAAGTTACGAAACTCACCTCAGGTGAACTTTGGCTGGTACTTGCATCAGAAGGGCTGGTTGGTTGCTCTTGCACCTGAGGCATGGTAAAAGAAAGTTCGAGTGGCTCTGTGTTTGGCTCCAGCTTTGATACAACTTCTCTATTGAGTGCAGGATCAGCATTGCTACGAAGTGGCTTTGTAGTTTCAGAGGCAGGTAGTGGGGACATTGCCATATTTATATTCTGCAATTTCTCACTGGATGAGGGGAGCATTACATCGTTATACAAAGGAACTTCATCACATTGTTGTTCATCAGACTCTATAAAAATTAAAAGAAACCATCAACCTAAGTAACAGTACTGTGCGTGTCTATGGACCTCATTAAATTTAAACAGCAGCTGAAATACCACTGGGCAAGTGGTACTGGGAGGTTATTTTTTGAAATCTATTATAAAACAGTAACTTCGCTAATTAACATGCTCTCCTATTTAAACACACACCCACCATTACTGCTGAAATCTAGAGAGATAATTGTGTCTCCAGCAGCTGGGGCCAGCACAGTTAAAGCATCTGGTTCCTGTTTCAGTTTTTCAAATAGGCTGTTGGTATCATCCAGGTCATCTTTACTGAATATTTTGGTCATTTTCATGTCAGGAGACTCCACTGGTTTCAGCATACACTCAGTTTGTCCAAGGGAAAAAATTAAGTCCTTCTGAACAATTCCACTGTCAGAGAGGAAGATGACTGTTAAAGAACAGCTAAAAGGAATAAATTTTGGCTTAATAGTTTTGTAGGTTGAAACCCACCCACTCCCCCCCCCATCCCCCAAAAAACCCAAAACAAAACAAACAAAAAACCCCAAACAAACAAACAAAAAACACCCTACCACACATATCCCACAAAATTACCAGGATAAGGGCTTTAAGAATTCTTTTTTTCTTACTCATTCTTTTCTCAAAAGTAACAGAAAAAGCAAGCACTAATTGTGGTACCATCAAAAAAAAGTAACAAAAATAAACATGCTTTTCTGAAAGCACTGAAAAAGTAAGGAAAATATTTTTTTAAAAAAAAGAGAAAAAAGTTTGCTATTTCCTAAACTACTTTTTCTTGTTTTAAATGAATGTGCAATATCTTGATAGACTGATACTGGTACATTCACTGAAGTTTTGAAAAACTAATTCAGGAGTACTAGACAGTTGCAGAAAAAGAGTCAACCAGTCCACCCTCAGCAGAAGCTTTCAATTAAAAGAGGGGTTCTAAGGAAGAAAAAGATAGATGGGATCAAAAATAACACCACTACTGCTGCTCTGACTCCATAACAAAGTTATTACCAGAATTAACTGCTCCAGACTTGGGACAAAGATTAGAGAGTTGTCTAGAATACATACAAATGCTCAAATGCTTCCACTGCAATCATACAGAAGAATCTGGTTCTAGACTCATTTGTCTGCAGAGATCATCTACTGACATCGAGACCAAAAAAGTGTTTTGTTTTCAAATACAATTTCTAATCCTAGGACCGGCAGTATTCTAAGAAAAATTTCACTGGTAGGGAACAGCAACATCATAACATAACAGGGGATCAATGCCATCAGAATCTGACTTTGTCTTCAGTAAAAATGATGACAAAGATCACCAAAGTCCACTCAACTTACCTCAACACGTAGTTCACACACACTATGCACTGTGGCTGTGAATTCTTAGTGTTGTATATAACAGTTGCTTGAGTTTCAACCCAGACATAGCCACCTTGTTTCGCCAGCATTCTGTACTGTCCTGTTGTCACCTGCCCTTTTGTGAACACTAAAAGCAGAAAGGACACCAGCTTTAATTACAAGCAGAAAAACCCCAAAATTGTTTGAGGTGAGTATTCATTGCAGATTCATATCTGCAACTAAAAGAAAGCCCTTGTTCTTCTGCTGCTTTCCCCCAGGGTTGTCTCTCATCTCCTGTAGTTTGAGGGCTTTAAATTCAGTTTGCACTTACTGTCGTGGTGTGTTTTGGTCAGATGATCAGAATCCAGTGCGTGATAGTACTCATAGATTGAGCGACCCAGGAGCTCCTCTGGCTCGTACCCCATCAACTCTGTAATTCTTTAAAACAAGGGAAAAAATTGCTACGTGAAAGCAGACATAGGCCAGCACAAATACCAGAGCATTTGGATGCTTGCACATCTAGAAAAACCGTAAGAATCACTTCCATACATTGCAGCAGCAAATTAGGTTTACTGGGACTTTTCATTTTGAAATAAATTGCTATTTTGATGCTTCTTTAAAAGAGAAATTTCAGCAGGCATAGGATTTTACTTCTCATTGAGTACTTATAAATCATGTAGTGGGATAAGATTAAACAAATCCCCACTTTTTAGACTTTTTTTTCTTTTTGCTTCAAGGTAGACCAGCTACTTACAGACCAGCTTAGACAAATATGAGAATTCAACAAAATAACAGATACGCTTCAACAGTTTTAATCCTGCAACTAAGAGAAATTAGGAATCAGATTTACTCTTCCCACTCAAGCACTGCTTGCCTTTAAGGAAAATAGGATTTCTTTAGTCTCTAGAGGGCAGTGCTAACCAGGGAAGTGCTTGTGTTTTGCCCCATTCTAGATGCAGAATGTGACCAAATAAGTACCTTTTATGTGACACCATCAGTGCTAGAAAGGTTGTTACTGCAGAGGACAGAAATAACCTGCACTAACCTCTTTCTGCATCTAACTGCAAAACCTAACTAGAAATTCACTTTTATTATAAAGTAAAGGAAATGGGTAGTAATAAATAACACCAAATTAAAAACAAACAAAAAATGAAACAAACCAACCCCAACCAAAAAAACCCTTGTGCTGATTATTTCCTTCATTTGCATTTATCAAATTTGTCAAGCCAAGTTCCCAGAGGATAGGAAAATCAGTCTTATGTGTCTGACTACACCCCTGATTTGCACCAGAACACAAAATCTAATTATTCAACAGCAGATGTATTGCATTAAAAGTACAGCTGAACGTCTGGGTTTTTTTTGACAGAAGAAAGCAGACACTGATCTCCTGGGGAAGAGAGAGGGGGGGAAGCAGTACCAATAAAATACATTCGACAAGTATTACACACACACACTTCAGTCACCAAAATGTCCCATCTTTGACAAACCTAAAATCTTGCTTTTTCAGTGTCTGGAAGAATCTTCTCATTTAAATTTAATCACTTCCACTATAGTAAAGACCAATTTGAAGAGGCAGTTAACTGAAGGCAAAGGATTTATTAATAGAATCATAAAGTGGCTTGGATTGGAAGGCACCTTAAAGACTGTCCTGTTCCAAACCCCTGCCATGGGCAGGGACGCCTTTCACTAGATCAGGTTGCTCCAAGTCCCATCCAACCTGGCCTTGGACACTGCCAGGGATTGGGCAGCCACAGCTTCTCTGGGCAATCTCACTGCCAGAGCCTCAGCATTTTCACAGTCAAGAATTTCTTCCTAGTATCTAATCTAAACATGCCCTCTGTCAGTTTAAAACCATTGCCCCTCTAAAAAGTCCCTTTCCCATTCGTTATTCCAAAGCAATAACCCTGCATCCTCCTTAGATCTAAAAATCTGGCTTTTAAGACATCCTGATCAGTTAGGAAAAGCCCAAGTATGCCATGAATGATTGCGTTGTCAAGATGAATTGAGTTACCGAGAAGGCAAACATTAGCCAACATGTACCAGCCCTGCAAATCCTTCAAATGAATTCTCTTTTACAGTAAAAATCATATATATTACCTTTCATCACAATAGGAAAATTTCATATCAAGACTGTGACGACTGAGGAACGTTTTACTGTCCAGGGGGACCTCAATGTTTGATGGGTGAGGAATAGGTTCACAGATCAACACCAGGCAGGTCATGGGAGGCTTTTTGTATCCGCAGTGAGTCTGGTTCCCACACGTGTCGTACACACGGATGTGGCCAGTGCAGTGCAGCACCTACAGGGGAGTTGGATTTTAGCAAGAGACGAGGCTTGGTCTATCAGACAACACAATCCTATTTCCACCAGTACACCCAGAGCCAAGTCCTTCCCCTCCCCACCCCTCAAGGGGACAGTGGCAAGGGATGGCTCTAGGAGAGCTGTGTCCTCCTCCTCCTCCTCCTCACCCCACACATCCTGGGATGGGTTCACAGCCCAACTCCTTCCTCAGCACTGGCTGGAGCAACACCAGACATTGCTGCAAGTTCTGTGAACTCCCCTTTCTAGTCACCATAATGACAACTCTGATGAGCAACTGCCTCAGCAAAAAGTATCTCACAATCTAAATCTGAAAGTTATGGTAATAGTAGCAACCCCCATTTTGGAACTTCTGCAGAGGGATGACAGAGATCAAATACATTCTTCAACAGACAGGAACCTCTGCATTTTGTGGGGTTTTCTTTTAACCATTCTGAAGCAGAAATAGTTCACAGACAGCAGCAAAGGAGTTGTTTGATCCAGAATAATCAAATTCAAATCATAAAAGAGAACTGTGAGCTGTAATCCACTCGATACAGTAAAAGGTTACTTTGTCCAGAAGAGAAAATGCATTCACTGCAGAAAGTTATCAGGCTGGCCTCTTTTTGTTCCAACTATTACAAAAGGGAGAGCCAGCAGCTTCAAAAGAATGGCATTGAAGTCCTTCAGAGAGACCTCAACTGTCGCATTTTCAGTGTCAAATCAAAAGAAATCAGGGATCAGCATAAGTGGTGTCAAGTACTTTTTTCCCAGAGAAGGCTTTATGCAAACATATTTAGTAATTATAATTGTTTGTAAATAAATGACCTCTAATTTAAAATGGAAAATTCATTAAAAGGGTTTTGAAAAACTAATTTTAAAACACTGTTTCAGTTACCTCTGTGATGTATTCAGCACTAAAATTCAGCATAATGAAGCACAATCATTAAATTATGAAGTACTTAGTGAAACTCAAGCTCGTTACGTGAAGTAAAAATGTTGAAATACAGTGTTATGACATCTGAAGAGGAAGCTGCCAAACTATGCAAATATTCTTTTGCATCAGTTACCTTCCATGTAGCAGACTTTATATTCACTGTTCTTCCCCTGCTAGTCAGTGTACACTTCATTCTGAGAAAAAAGCTGCGCTCCGTGTTTTGCTCTTTGCCCTTTTTCACAGGACCTAGCAAAAGCAAACAGCAAACCAGTTCTTAAAACTCTCAGATCATCTTCCAAAGCCATAAAAAAGCCTCCACAAACATGTTACAGAACTCTAAGGGAAGATCCAAAAAATAAACTAAAAAGATTCATACACCTAACAGCACTTCTGATAATGGCATCTTTCAGAACAAGTTTTACTATCAAGTAGACAAAAAACCCCTGAAGTTTCATAGAGTTACAGAATGGTTTGTGCTGGAAGGGACCTTAAAGATCATCTTGTTCCAACCCCCTGCCATGGGCAAGGACACTTTCCACTATCCCAGGTTGCTTCAAGCCCTGTCCAACCTGGCCTGGAACACTTCCAGGGATGGGGCAGCCACAGCTTCTCTGGGCAACCTGTGCCAGAGCCTCAGCACACTCACCAGGAAGGATTCCTTCCCAAAAACCATCTAACCCTGCCCTCTGTCAGTGGGAAGCCATTTCCCCTTGTCCTGTCACTCCAGGCCCTTGTCCAAAGTTCCCCTCCAGCTCTCTTGGAGTCCCTTTAGGTACAGGAAGAGACTCAAAGATCTCCCCAGAGCCTTTTCTTTCCCAGGCTGAACAATCCCAGCCCTCTCTCAGCCTGTCCTCACAGGAAAGGCTTTTGATGTGGCCCAGTTTCAATGTTTTAAGATCAGGATTGTATTTGTAGCCAACTGCACACTCCCAGATTTCAAGAAAAAGGAGTGGGACGAAAGAAAGACCAATGGGAAATTTAATATATTTTAAAATTGCAACAGAGGACAAGAAAAGCATGTGCAGAATAAGAAGCCCTGTTGAAGTGGCTTCTACTGAAATGCATCAGTAACTCACTCTAGGGAGGTTCAAACCAAGTACCTTTTGGGCTTTTTGCTCTTCAGGACTGCAAATTTTTCAATTCAAAATTAACAACTCAGCTGTTTATATGCATCCAAATATTTCCACAGTGATTTACATTCTCAGAGTAAACATGGACCAAGTTTTTAAACACATTATTAACATTCCTGGGAGAAAAAAAGTTGAGAAACCCTGATACAAATCAACATTGGTGGCACTTATTTTCTAGCCTCACTTGCTACCAGCAGACTAAGTCAAGTTTTTGCCTTTACAGGGGAGATCCTTGCAGAGTCAATTACCAGCTACGCTACTGTGGGCAAAGAAAATGTAACTGATGCTATCAGGAGAGCTGCAAGCAGCTCATAATGTGTGCAAGGAGGAAATACAGCACCCAGGAGAAAGAGCAGTGGAAGAGCCAGTTTGCTGAGGCTTGCTAAAGAGCAAGGACCAAATTATGGCAGAGGGGGAAGTTTAAAACACATGAGCTTACTTCTAATACAAGTTTATACAACAATTTGCTCTCATACTCCAGATACAACAGTAGCCATGAAATTCTTCATGGTGGCTTGCACTGCAGCTACCGGCTTGACAAAATTAGTTTGCAGAACCAAAGACTAAAGGGTTCAAGCACATTTTATGCTACTTTAAAACATCCTCGATAATGGAGGAAGTGGGGGAGAAACTAAAGCAGAGTTCACAGAAGCAGCAAAAACTTATTTAATTCAGTAAGTTTTAAGAGTTAAACAAATCTAGAAATTGATAGCTGAAGATCACACGACAATCCTGTTACCAAGCCCTGATGCTTGAGGCTCTGCTTTGAGAAGCAGCTGTAAAAGATGGAGCAACTTTCAAGTCTGATTCAGCACTGGACATTATTTTTTTAAATGGCCAGCTTTGAAAGTTTAAAAAGCAGCTTCATAAAATAAGAATGCAGTTCTGTTTCTGCCAATCACATTTACATTCACTTGCACTTGTACAGTCCCAAAGGGGACTATTTAATACTCAATTCAAAACCAAAATAATTCCACTGATGTAAGAGCTGCAGTAGAAGGCAACCTGGGAATACTAATAAATATAAAAATGTACTATTATTACTGTAATTTAGACCTCTGTCTGCCAATGTCATTTGCAAAACAGCTTTTGTAATAATGCTTTCCAGACATCTGATTCCAGTCTGGCCAGTTTAGACATGCTGGAGATGGTTTGCATGAAACTCAGTGATATGACATTTTTAAGAATAAGCCTTTGCAACAAAACCAGATTTTTTACACTGCTTTAGGGAAGTTGTTCCCCCACCCCCAGGATGCGTTACTGTATTCCAAAGGGGGAGGCAGGGGAGAAGTCTAATCTAGCCTGAGAAACATACTTCAATTCTAAGGGCAGACAAGTTTACAAAATGCTTATAAAATCAAAGTTGGGCCCTTAATGCAAAAGTATCTCATCAGGTCCTTTCCACTGAATTAAATAGGATGACAACGTAAGACTTACGTAAGATTTACAGTGCTACAAGAAAGCAGAGGACAGGTTTATTAGTTTATCACTATCTGGATTCAGAGTCCATATAACCCTCATTTGATGAAAGTAGAGAGGTCAGATTTTAGGCTTCCAATTACTGAGTACAGCAGATTTGTCTGGAGGTACATGGGCTGCCAAGTCTTTATAGCCTTTATCAAATCTTTAAAGGACATGAAAGCTGTAATTCATGGACAATTGTTACATTTCAAAGCACACAGAACATGTAAACACAGTGTTCTGCTCCCTCAGACGGAGAAAAGAAGTCCCAGAAATCTGTGTAAAGATACCAATTTCATGCACCAATTAAAAGGTGCAGAGAAGCATCAACACCAAAGCCCTTTCTGGGGCTGTTCAAGTATTTCCAGATTAGTTTCTTAAATACACCATCTTTTTTTGTCATAGGTATACCACCACAGATTTCTGGAAGAAAGCATTTGTTCTCAGTTGGCCTGGAAAGGCAAGGCCAGACCAAGACAAATGCACCAACTCAGCTTCTCCATGTCCCTCTACAGTAATTGCTTGAAATCTTTCTCATTCAATCTACCTCTAATTTTATTCCTGCAGGCATTTATTCTTTCAACCCTCAAGAACTCCATTTTAGTCATTAATTTTTTTAGATTAAAGAATGCTAATGAAGTCTTATTTCTCCTGTAATTAGGATATAGCCAAAACATTTTGGTTATTCCTGTTGTTAGTGTGTCTCAACAAGGTGTAATTTGAGATTTAAGAAATAAAAACATACTAGCTTTTTAACTCAACACCATTTTCTGGCAGATATCCAACTGTATTAATGCCAACAGAAACTCTCCATAAATAAATTAAATTGATTTTTTTTTTCTTTCTTCTCACCATTTCTGTGTGTAAGCATTTCTCTCAGCTCCTCATGGTCACACGGATGAGTGAAATCAAATACACTGTGCCCCGTCAACTCAAACTGCAAAAATTAAGAGGTATACAGGTGTTTAACTTCACATAGACAAAAATGGAACAGCTTTTGCAGATTTGAAACACTCTTAGGAAATGTCAGTACTTCACCTGAGTGAGTCCCATACACTTGTTCACGTTTTCAGACATGTAAATCATGTCCCCATCTTCAGACAGAACCATGACAAAGCCATCAAGAGCTTTCAAGTAGAAACAGTTCAGTTCCTTCTCCATTTTGGCTTCTGTCTCCAGCTCACCTGCAAGCAGCCACACATTTTTGTTTCAGCAAACACCAGTCATTCTTCACTTACCATCAGGAATTAATTCTGGCACCAGTCTGCAAGGAGTCAATCTTGCAGGACCATTCAAAACCAGTATAATTCATTTAGATAAGTGATCAGTTCAATTCTTCAAGCTCTAGCAATGGTATCCCAAATCACAGAAGATCAGAGTGAGGTTAACCCTCTGTGCTGCTATGTATTAACCAATAAACCTTCCACATTAAGGAAAAGGTCTGTGTGGCAAAAAATTTACCACCTATCTCAATAAAGCATTATAAACTTCTCTCAGGGGCTTTCTGGGAGAGATTTCAGAGTGTGGCTACTGAAGTTCCTCCTGCATACAGTAAAGGTAGACATGCATGAGCACAAATAACCAGTACAGCACCCATGGCAGGCTATGTAGCTTCTGGTTCACAACCTGACTCAGATACTCCTGAAGTTGCATGGGCAGGTGTAGCTGCAGAGACAACATATCCTCAGCTACCTTCACCTCCAGTGGAGCACATCACAGAAACACAATTTACAAAACTATTCCTTGCAATTTATATTAAGGGGACACAACTATAGTTAGCTCAGTCAGCCTTGCACCAATTACCTACAGTCAAGAAAGCACAGCTGGAACAAACAAGTTTTGGGGGAAAAGAGGTTCAAATGAAGGAATCTAACTTTGGGAGAAGGGTCAAATGAGACTGAAAAGGGCTGTGATGAGACAACCAGGACCACCAGAATAGAAAGGGAAAAAATGAAGTCCATTGAACAGCGGATTTTTCCTGTGCCATTGCCAATAGCTGATTTCTACTGTAAGGTCTCCCACCTTCCCAGAGAAGGGACACAACCTATTCATTTATTTTACTGCTGACAGGTCTTACAAATAGATTCTCCCTCAATATCCCTTCCAGATGGTGCCACCACCTTGTTCCCTTACCAGCATCCAGCAGCTTCCTCATGCGCAGGTAGCTGATGGTCAGCCTCATGATGGACGCCTTGTCCAGGTGCGCGCTCACGGTGTGCGGCAGGGGCAGCTGGTGAGCCAGCTCATAGAACACTTCCGACTCCTTGCTCCTCCGGCACCGGGCTGCATCCCTCGACTTCTCTTTCCTGCGTTCAGAGCTAATCCTATAGAAACAAAGTTTTGGTTTAATATAGGCAACAGAGCTCTCTGTGAAAGGCATATTTGAAACCAAGTTGCCCAGTGGCCAAGTAACCAGTTGTGGAAGTTGAATAACGTACAGCTCAGTTTAAAGAGCAAGTGTCATTCTTTGTATCAACTCCTGCTCTGGCTGGGCTCTGCCAGAACTAAATTGACACCCACAGAGTCTTCCAACAAGATCAGTTCTTCAAACAGATGCTTTCATACTCAGAACCCTTCCTGCTTATCTCATACTTTGAGTGCTGCCTCTCCAGCCTCCAAATCCTGACCTCTCAAGTCCATTCAACAAATTACAGAGCAGGTAATTTCCAGCTCGATGCTCCAGCATCACATATCATGTACATTCTCCAAGTTCTTCCTTTTTTACAATCCTACAAAGCTCACCTAACAGGTCAGATAAGCGAAGATATTCATTTAACACAAGATATGCTGCTTTTCAAGCAATACAGAAAGGCCCTTTCCCAAAACCATTCCATGATGATTCTATGATTCACTCTTTCTCCAGAAAAGCCCCTTCCAGAGTCTCCCCTACACTGGAAAACAATACCTCATTCTGCTCCCACTGCCTCTATAGACCTGCCTCCTCCAGAACACGAGGTAAAGAACAGCTCACTGAGAGAAAGCACTGAAACAAGGCTGCCAGTCAGTAACAGGGAGAATTCCCCCTTTTCCCAACACCAGGTCACATCTGCCTCATGCATCTGGTCAGATGTGTTTTGAACTAAACATTTTCACATGGGAGCTCCAAATTTTTCACATGTGCAAACAAGAGCTCAGTGCTGCTGTTGTCCCTGAGGAAATAAATGTGCTCTTATTTTTAAATGAACTATATGAAACCACACACTATTATTGTCCAGTTTTCTTTTTATACATTTACATCTTCTGAAGGCACCGCCTTCATTTTGCACACACCTGAGAAACAAAAGGCAATTGCAGTTTGGGAATTACTTTTTTTAAGATTTCACTAGACTTAAAAGCCATCTACTACCACTGCCAAATTCACATTGCTAAGTCTGTGCAAAAGTTCCTTTTAGTTAGCGCACATCTTGTGAGAGGTACCACAAACTACAGAGCAAAGCAATTCACGAGCTAATGTTCCCTGGGACATAATGAACCAGATTCAAAGAATCACAGAATGGTTTGGGCTGGAAGGGATCTTAAAGATCATCCAGTTCCAAATCCCCTGCCAAGGGCAGAGACGCCTTCCACTAGACCAGGTTGCTTCAAGCCCCATCCAACCTGGCCTGGAACACTGCCAGGGATGGGGCAGCCACAGCTTCTGTGGGCAGCCTGTGCTAGGGTCTCACCAGCCTCTGAGTAAAGAGCTCCTTCCCAAAATCTAATCTGAATCTCTCCTCTTCAGTATTAGCAAATACATACCCAAAAAAAACATTTTCAGTCCTTTGCCTACGGTGCTACCCACAGTGGCCAAAAACCTGCTTAGTTTGTGCAGAAACACAGGTGTGACAGTACCATTACAACTGATATGGGAAGCACGAATGCCTTGACATGTGGAAGAAGTTTAATAACCCATGAAAAAGACAGAATAAGCTATCAGAATCTCTTTCACAATTACCTTCCTTTTTACCAACTTGATAAAACTGTATGCTATCCCCACCACCTTCTCTTCCTACTTTTGCCACTGCCAGCAGAGAAAAACTATTTATGGGGAACAAGAAACATTAATAGATTGACATAATAATAATAATAATCACCTTTGAAAACTAACTTATGGGAATTATAGCTGTAAAAAACTCTGGACATACAGTAGTCTCATTGATTCCTGTAAATATAAACTCATGTCCCTCAGAAGGGCAGCCTTAAATAACTGACAATATTTCCCCATCTTGCAGATTTCTTCACACTCAATTTCCCTGTGACAACAGATGTTCCTGTTGTAGTGATGGGTATCTTGGTCTGAGAAGCTTGAGGCTCCTGACATACAGGTATATCTGGAAATAACCATTACGAAAAGTCTGACCTTTAACAATACTGCAAAAATATTTTAGCTATTTAACCTGATTAAACATTTCTTACTGAAGACAGGCCTCAAATACCTGTTCTCCTGGTGGAAAACTTAGGGTGGAGGTGAAAAAACATCTGAAACATCTGGATTCTCTTTGTCCTCTTTCTTGGACCACAGATTTCACTGTAACTCTATTTTGTCAAAGGTATTTCAAGGTAACTGTCATGGTTTAACCCCAGCCCACAACTAAGTACCACAAAGCTGTTTGCTCACTACCTGTCCCACCCTCATGGGATGGGGAGGAAAACTGCAACGAAGGAATAACCCATGGGCCAACTTAAAAACAGTTTAATAACTGAAATAAAATAATTATTGCAATGACAAGGGAGACAACATAAAGAGAGAAACAAGACCCAAGACACAAGTGATGCACAATGCAATTGCTCACCACCCTCTGATGCGCAGCCCATCCCAGAGCAGTGACCAGCACTCCCCAGTTTATACACTGGGTGTGACACTCTGTGGTTTGGAGTAACTCTGTGGTCAGTTTAGGTCAGCTGTCCTGGCTGTGCCCCCTCCTGGCTTCTTGTGCATCTCCTCACAGGCACAGCATGGAAAACTGAGGAGTCCTTGACTCGCGGTGAGCACTGCTCAAGAACAACTAAAGCATCAGTGTGCTATCAGCACTGTTCTCCAAAACACAGCCCTGCCCCAGGAAGAAAATTAACTCTATGCCAGCTGCAACAGTAACAGTAGCACAAGCAATTCTGCTGCCTTAAACAGATTCACCTTTATGCCTTTGATTTTTGTTAGCTACTCATTCAAGATCCCTTCACCTGCAGAATGTCCGTCCTACAACAAAAACTCAAGAGAGAATAACTGGAAGTAAGTGGTTGCCATCCACCCAGATTCCTGTAGTTTTGTCACTGCTTCCTTTTCAACTGCAGACACTTTTAAGTTAAATCCCCCCTGCTTTGGCAATCAAGCTGAGCACTTCAAGCCCACAGGTTTGTCAGGCTTGTGTGAATCACACAGGGCACGCAGAGAAGGACAACTCAAGAGATGAAAATAGACACTAACCTCACAAGTGGGGATTTCAGCCCTTGTATTTTCTTCCTGACAGCCTAATGTTCTCAAAAATATTTTGGGTAGTTTCCAGATTTTTGCCAGGCTTTAGCACCCTTGGCAGCAGCCTTCAGCAGAAACAGTCAAAACTTCTCCCAACCATTGAATTATTAATTACTGACTAAAATGCTGCTCAAATCCAGCCCATAGTGCTTTCTTTTAAAAATTAATCCCAGAGTAAGATCATCAAGTGATGCCAGCTGGAGCTGATGGGCAGAACCCAAGGAAAAGGGGATGTTGGAACCAACCAGTGCTGCCAGAGTGGCAGCGTCTCCTCTCCCTTTTACTATGTGTTTCCTTTCTAGAAAGCCTACTACTATAGATAGATGTTTAAACTGTACAGCACAACAGTTGGCTATTTTTAGCTGCTATTTAAACCTAAACTGTAACCAATCTGAGTAAAACCCAGCCATGTAAATAGGAAGATTAACTACCAGCTTCAAAGAGCGTTTCTTTAATGGATCAAATTAATAGGGAAAAGGTCTTTCACAAATGAGGTTTAATTACCAAGTGAAGTCATTGTTGCCTCAACACTGAAATGCCACCAAATTAAAAAAAAAAAATTCTTTACTATTGCAACTACTCTAAGCTTTGTCACAATTGCATAAAGTAAATAAAACACCACACATCAGCATGTATAGCTCACAATTAATTGTAGTCAATTAAATGACATTGAATTCCTGTAAAGAAAATGTATTTCCAAAGTGAGCACTCTCTCGACCAGAGGGGAAGGAAAGGGAGCTCAGGGAAGGGGATTTTAAACAGTGAGGTGTGAAGTGCCACAAAATCAGTTTAAATAAATCATATCACTTCTCTTATCAGTGCTTTCAGAACTGCCCCTGTGTAAACCTCATGATCTTCACAACAGAAATAGCATTCTGTAAAAAAGGAGCCAAGCTCCATTTAAAACGAACCCCAAACTTCAGAGCTGTGTTGCAGCCTTCTGCTGTCAGTCTGGCACAAAACAAAACACCTCAAGAGTCTGAAGAAAACCTCAGCTGCAGAGCGGATTATACATGCAATGAAAATATCAGAAATGCCGGTACTGGACAGGAAATTGCATGCATTTGCAGGTCTGATTTTTCCTGCACAAATTCAGTGCCAGACATTCATTTCCATTTAGTATTTCTACCACCAGAATACAGAAGCAGACAATCTTAAGCACGTTATCCATCATAGCTCACTGAAAGCAGTGTCACTGACCCCTTTAAACCCAATACCACTTTCCATATATAAGAGATGTTTACATGCAATACCTGAATAAAATCTGAGCTCCAGAAGATATTTGAGTTAGAGACCCAGAGCAAAAGGGTATTTCATGACCACGACTCACTGCAGCTGAACCAGGGCCTCAGCTAAAGGATATAACCCTGACTCCCACTCACTACCTCAACTCATGGTGAATTGAAACAAAGTTTTACAGCAAGAATTTGCCCAACAGCCTTGAGAGCAAAGCACACCAGCAACAACCCCGTGCCCACCAGCTACAGATGTTAACTCGAGTGCACAACTACTGTCATCCTGGTCATACAAACCATCTGGGCCACGGCATCTCCCAAATAACACATTGTTTCCCATACCATCCCAAACACCCCTCCACAGCAGATTCCTACAAGTGAGCCCCCAATTGTCTAAATGCAGCCCCAATTTTTCATCTCCTTGAGTGAAAAACTAATCAACGGCCACAGATATAAGCTTAGTTCCTTCTTATATACCAATGGCAAATAGACAAAAAAAAAAAAAAACAAAAAAAAAAAAACACCAAAAAACCCCTGGAAAATACCACCAGTAACTAGTAAATTTTGGTTGAAAATAATCAGATAAAAAATGGTCAATGGATAGAACTTAAAATGTGTAGCAGTCAACTTCGTCTCCTTCTAGCTTTTAAAATCACCACCCAGTGTTAACGATATTTTTTATACTGTGTACATAATATTAGTTTAACAAAAAAAAAAAAAAAGGAGGTTTCCTTTATGTCACTTTGCTGTGGTTATAGGTTTTCTAGCTTTTCTCCCATTCTAACTTACTGGTCCTCTAATCAGGTACATTTTGCCCTGTACGTGTTTTCCATTCCCATGTAAAATAACTATTGTACATGATTAATTAACCCAGGCTCATCTTTCTTGATACAGGTTTTGAGAACATCCTAAAATATAAACATCTTCTCATAGCAATTCACATTCCTCTCTTTAGATTTGCTTTCTACAACCAAGTGGCCTTGTATTTATCACATTATTTGTTATTAAAGTTTCATAGAAATATACCATGTGGGAAACAAGCAATCCAAATTAGCAACGTGCCTCAAATCTGGTAACATCTCCTTATTGAACTTGAACCAGTTTTCAGTTCCAACATTAACTGCCATCATTTGCCAGTAAAAGATTCAGATATTTCCATGTTAGTAACAATCTCTCCTCTCAGACTAGTCTGGGAAATAGCTGGCTTAGAAATGGAGTCACAAAAACTATATCCACTATAACATAGCTTCATTTTTTCTTCATTACACAAAAAAAAGATGCAAATACTACAATACAGTAATATACTAAAAGTATATGACATCACAATGGTATTGGAACTTTAGACAGTACACCTGCAAGTGGTCTCACGTTTAACTTTTAAGGCTGAATTCATTCCTGTGGTTGGTACAAAACTTGGTCACCTTTTCAGGCCCAGCCTAAGCCAGGTATTTCTGGCAGCACAGCTGAACAGGACAGAGGGGCAGCTCCTGGTCTGAAGCCATACCCTGCAGAACACCCAGAACAACCAGCTGTGTCCACGTGGAATGTGAAGGGCTCAGTCCTGGGCATGGCCACACCAACCACTCTCACCTACAGCCAAAGAGTGTTAGGACAGAGCTGGACTCTCCTGACTGTGCTGAATACACAATCACTTGGGGTTTTCACTGTTTGTAAGATCTGTGTTTTGTCCAGAGCTGCTCGCCATGATACTTGCTAAATTATTCCTCCATGGAAAGAAGGCCCAGGCAAGCCCAGCACTTTGCACAGAGAAACTAGTGCCCTATAGACAACTTCATACAAAAAACTGATTTATGATGAAAGAGAACACCACTCAAATCCAGTTACTTAGATATATGGAGAGCTGATCAACTTCAGTGAGGGGGGACAGAGCTGCAATGTCAGCACCATCTATCAAGTCTTGAGACAAACACAAACATCACCCAGAGTCACAGACAGCCCCGAGAGGCCCATTCCCTCTCCCTCCCAGCCCTGCAGTGACATACTTGCCTGGCCTGACCAGCAGCCCAGACTGTTCATCCCTCAGCAGGCAAACTTTTTCCAAATTGGTTGGGAGAGGTGCTCCTTCCTCCTATTGCAGCTCTACAAAATTAGTGCACTCTCTCAGCTGCCAATTCTCCATGAGCTCGGGGTTATAGCTTTGACCCGCCTTTGACGTGATTTCCTTTTAAAGTATTATTGCTTTATGACCAATTTTATTTACTAGTTCTTCTTATGTTATAGTCTGTGTAGAGCGCTCTTGTGAGGAAAAAAAACCCCACACTCAAGTCTCGTGTGTAATCAGAAGCATGTGATTACACAGAAGAAAGTCTTGCTCTTCATGAATTAATGAACATCACAGCCCACTAATCCAACTCAGGAAAAGAACTCAGAAATTCTTTACATACAGTATGAATGATTTAAAAGAGATTTAACTGCAGAAACTAATGTAATATCCAAGCAGAGACAACACCACTGCATGTAAACTATCAAAATTCATTCCTTTGTATATTTCTTTCTAACACAGCAATTTAAACCATTTTTTTTACATGAGGGTAATAACAGGCATTACCCATAGCTTGACTGCCACCAAAACAAATCCCTAACTGATAAAACTCTAACAAATCAGGAGAGCAAGCAGGCAGGTCAGCTTGGATTAGCTACAGCAGCACAAACGCTCTGAAAGCCACTGCCGTTTGCAAAATGAGAGTGGGGAGAGGCAGCGAGAGGAGACTCCACTGGGCTGCACATCAGCTCACGTCTTACTGTTGACACCACAAAGTCCATATAAACACCCATCCTGCAGACAAATTACAGCACAGGCAGCAGAGCCTTAAAGCCCTGCAGCCAGCACAGGACCACGCTGTCAAGATAATCCATCATTTGGATTTGGCCTTGAATTGACCTGAAACCCCAACTACCTCCCCACATAGAAAGTGTGAGTGAGTTAAGAAGGGAAAAGCTTAAATATTGTAATTTCTAATTTGGATCATGGTGAAGTGATTTTATCATGTTTTACTATACAACCTAACCCACTGATAGGTTACCTTTGAATCTTAATTTACTGTTTTAAAATAACCACATGGCATACAGTGGTAATACGTAAGAAAATTCTTTTTTTTTCCAGCTAGGTTATTTGGCTTTTTCCTTGAATATATCTTTCCCCCCCTTATTAGTTGTGCTCTACCCTTCAGGATGAAAAGTATGTGGTAGTTAAATTGTGTTTATTATTACAGAAAAATCAGAGCTATTCAAAAGAGATATCAGAACACAGGCTTGACAGAACTAGACACTAAGTGCTCTCCTCCCTTCAGTCCTTCTGCTTTTGCTTCTACCAAGCTCACAAAAAATGATACAAAACATAACCCCAAGATATCTGTCAGGCTCTCAGATAATAATGTTTTAGCTAAGAACTGGTCTACCTTCAGACAGATGCAGACTCTTGATAAAGTAAGTAATTTTAGTCTAAATCATGGCATTAAATTATGTATCTTCTGTTTTGTTCACTGCATTCAGTTTTCTAGACTGGAGGCTGGACATTTTCCCTCACTGCTTCCATCCAAATTCTCATCCCTTCAACTCAAGTTTCTCAACTGCTTTCAGCTAACAGGGTATTTTGTAATCAAAAGTTTTAAAAACAGAAAAAAAAAAAAAAAAAAAGAAAAACCAGAAGATATAAAATCTTAGAATCTTAGTTTTCTGTATGAATAAAGAACAAACAGACCCACTAAGCAGTCAAGAGAAGCATTTACAACAATAGCTAGGACAAAAAGCCTGCAGCAATGTCAGCTCAGCATCCAGTTGACTCAGTAGGGTGCAAGGAAAAAGTCATTTCTGAAGGACTGAGCACCAAAATTCCTATCTCCAGCTAAACCATTCTTTTCTTAGTGGGGGCTGCAGCCTTTCTATCTGATGTGGATTACTTCTTCTCTTCCTCAGACCATATTCCCATGTCTTCCAATGGAGGAGAGCAAAGAGCAAACATAAGGAGGTAAGCCTCTAGTAACTCCCTGTCTAGCATAATAGTCCATTTACTACTCTCATTAGTGAGCAAAAACAGGAGGCTTGGCCTCAAATCCTTTTGCTTCTTGAAATGCACAAATTTTCAGAGTGGCATCAGTCTAGTTTTGGTTTAGGACTGACAATGAAAGAACTCATTCTGGTAAACAAAATGGGTCATCTTTTTCAGGTAACACTTCCAGGATTATCACAAATGGAATAAAAAAAGTTATTTAAGTAAGTTGCTTGGTAAAATCTTCCACTGTTGTAATTATAATCAGTGCTGCTGACTCAGTATCCTCAGTTCTTCACTTGAAGTTCAGGCTCGATTTTAATGCAGTGAGTTAAAAGGTTTGTTGTAACATTTCTCAAAATGCTTAAGGAGCATTCATTCACACCAAATTAAACAGAAGCTGCACAGTATCTCTGTTAACACACACACACAGAGTTTGTTATGCTTTGGTGTCTTTACTGGCCGACTGATGAACCATCTTGAAGCACCAGTTCTTCTCCAGTGCCAGCAAAGCCATTTTGAGTGTCTTGGTACTAAAATATCTCAAGGTTTTAAAAGGCTACATTTCAGTACAAGTCCCAGTGTTACCAGACTTCAGCAGGAAGAAAGGACAGATCATGCACATAATGAAACTGCTCTTTATCAAAGCACTTTCTCTGAGATCTCAAACCCAACCCCCAGGCTGGTATGAACAGGCATAGCTTCAACTGAGGCTGTGGCTCCACATCAAAGAACCTTGAAGTGTTCGTCACCTACGTAAACTGCATTCAAAAAATACATATCCTGGCATGCATTCACTTGATTCCATGTTCCAAATGATTTCAGAATGTGATTTTCATAGAGATTTTTATTCCAAGCTAAATAGCAGAGATCTCAGTAGAGGAAAACCTCAACAGGCTTCATATCCCATGGTAATTTGGAAACCTGTATCTTCCTTGATTTTTCAGTCATTAGTTAAAGTGCAAAGGCTCACCTTCTCTCCCGGGCCATTTCTGTAGTCCCTGGTGTCATAAAACCTCCCTGTGTCTCCCATTTCAGAGCGGAACTCAATGGAAAACTCAGATTCTCCTACATTCTCTTCCACCCACTCTAATACAAAGGAAGCTTCGCAGGAGAGGCTCGAAAGGCCAAACTTTCTCAGATTCAAAAGGGAAAGGGTTGTTATAACACGAAAATATGATTAAGGTCCAAGTTCGTTCCATGCATTACCTAGGTGGTTTTTATGAGGCGTGCAAACATCTGCCCATATAACTGTGTATATGAAGATAAAAGGTGCAGTTGAGCTGATGACTTGGAATCTGGAACATTCCTTCCTTTTGGACACCAGCTTGCTAGGAACAGGTATGGGTTACTGTGCCTTCTTTAAGGCTCCTGCAAGATTTGTTTTTGTTTTGAATCTGTTTGTTTTTTAAAGAACACATCTTGTAATTGGATTGGTATTTGCATCTCCTTGGAAGAGCAGTATCATCAGGAAAAGCTTGATGCTCTTGTATACCACCCCTGAACCACAGGGGACTTCCCTCCTCAGTTTATTGAGCAATGCACACTTTACAACCATGTAAAAATTATTTTGTTGGCATATCCTAGCACCGAACTCTTTGGGAATAAATTAATACTGCCAAATTCTCTTCTGTAGCACACACAAAAAAAAAAAACACTCAAAAATCAGCAGCTTCTGTCATTCAAAGTCCCCTTTAATATCAAAAATCTCATGCAAGCCTACTTGAAATCCAGCATTCTAACAGAAATTGGTTACAGCAATATTGGAAACAGCAATATCACTATTGAGCAACACAAACACACTCAAGAATTCAATCCACTGTGTTACATAGGCTCAGCAAGAGTCCTCCAGCCTAGAAGCACACCGAAGGGAACATGTGCAATCTTAAGAGTTTTGGGCTTACACTGCAACGCCACTGACATTTGACAGCCTTATTAATATTTATTGACTAATTTTTTTTTTCCATTTCACCACCAGCAATCAGAGTCTTGGAACCAGCCGCATAAACTCCAGGCATTATAGTTCAAGGATAGGGAGGAACAAAGGTCTGTGGTTGCTTTCACAATGTGCAGGAGAGGAAGCAAGCACCTGCAGGTGAATTCATGTGTTACACTGCTGACTGAGAGCGACACATCACAGCAGGATGGTCTCCTACGGCCCCTCTTCTCGTGGCAGTAGAAAGACAGCTTGGCACTGCTTCTCAGCTCCTTAAGGCTTACAAAGGACATGCCACCTTAGCCTAGCCTAAGTAAACCCTTGATGGGCACTTCTGATAAGAGAGTAATCAACCAGGACATGGGGACGGTAATTAAATGAGAGAATAAAATGGGTTGTCCACTTCACGCCTCCACCTTTAAACCAACAGTTGACTTAACTGCCACACTTAAGCTGCTGATAACAGTTTGCATCTACGTTTGTTCCCCCCACACACCTTCCAAAAATGGTCCAGGATGTGCCTCCAGAGACACCAGAACGGAAAAGCATTTCTACAGAAGGCTGAGTTGCTAGAAAATCTTGAAAGTACTTGAAACAAAAACCTCTTATTATTGCATTACCCTGTTACAGACCCCCTAACAACCTGGACCATCTGATCACAGCTGCACTGGCCCTCCTGGCTAAGTGTGGACTGGTTGTTGGTATTTCAGGCACCCCAACCAAGAGACCCAGACTGCAGACTGGAGACGCTGTGTTTTAAAGGGCACAGCAAGCATGACTGTAAACAAAAACCAGAAAACCCTCCTGCTGCTTCCATCAGCATACTGCCAAATTATCAGACCTTCACTGATAAAAGGGAACCAAAGCACCAGCAGAGCGAAATTATGGAAAATTTCTGCACCAGGCAAATCCTCCACAGCTATTCTTCCCTGATTTTCAGCGCCTTGATGCTGATAAGGACGGGCAGTAGCACTATGCTGTCCCCTTCATCTTTAGTGGAAAACCATTTCTGGTCATTTTTATTAAAGGAATTAATGAACCTTTTCATGTTTGAGGCAGTGCAAAGAACAGACAACACAGGTAAGCCCTATGGCAAGGCAAACAATCCAGAAAAATCCAGAAAGCAGTAAAACCACCTTTCTGTGAGCCAGAAACCACTCAGCCTTCCCCATACCTGTGGGGAGACTCTACAGGAGATTTACTGAAAGATTCCTCCTCTTCTTGCAGCACAGAGAGTGTCACAGTATACAAAGGGGTTTTGTATTCACTTTCGACTCTAGTAATGGTGGTTCAGTTCCACCAGCGCTGAAAGAAATTAACAGACAAAAGCAGTGGCACATACAATTCTAAAGACCTCACACAGGTTTAAGAATAAACAGGGGTAGCCACTGCCCTCAGAGCTATCGGCACAGGATACAGGCTTCTCAAACAGATTCTGGAGCTGGACTCCAGCAGCAAAGATCCAGCAGAAAACCCCCAGTCTTCCAAATCATCCCCCTTAGACACTAAAAATTAAGTTTCAAGACCCAGCTCTGAGAAACTGAAAAGGTGAAGTTCTTCTGCAAGGCGCTCCTGTCAGGATATTAAATTTCAGTGGTTTATACCATCTTAAGACCCAGAATGAACACTCCAGAAATCACTTCTCATTTTTATTTAGCACCTATGGCATTAAAAATATGTATTTTATGCTATACAGATTTACAACACACTAGAAAAAAATGAATCTGGGTTACCTACCAGCTGCAAGCCGCTACAAAACGACTAAACCCATAACCCTAAACGGCTCGTTTACTTAAAAAGGTACCAGAATTCCTCTGCTTAAATAGTGAAGTGTCACAGCACAGACCTGAGGAAAAACTTTTCATTGCATCAGCCATCTGCACACTAGAGTTCGTTAAAAGAATATTGAGGAAAATGTCATACTTTTCAACAAAAGCCTTAAATTTGGCTCAAATGAGAGTCGATGAGCAAACAAAGCTCCCAACAACTCTGTTTCACCCACTCCACGCACTGAAACACTCTCCTTGTAGCACCTGGGGGGAAACCCAGGAGCACATCAAAGTGATATAACTACTGAAGAATGGCTAAAACCCAAATAACTCAGTATCTAATCATGGTGCTGATGGCTTGATTTCTCAGGGAAGCTTGACCCCTGTACATATATGAGAAGCTTGAAACCACATCAAAAAATGGACTCAACAGGCCAGCATAAAAGTCCACACCTCCAGATACTGTTATGACTAAATTTCATTTTAAAGATTGAGACACAAATTTGGTCAAATTCCATACCTTCTGAATCTCACAGTATATAATTAAGTAAACAACAAGCTTTACATTAACTATCAAGAGATAAACACTATCCACATACAAGCAGAGGGAGAGGCAAGAAATAAAAAGATCTTAACCCATGCCAAAATTGAGGTGTACTGTATACATAATTAGCCAAAGTTTTATCAGCAAAGATGATAAAGAACAGGACCTAAAGGACTTCTCCCTTTAAGGTATTCTGAATATGGACACTATCAAACCTAAAGCCTTCAAAAACCCAGGTTTTTGAGAAATGATTGAGATTTCCACGAAGTTCTCTGCTAAGCTCATATCCTTCCTTTTTTGCTTAGCCATCTTCACTCAACTGTACATCCAGAGCCCCCAGGATGAACGTACCACAGACACAGCTTTATGTTTTCCATTAAAACCCTACAACAGGAGTAATCTGAATATTCCTTTATAAGAAACATTCCCAACTCTGAACTCGGTCTGCAGGAAACAGAAAACAACAAATTCTCTTTCTTAAGCCCTGCCTTTAGGAAGGAAGGATAAGCTTTGCATACTGATTCTTGCATTCTGAAGAAAGCAGATTACATCCAGGATAAGGAAATTGCAAAAAAGAAAAAGTCCTCCAGTGGGGCAGAATGGTAAGTAAAAAACAACAAATGCTCAAGGGCAAAAGAAGAAGGGGGGAAAAAAAGATAAACAAAAAAACCAATAAACCAAAAAAAAAAGGGGAAAAAAAGTATCAGAAAACAACTTAAGTCTCAAACCCCCTTCCTAGACCTGCCACTAAATTAGGGCAGCAGAGCAAAGCACAGATCAATCATTTTGGTCGCAATATTTTCTCCCACGCTCCTCAAGAGCCATCAGCTTGGAGCAGAGAAGCTAAAGGCTGAGTGCCACCCAGGTGTCCCCCGTTGGGATTTCACTGGACCGAGAGGCGCTTCTGCCCCATCCCATCCCGGCACCCCGGCGACGGCTCCAAAGGCGCTGGGAGCCGGCGCTGTCCCGGCGCTCCCGATCCTTCCTCCCAGCTCAGCACAAAGCTCACCATCCATTTTACAAGGCGGCCAGGCTCCTTCCCGACACAACTTACAGCCTCTAACACTTACTGCGCTTAACCTGCTCAGATGACCCTTGGATACAAGGGCAGGCAAAACTCACCTCGAATAATTAAAAACCGAGCAAAGGTATCGATATCCCTATAAACAAACCTTCTGCAGATGGCGATTACGGCAATTAATCCCCCCACAAAGCCCCACCGCCGGGACCCGCTCACCCGAGCCCCCCGGCTCCTTAAACTTCACTGCCTAACAAAGGCTTTTAAGGCTTTTATTCCCCCCCCTTCCCCTAATTTGCGCTAACAATCCTCGGTGAATTATTCATACTCCTCAACTCACATTGTCCACCCGCCACCCCTCCACACACCCCTTACACCTCCCCAGCGCGGCTTTTGGGGATTTTTTTTTTTTAAGCTTAGTATCTCCAGATTGCGAACCGGCCCTTTTCCGCACAAAGCCAGGGCACGGCGGGCTCGGAGCGCGCCGGGCACGGGGCACGATCAATCCTTGCCCGCTCCTGTCCAGGAGCGGAGCAGCCCTCGGGTCGCTCCCCGGCACCGCGGCCGACACCGGCCGCTTCCCCCCCGGCCCCGCCGGCGGCCCCGAGCCCCGGCCCGCTCCCCCCGCCGACAAAATGGCGACGTGGACGGCGGGGACGAAGAGGAGGAGGAGGAGAAGGAGGAATGGGAGAGTGGAGCGCTCCGCGGGCGCGCGGGGAGGGCAGCGGGGAAGAGGACGGGGAGGGGGCGGCGGTAACAAAGCAGGGGGCGGCGGGGGCCGGCAGCAGCGAGCGGGGGGAGGCGGGGGGCGGGCGGCGCGGCATCAGTACCTCTTCTTGTCGGTGACGCCGCCGGGGCTGTCCATGGCGGCGGGATGGCTTCTCCTCCCGCCGGCTCCCTGGATGCGAGGCGGCCGCGGCTCCAATGGCCGCCACGGGGCGCGGGGAGATGGCGGCGCTGGCCGGGAAGGGGCCGGGTCTGGGGCCGCGCGGGCTCAGAGCATCGGGGCACAGGCTGCGGAGAGGTGCGGGCGCCGGCGGGCGCGGCAGCGGCGGCGGCGGCGGGGGCGGCGCGGGGCCCGGCTGCGCCAGTGAGGAGCGGCGGCGCGGCCCGGCCCCTGCGCGCGGGGTCAGCTGAGCGCTCAGCTGGGCGGGGGCCGGCGCCTCACGTGCGGCGCTGTGTGCGGGGCGGGCCCGGGCCCGGCCGGCCCCTCACGGGTCCCGCAGCGCCCGCCGGCGGGGGCTCGGCCCGGCACGGCCCGCTCGCTGCCGCGCCGAGCACCGCCCGTGCGGATCTTGCAACAAATCGCACCCCTGTGGGCACAGCGCGGGGAGTTAGTCCCTTTTATTTTTTCCTTCTTTTTTCCTTTCTCAACGTAACTTTGCTCAGTGCTTGACTCCGCTGCCTTTCCCGAAAGTGTCGTAGTACTAGAACCCCAAGACGTTTATAATCATAGAATCACCGAGGTTGGAAGAGACCTTCAAGATCATCCAGTCCAAGCATCCACCTGGCACTGCCCCTGCAGCCCCTAAACCAGGTCACCCAGCGCCTCTCAAGCACCTCCAGGGATGGTGACTCCACCCCGCCCGGCCAGCCTATTCCAATGCCTGACCACCCGAACAGTGAAATTTTATTTTCTAGTATCTAATCTTAATCTCCCCTCTCTTAGCTTAAGGCCGTGTCCTCCTGTCCTCTCATTGCAGCCACGGCAGCAGAGACCAGTCCCCACCTCCCTACAACTTCCTCTCTGGGAGTTTTAGAGAGCGATGAAACCCCCCCTGAAACCCAGCTCCCGCAGCCGCTCCTCACAAGACATGTTTTCTAGTCCATTTCCAGTTAAAGGGTTCAGAACCTCACTTTAATTAAAGGGAACAGACAGCTCCACAGCCGGACAGCCCAGAAGGGGAACGGGCAGGTAATTAAGCACATTTCGAGCAAGTTTTACAACTTCCCAAACCCCAACCAAACCTAACAGCAGAGCCGGGAGGCTGGACCAGGGCTGTGCTGAGGCCCTGTGACCCCACTGCCTTCCCTGCTACCCACCCAGGCTGGCCCAAATCCAATGCCATCATCCCAGTGCCTGCGTCCAATTTTCTCTCCCTCCTCCCCCTGTGGCAAGCCTGGCCTCAGGTACTGCTCAACTGAGAGCCCCAGGATCTCCTGCTAACCTTGGCTGGCCCTGGAGGCTCCGCAGGAGGAGCTGGACAGGGGACACCTGGCACAGCCCCGGAGGCAAGTGGTCCCTTGGATTAGGAGCCAGGACACAGCCATGGGGCAGCAGGGAGAGGAAAACTGGGGGCAGAGCCCACACATTTAAAGTTAAAAGCCTTAGCTCTGTACTCTTAACTCAGGGCTGTGTGTGTGAGCACTCTGGCGAGGCAGGAAAGGCACAGTTCCAGGCAGAGCGACCCCATGGAGCTCAGCATTTCCTTTACATCTTGTGGACTTTAAGTGACCATCTGGAGCTGAACCTTAGGAGACTACCCAGTTTGCAGCTCAGCGGTAATGATACCTTCAAAAAAAAGCAGCTTTGACAGGCATAAGTGACATTCTTGTGCTGCTGTGTGCTAGTGTGGTGACGTAAGAAACACCTGCAGGGCAAAGTGATGGTGTTTCAGTACTGCACCTTCCTAACACTTCTGCTGTGGATTCCCAACTTCCAGGTAACAAGCAGTTGTTTTTTGCATGCAGTCATGAGTGTTCTGTGTTTGGGGGGGTTATTTATTCATTTATTTTTAACTTCATTTATTTATTTATTTATTTATAAGAAGAAGGATAAAAAGCAGTGTCCATGACATTTGATAGTAATCACAAGGAGTTCCTGTATGAAATGAATTTCTTCTGCCTGCAGCAGTCAGATACACAGAAGAGGCACAGGTGTTTCTGACTCCTTTTATTCCTTCAAGGTTTTCCATCCAAACATGGACAAAGCCCAGCTTTACTTTGCTTATGAGCTGTGACAACACGATAGCCCGTGGCAGTGTGGCTGTGAACTACTGATATTTCTGTTGTTCTGTGCTTACTGGAGCCTTGAGAAGAAAAACAATCTAAGCAGGACTCAACCTTGAGTGTCTTGCATAAGTACCAAGAAGCCCTCCCTAAGGGCTCACAGACAACTTTATCAAAATGAGGTTTAGGCAGCTGAAACATAGGAAGAAATTCAGTCATGCACTGTAGCTGTGCAATATTTCAGTCCGTTCAGAGTCACCGTAACAGCCCCTAAAGAACTTTCTGGATAAATAGGGGGGGGATCTCCGGGTGGATGTAGAAATGACAAGGCCAGCTCAGTGTCACCTTCCCCATCAGAGCCCCTGGAACACATTGGGGGAGTTTTGGTAGTGAAGTGGTGATAACAGAGGAACTTCCATGCCTTACAGGAGGCTGGTGCAACTCAGAGCAGCCGTTGCAGCTTCTCTAATCTGAATGTGAGGTTGAAGTGGTTCCTGGTGAGCCTGGCACACTTGAAAGTGAAAGCGTCTTCTGCACTTTGACTGCAGTCTCAGTGCCCTTCAAAGACGAAGAGGCACTTGATGTGGTCTGGACTAGGCACTGTCCAGTTGTAACCTCCAAAACCCACCCTACCCTACCCAGTAAGATCTTATTTTCAATCCTGTCACTCTTTGAATGACAATTTTAGTGCCTATAATCATGGGTGTCTTAGGATCCCCTTGTGCACCTTTATTACCACTATCCAAATTCACATACGGTGCAATACGTCAAAAGGGCTTCTCGTTGAGTATTCTCATATGAGGTTCTGATCACTTTAAATCACTTGGGCATAACAGCTCGAGGTGTGTTAGTGACCCCTGAGCAAAAATCACTGGAGAAAAATCCCAGTCTACACTTCGCTAATGCTGCTCAAAAGGTATCAGATTTCCCAGCATGTACTGTCTGGGGAGCTGTGAATAAGTGTTGTGGTCTCCTTACGAGACACATTTCTTTCATGCCAAACATGCTTACCCCGAGCTCATAATAAAGAATAATGCTTCAAAGCCCAGCTGTGTTTCAGAAGGGTGTTAGTGGAAACTTGTTCTGCAATTAAGCATTTCATACTGTAGCAGTTCTTGAGAGATGTTAAGCAAATGCTCTCCCTTACACACATCCTCCCCTTTATTAAACTTTTGCGTCACTCCTCTGAAATTCTGCATATACACTTTCTTTCCCGCTTTCCCAGTGGCTGATATCAGAAACTTATTACAGTATATGATGCCTCAGTCACTTTTCTTGACCTTTATTGCTGCTCTAAGTTCATACTCCAGCTTACGTTAGAGAACTTCCTGAACACAATGGTGTTTGCATATGACTAATTAGGGCAAATGCTCAAGCTGATGAGTCAGCAAACGGCTCGGCAAGGACAGCGGCAGCGACTTGGCAGCAGAACAAGTCGGGGTGAAGATGTGAGAAGCCTGTGGCTTTGGATCTGTTTGCTGATGAGCCAGGTGTCACCGTGATGGGCTCTGTCGGCATTTACTCTCAGGATCCAAATGCATCCCCATCAATAACGACTGTCAAAACTCCTGACTTCAGTGGGAAGAAATCGGGGGGTTAATTAAGGCATCTTCCCTCCCGAGAACACTGACCATTTCTGAGCAGGGACTCACCAGGCAGAGGGTGTTAAAGAGAAGCTTCATTTTTATCTCTGGAGCTGGCAGCTCACATCACAGGGGTGTCACAAACAACCTCAGCACTGGCTTTCCTGGGCTTTTGCTTCATTGTACAGCTTCCTTGTACATTGTACAGGGAATTAACACTCATTGGTTCAATAATTAAGCTATAATGAAGGGTACATTCTAGTCTATCAATATTTGACAAAAACACCTGTCTTGCTCACAGCGCCACTGTGGAGTGTTGATTTGACAGAGAAATGACACGAGGTCTCAAATGCTGTGCAGACCCAGGGCTCTGTGACACAGGCTAATGGTTGTTACTACAACTTACTGTGCTTAACTTAACTGTGCAAGAACCTGAGATGTTTGGTGGTCAACTCATTTCACAATAGAAAAATGAATTGAAATTTGAATCAAATTCAAACTCAACCACTGGCATTGGAAGTCTAATGCTGCTGTTTCTCAAATACGGAATATTGTCTGAAACAAGAGTACGTGATGGGAGACACAATCTCCCTTTGGCAACTGCTGTTTCCTCTGGTCTTTTCTAACCTCAGTACTTCTCCTCTCCTTCTTGTGCCAAGATCTTGTTTATTTTTCCTTTCGCATCTGCACAATCCACATTTTTTAAACTACGACCACCTCTTCGAGCTTGCTCGGGTCAGTGTACACTTAGGCATTTGGAAATACTCTCTGGATTGTTATTTGTACACAGGTACCCCCATATGGTAACAAATTCTGCAGTATAATAAAAGCACTATGTCCAATTCAGTGCAGTTAGATTTGGGGAAGGATTTTCTACCTATGAAAGGAGTTTAACAGATGAAAACGAAAGGCAAGCAGACACTCAGCAGGCTACACTGTACAGTTTCACCAGTCAGCTGCATCCTGCCTATCCCAGGTCCCTCCTGAGCAGATACTGCCAATTGCACAATGGATTTCCTGATGTGGACAAAAACCAGCATGGCATTTTAAATTTGTCCTTACAGAAAAGATGGGTTTGTGGTCAAAGCCCTGAACAAAGACTCTGGGGGCCAAGGTTTGGTTCCAGGCTTCCTGGAAGACTCTATGCGACTCACTTAGAGAAAGGCTTTCTGATTTCAATGTTTTGCCACAGTGCGGAGTGAAGGAATCCACTGCGTGCTGTGCACGAAGTCCAGCTCCCCATGCAGCAAAGTGGCAGATCTGGAACCCTCAGGAAGCAGCTGAGGAGGGAGCAACTGAGACAACCACAATGTAAACACAGAAAAAAAGGAGTGCTGCTTGATCCCATGGCCTTGTCAAAACCAGATCCAGGTTTTGGCTTTCAAGATGTGTCTGTGCTCAGTATCCCCATCTGGTAACTCCACCTTGCAGTAAGTCACTTGGAAAAAGCAGCTGAAGTCTGGGGGCTAAAGTGCTCTCTTGGAGGTCAGAGATGCTTGTTCAGCTTCTGTCTTGTCCAGCTCAGACCAAGGTTTGCCAAAACTTTGGAAAATCTTCCCTTTTTCTCTCCTCTGGGAACTGTTTTGATTTAGCCCCGTAAGTGCTGTTTCCAGAGGAACGCTTGGAACATGAAGAAGCTGAGTTTAAATCCTCCCACCAAAACAGGCAAAAGAGATTTGGGCAGAGCTTTCCCTGCTCAGAGTGCCTGAACAGTGGTTTTGTGTTCCTCGGTGTGATCCTGAGTACTCCTGAGCTTACCAAGCGCTGTTTTCATGGCCATCTGTCTCACTGTGTGAGATGGAGACACAATCACCTCCTTTCCTCCTCTTCTCTGCTCACACACTTCAAGCACAGCTTTCTTGCAAGGCTGTGGTGACCAGGGCAGCACAGTCTGTCATCACAGTGGGAAGCAGGACACTGGCTGGTTCTCCTTGTGACCCACAAAGTGGTTTTAACCCACATCTCTGGAGCCAGCAGGACACTCCCCATATGCCAACCAGCCCATAACACCTCAGACCTACCGGGCTAGTTTTACTTTCTTCTTTGCACTGCTTCCCTTTTGAAGGCACTACAAACACAAGTGAAACGCTTTGAGGACAGGGAAGGAAAGCCAGACGAGCAGCCAGCAGGAGCAGCGTGAATGGGGTGACAGTCTTTGCATAAGTTATAACCTAGAGCAGAGGGAATATGCCTTTCTCAGAAGGAGTGGTTTCAATTTCATGCAGATTTCTGACTCCTACAGCTAGTTATGATCCGCAGGAACATTCAGAAAGAGTTTTCTTTTTCCTTCTTTTGATCCTTTTCATCCCTCCTACAAAGACCTTTGTTATTTTATAGCCTGGACCACAAGTTTCTCACACAGAGCAAGAAAGAGTCCAAAATAAATTAAAAGATGAAATTAAATGGACTGCACTTGTAATGAAAAGGTAAAGGTGACCAAACTCTTTTACCTGATGCAACATAACGAAGTTTCAAATTCTGGTTGAGTTTTTTCCTGGTTTGACATTAAAACACACTTTCTTTCCAATTATACAGTTTCTTAAGTGTTTCTGCCTAACATTTCCCCAACTTGGATCTAGTTAAAAGACAAAGGGCTTGAGGTTTTATTTGTTTGTTTGTTTGTTTTCCCAGCAACACAGTAGAAAATGCAGTGCAAGCTTTAATGACTATGTCTGTTTTAACATGCCTTTTGGAGGACTGTAGGCATTTATGGGGGAACGAGGTAATTAACATATTACTTGGGCATGCAAAGACAAGTTCAAAGCAGCTGTCTTTCTTCTCTTGATATGGCAACACAATCATTAAAACAATGCCTTCTTATATCTTTCTTTTTTTCCTCTCTGTGTTCACAGACCACTCAAGTTGCTTGTTTAAGTCAAAGCTTTAAGAGCTTGCCAAATTTTCTGGACCAGTAATTTCTGTCTCTAACACACTGTTCCCTCTTACTTATTTGAAGTAGCAAAATAAAAATCAATACCTCAATCCCTTTAAGGAAATGTTGAACTCAAGTGCTCCCATAATCTCATTTCAGCCTCTAAATAAATTACTTCTATAGTACATCCATTTTTCTTCCAAACTTTCCAGATTTTCCACCTGTTAATCTAGAACCTTCATGGTTCTTCACATTAATCTCACCTTCACGGATGTGGTGAGAGGTGGGTTTAGCTGATCCAGCCCACTGTGAGAGGTGTCAGGTACCCCTGAAAAATCTGGGAAGCACAAGCAGATGGAGGAAGGATCCTGTTGAGACACTTCCTGCCATGCAGAAATCCAGGTGGGTAGGTGAGGGGGGATGCCTAAACCGGTGTTTCTAAATCACAGGGTCAAGGAGCCGATTGTTGCTCTAGGCAGGAACAAGCACCCTGCCAGCTTGATAACAACAGAGCTGAGACACAGATTACAGTTCCTTTAATTTTCTTCCAGTTAATTAAATGATCAATTGCAGCGCTGGCTTTCAGCCATGGCAGTGCCAGCTGAAATGAGCTCTCCAGCTTCTGAGAGGGTAATCAATAGGCATTATTTGCAGCAGCGATGTAGGGCTTTATTTTAAAGCCAAATATTAAGATGCAGAGGCAACATACTGCTCAGCAAACAGATCTTCAGCCCCCAAAAAATTCCCAGTGAAGAATGGCACAAGTATTTACAGCTTTAGCTTGCATTGTGTTTTCACTTCTCTGCTTACCATAGACTTCCTGCATGACCACAGAAAAAACACTTAGGTCCAGCTATGCAAAAGTATCCTGGCAGCTGAGATAAAAATCAGTTGGACCTAGATACATAAATAGTCTGTGGATCTGGTCCTTTGGAAAGGAGACTGAGTTTTCCACTTAGGAACGGTGTAATAGATACTTTCTACCAGAACTGCAACAACTCCTGGCACAAAAAGCCAAGGCCAAGTAAGAGCTGAGGTTGGGCAGTGACTGAACAGCTCCAGGTATCTGGCCACAAAGCAGCATCTGAGCATTCTGCCTGGTGTCTTCTCCTCAGTGCTACCCACCTTAGCCAGCAGCAAAAGAGACCAGCATACCCTTTGATGGCTTTCCAGTTGTTTCTTGGTTCAAACTCTCCATTCCTTTAGCTGGAGATGCTGTGGAGAGCAGGAAGGATGAAGTGTGAGGCAGTGAACAAGGACCACCAGTGCTGGGTTGTCAGAGCACTTTGGCAGGTGAGAAAATCAGAAAAAGTAATATAATGGAGGCATAGAATGGGCTGGGGGCATTCCTATATTGTTAAGGAGGGATTAGGCAAGGTTCTGGTAGGAACTAATAACCCCAGCATTTCAGAGCCCAGGAAACCCCTGGGTTTATATGCCAAAAGATGTCAACACAGGATGGAAGGAGTTTGCCAGGGAACTGAGTAAGCAAAATTCAGAACCATAATGACAAAGTTGGTGCATCAAACCTCACTTTACTATCTTGAGATCAAGTGTTAAATAATGAAATGTTCATCTGTAAGAGGCAACTCATAAGCGTGGGAAACAAAGATTTGTAGGAACTTGATCTAGATAAGAATGACCACAGCCCTCACTGTTTTCAGAACCAAATGAAAATTTGTTTATGCTGACTGCTTTTGCTCAGGGCAAGCCTTTAGCACATATAGGTATTCATGCACTCAACAGAGAGAGACACACAAGCTAATCAATTTTTGTTTTTTGGAACAAGAGAAAAAGTTGGTTCATGGATGTAATTTTCATTTTTAGTTGAGAAGCCCTTGGTTCATCATGAACAAAGCACATCATCAAAAAAATGGATGGCAAGGGGAGAAACCAGTTAAATTTCATCACCATTTCGTGACTTTATTTTTAAAAATGCAAGAGGATTGTAGCAATAGCATCTCTACTACTCATTTATTTTACTAGAACTGTTACGCAAAACTGAGAGAAGGCAGCACTGCTGCAATCTCCCCCAGGTAAAAGCAAGCGTAGGCCTGAGTACAGCAGCTCGTGGATTATTGATAGGACCAGCAGCTGAACAACTTCTCCCAAAGCAGCAGAAAAGAAATCTAATTGCAGGAGTAGAGCATGTATTTCTGAAAGGGAAGGATCCATTCTGGTCTAACAGGAACACTTTTGAAAGGTTTTAAATTCATATAAGCTTGAAAATAAACAAACAAAAATCAACCCCTTAGGGAACGACCTCAATGACATCTGAGGCTCCTCTCTAGCCAGCCTGGCTGGCTGAGCAGTGTCCCTTACTTGGCATCTTGGTGTGACCTTTCTTCCCCACAGGTATGTGCAGAGGAGGGGGCAGAGCTCGTGTGAGGTGTCCCCAGTGCACCACACCGCAGCAAAGGCAGGGACAGGCAGCCTGCCCCGACTCTGTGGCTTCTCAGTGGAAGAGATGTGAAAACACAGCCACAAAAATAAAACCCGATAAAACCCACCCCTTTTCCCCTCAAAATAGGCTTGGCTCAATCCAAAGGTCATTGTCAGCCCACTGACTTCTTCTAGATCACATAGACAACCCGTCAGCTCCTCAGGGATTCAGTCTCCAAATTCACAGATCTGTGAGGTAACCACAATCTTCCTAACAGAGATTTTTTACAAACAAAAAGTCCCTCATATGTTTTTACTCCATCAAGAAAAGACAAGTAGCTTGCATCATACAACTTTTATGGTTTTTCCCTGCTAAGCAAACTCATGTTAAAAAAAGGCTGAAAGTGACCTAAATGAGCAAAAAACTACCCAGGAGCAATGTTTATTTTGCAGAACAGAATTCTGTTCAGGAGCCCTCATTAATGTGAAAAGTTTCCGCATGACCTCAGAGTTTCTGTAGCCTGTGAGCGTCCTGCAGCCTCTGCTGCATGTAAAGAAATGGTAAAGAAATTGCTGCTGCAACCCCGTGGAGAGAGTAATGAAGTTCTGTCAATCATGTCTGAGACAGCACGAGTGGTTTATTTTTTAAAATAAATTATAAAACCGCACATCTCAGTGCAAGAACTTTAATGGTGCAGATGGATTCTCACCTGAAAAATGCTGCTAAGCAGAGGCAGCTGCTGGTCCCAGGGCTGTGGCCAGTGTCAGACACATCCTGAGGTTGGATGTGGCCACCTTCAAAGTGCTGAATATCAGTGAAATCAGGCCAAGCTCTTGCTGGCTTATAGGAAGGGTATGAGGAAAAAAATAATTTCCTGGAGTTAGCCAATTTATCAGACCAGAGAAAGTCCATAATCTCATCGATTAGCATCTCTTCTTCTGTTGGCCCTCTCTAATCTCTCCTGTCTGGGCAACTCCTCCCAAACACCTCATTGCTAAATAGCAATTAAAGCATAAGTACATTAGCAAGTCCATATTGTAAACTGGCTTGCAAGCCACACAGTGCTGCCAACCCTCTCCGTGGCAGTGGAGCTCTGCCTCAACTCTGGCCACTTTCCCGTGCCAGGAGTATTGATCCATCCCTCTCAAACAACACCAGAGTTCATGTCCCGCTGTAACACCATTTTGACCTTTAGGAAGTGACTGCAGCTTCTGCAGGGCAGGAGGTGTTAAATGGGGCTGGGTTCAGGTCATTGGCCCTGTTCCCAGGCAGCTCCTGCTCCAGCAACAGCTTTTTTCTCTCCACTTGACCAGGCCAGAAGTTGTCCTTTCTCTTTTCAGATGATGGGAAATGTTCATACTCAGTCATATATGCAATGGCATTTTGCAACTCTTCAGTCAGTTCTCTCTGCAGCACTGACAGTTTGCTCACAGAGCCCATCAGGCCAGGGAAACCCAGGGCTTTCAGTAGCTTATCTCCAGGAATATGGGGATCAGCCATGGAAACCTGTCTCCATTTACCCTGCTGGGTGTGCAGAGGAGCTGGGATGGGGTTTGTGAAGTTGAGGCAAAGGGGTTTTGACAGGAAACCATTGTCTGGGGAGGGAACCAGGTGTGATAACCCCTGCAGATGGGGACTCTCTCACTGCCAAATTGAGGGGATGTGCATAGAAGAGGGGAGGACAGGCAGCAGGAAGGCACTGACTCCATATTTCCCCCATACACAAAATAATCTCTGTTTTCCCAAGTCATCTCTGTGACGTTTTGCTGTGGCAGGGTCATAAGCAGCAGTTTCCCAGGAATTAAATGGGACACTGCTCCAAAGCACGTTGAGTTTGACTCAGTTTGCTGATGCTGCTGAACACACGAGTTTGTGGGCAAGCCGTTCCCCCTTTGCTGCTCCGTTCCTTCTGCATATCAGCATGGCCAAGTTCACTTCCCCTGTGGTGAAACAAGGAGCTAAAGAGTTATTTTAGAGTCCTGAAGACTTGTGTGAGAGCATGGTGAGGGCCTCCTCACTTGTTTTCATGCCATTTTGGTGGAGAAGCAAATAGCCAAGCCTAGAAAGAGGGAGGCTTTCCCAGGACATCCTTGGGGGTCCCTGAGCTCCTGAAGCACACAGGGGATGGGTAAAAGGACAGAAGTGGCCCTAGAGCACAGGGATGGTGAACACATGACTCAGCCATGAAGTGGTTTCAGCAGAGGGATGGTAATGCACAAGCAGCAAGATGGGAGCCACCAGCACAACATTTCCTGTTAACCACACACCAGACTTGCTTGGCTTTCCAAGGAAAAGATACCAAGGAGAGGAAACAGGGATCTGCTGAGTAGCCATGGCTTGGTCCATGCTAAAACCTTAGACATAAAAGATAAGAGAGGTCTGAGTACACATGAGAGCTGCAGCAGGAAAAGAAAACTAAACAGGGGTAGAAGCAGGGTGAGCCCTGCAGAGAGGCAGGAGAGAGCCCGCAGTCTGGCAGAGGTCTGGCAGCGCTGGGAAAGTGCCCACCAGCCCTGCACAGAGCTCCAGTCTGAGCTGGGGCTTTCCCAGGTGGGCTCTGCTTTTTTTTCCTCTCCAGCAAAGGGGATTTTCGTTGGGGCGGTGATCCTGTGCAGGGCTGGCTGTGGGGCAATGCTGCCATCCCTGTTGTGAGTTACTTTAATAAACACTCTCTGCCAGCAGCCTTTTAATGGGAGCTTTGCCTCTGGAGGATGTGACGTGTGGTAACAGTCTGTCTGCAGAAACACTTGCCCATCTGTGTGCAGAGAGAGGCCAAACTAGGAGTTTTCTCCTTATTCACACATGCACAACACACAAAAGCAGTGTGTTTTTAACCTAAAACTTGAATGTTTTTGTGGAGCACGAGCACGGCGCTGTCAGATGCTGGGGGATAATTTTCCTCTCCATCACACACAGCAGGATCTGCTGCCAGGCTACCCCATAGTAGCTGCTCGGAGTGCCTCTCTTTATCCTGGTGGAATATATTTTATGCTTCCCAGCACTTGGATTTACTGAAGTCCAGTACTTACAGAAAGCCACCGGATATTAAAAAAAAGCACTTGGATTAAAACTGTAAAAATGTACAATGTTAATAGCAGCACTGATTTTTTAAGGAGTTAACATGTGGAAAATAGAGCTGACCGCATTTCGTAAATGTTTAAAGGATGAATGGTATTTTGTGGCAAAATGCTTTTTACTGGCAGGTGGGGAGGGAGCATCTGAGGCAGAGGGACTAAATGACATAAATTTGTCTTCCTGTGTATTTTGGAACATGATTTATTTGTGTCCATTGACATGACAGCTTTTTTTGGTAATTTCTTCGTTTCCCAGCAAAGAAGCCTTAATCTCCTTACTGGAAATTGTACTATTTATGCAGAAAATCCTGCCCCTGAGATTGCTTGAGATCATGAGTTATGTAACCCAAACAGATGGAGCTGGAACTTTTTTTTTGAATGTCAATTCATATTATAATCCCAACGGGCTGCAATCATTTATCAGCTCATTTGTAGCATAGAAAAAATAGACTGAGGATTTAAAATGGGCATTTAATATACACTTCCACAGGAACACTTATGCCAGTGATAAGACTGTCACTAAATACCAACAGTAATAGCACTTATTACAGACTTTCCTCATTCTTATGAACACAAGGGCTCTGTGTGACACACACAATAGTATGGGCATGATATAGTATGGGCATGTGACCCTGCCACAACATGTCTATGGCTGTATTTACCCATTGGATAGATGAGTTTATCTGCAGTGCTGGTCTGAAGTCAGACCTGGGAGTACCTGGGAGATCAAAACTGGTGAATAAGCGGGAAGGGAGAGGCAGAGGAGAGCAGGGTTGGAGCAGTCCAGGGCAGGGCAGTCAGTGTGGGGAACCTGATTAATGCTGCCTTGTCCAACTCTGGAGCAGTACTAAGCCTTGTACTGATGAATCACCCATCCAGCTGATCACGTGGGTGCACTGTAAAAGCCAATATATCATACACAATACCTAGCTTTAAATTTCACATTTGCTTAATAGTCCTTTTGCTAATATGGTCAGGCAGATAAAATCCTAAAAGGATCAATTACCCTTGCAGAAATCTTATCCTTTTACTGTTACTAATGTGGCTGTTCTCTTTTCATGGGACTCTGAATCAAGACCATAGGAAAAAGAGGATGAAAAGGGATGGCAGGGAAAGGTAATAAGATTATTCCAAAAGAGAATTAATATAAATGGAGTAGCTAGGTGTTCTTAAAACTGACAAGGGCTTGATCAGTTAAATTTGGGAGGAAGAAGAGAAAACAAAAGATTAATTTTAACACAAATATAATGTTCTATCAAGGTGAAGTTTACAAGGGCTTAGAGAAAAAAAAGCTACTGCATTTAGATACAAACTTAGTCCCACCACATTACTTTTACTCCATTCTGTGGGAATTCCCACTGTGACACATTTGCATATTTGGGCCCAAACTGTAATCTAAGGCTCAAACCACGACAACGAGCTCTGCTAGAGGAGAGCTTTCAGTGCAACCACAGAAAGCTGAAGCAGAGCTCCTGGCATGACGCAGAACTTTCTGCAAAAGCAAAAACAACACCAAGGGATGATGCAGCTGCCAAGGCCGGGTTCAGGGGTCTGTGCACTGAGCTTGACCCCCGTAGACCTGTCTGTGTGATGTGTTCAGGTGTCACTGCACAACCACTTGGTTCCAGCAAGGGGTGTAAGGTGGTGGAATGGGCTCTGGGCCAGGGAATGTAACAGAGACCCCAAGACCTGGTCTGTCTCCAACACCCTCTACAACCTTTCCACACATCTGTGGAGGCATTTAACTCTTCTTGAGACTGTTGTGGTGCTTGCCCTCTGGGTTGTAATTCCCAGGGATGTGACCCAGGATTATGGCAACAGCTCAGGCTCCATTGCAAGACCAAACCTTACCTTTTGATCCCATCTTTCATTTTGCTAAAGCTCAAGCACTTCCTCTGGGGAAAACTTCCAGGGGACCAGCCTAGGAAACTGAGCCAGAGAGCTGCTGGCAGCCAGGCATGTCAGCATCAGCCCTTGTCAGGTCTCACCACTGACAACAGATCTTACAGTGAAAATATTTCTGAACAGGACAGCAAAAACCAAGTCAGCAGTTAAATATTTAAATCCAGATGTGCTTATGGTCTCTAAATTCTCCCATCCACTCTAGCTTTACTTTTTTTCCCCTTCTCATATTGCTTTTAAGACTGCAGAGAGAACAATATATTTTAGTGAAGCATCAAGTGATGGAGATTGTTAAAATATGGTCTGACAGTAGAAGGAATTACAACAATTCAAAGATAGGCCCAATATAGCCAGGGGAGTGCCATTGCTTATACACAATGCTAAGCAGCACCTTGATCTCCTTTCTTCTGGGCTGGGGGCTTTACCTACTTAGTACTACTAATGTGAGAAAAATTAAAATGAGTTTTTAATTCATTCTGGATCTTGGCCAGTTAATTAATTTAGTTAGATGATTTTCTATTAGCCAAAAAACTTCAAAGATCCCATTTTTCTTTCCCCCCCTTTTTTTTTTCCTCACAAGGAAAGTAATGAGCTTCTGCTTGTAAATATATGTAAATGTTTACCTGAGCAGGATTTTGCTCAGGCTTATAAAGCGTGAGCTTTCTTTAGAATAGCTTTTCCCTGGATGATGTAATTTACTTGACTGGGTATTTTCTATCCTTGCACAACTCCGTTAGTCGATCTAAGCAGATTAACCTAAGCACCAAGCTGGCACTCGCTTTGCCAAACAGTTATTCAGTGCCTTGCAGAGAAGGACTGTTATTTTGGGGAGGCAAAAGAATCCCTTCTGTGTGCCTGAGATGACTTTCAGATGGGTGTTAGTCTGTTTGTGTGTAAATAGGTCTGAAAGCTCCAAGGACTGATGGGCAAGAGGAGCCAGATAGTGTATTAGCAGTTATGTAATGGGAGCAGCTCTAAGAAGAGAGAAAAATGCTGTTTTCTCCCCATTGTTGCAATGACAGTTGAGAGTCAGATGATTTAAAGGGCATAGAGAAGGTTTTAAAGAGAGCATCCACAGCCCTGGTTATGTTCCCTAAATCTTCAGCCCCACAGAGTTCTTGGTATCAGAGTCTGGGTTTGTGGAGGATGGGGGAAAAAAGAGGGGGCGGGGAGAAACAAGGTTTATTTTAGCAAAAAATGATTCTCATACAGGGGAAGGGTGACAGACTGAGGGCTTTCAGGAAATGTTTTGTTTAAACTGAAAGCGCAGAATGCGGGAAGCAGATTCAAGCCATCCCCACAGCACGCTCCAAAATGCTTCAGCATCACCCGGTCAGTCTGCCCTTAAGGGCGAGATAATTACAGCTGTGCTGTCTGAACGAGGGATTTTTTGGTTCACTGATCAAAAATCTTCCTTGAATCAACTTGACATTTGACTCCCTGTTTTTGTTAGAGTTTTGGGGAGCTCGGCATTTCCCCTCTTTTCACTTAAAATTTTTAATGTCATTCAGGCAATGTTCAAGAAAACAATTTTTCATTAGAGCTAGGGAGATTTTAAGGCAAAAAGGCATCATGGGTAATTTTGTTATCATAAAAGTACTTCCAAAATTCAGCTCAGATAACTCGTTCACCCCAAAACTGCAGGCCCCTGTGGTGAAATTTCTTTCTGCATTTCTAGTGAGCTCTGAACTAATACTCAATTTCTCAATATTCCTGCCTATTAAAGACATACATTTGGCATATCCAATCACATCTCCCTCTTGTGGCTACTTCCCCGGACTAAAACGACCTGCTATTTACTTGGCATTATATAGGATTATATGGGTTGTACCCCATTTTCCAGCCCTGAGCTCTGCTGATGACAGTACGTGGGTGTTTGAGGGGCTACATCACCATTTCCAGACCTGTGCTTCCCAAACAAGATGTCACCAACCCCCTCTCTGAGCTTGGGGACACCAATATCAGACTGGAGGGTCCTGCCAGCCCTGCTCCAACCAGCTCATCTTTTAGACAAGCCAAGAGAGTTGTTAGGAAAGAAAATGCTTCTGTGTCTGAGTGATGGGCAGCTGAACAATTGTTTGTTTCATCACACAATCCTGATGAAACTTGGGCTTTATAAGGAGTTTTGCCCTCTTGAGCCCTTGTGGAGATTTCCCCTTAAATTACAGCGTTTTGCTGCTCCCCACTTGGGTTTTACAAATAGCTGCTTTTATAAGTACATTTATCCTCCTGCTAACGGTTTCACAGCAAATGATATTTCATTTTAATGAGAAAGCTTTTGAGCTGAAGCCAAATTGCTGCAGGCAAAGCAGATTTTGTTTTCCTACAGTTTAATCAGTAGGAAATTAAGAGGCCAATATTGTGTTGCCACAGACGTGGAAGCAAGCAGCTGCCTTTGCTCGAGTGAGTTTTTCCTCTCCTGCACTCCCCGGGACACAACCAGGAGTCAAAAGCCACACTGTCTAACATAAATCCAATGGTCTCAACCCTCAGCCCGTGTAAATCAGTGTTGCTCCACCAGGAGCAGGTTTACAGCCTTTGCATCAGTCAGCAGGTACAGAGCATCCCTCACAGAATAGCCTGTGATCAGCCAAACTCTCTCATTTGTTTAAAATTCAATTTTATGTTTTAAGAGAAAATTGAAGGCGTAATACAGATTCCTGTTTGTGTCCTTGCCTCCAGGGAAGGCAGCTCCTAAGCAGCTGCTGGCAGCTGGTCAGACAGTACGAAAATCTACTGGAACTCTATATATAGATATTTTCATGCTGTCTGGAAGGGTCAAGGGTTTGCTGCTCCAAGGGAAGGTGTTTCAACGCAAGCATTAATGCGACATTCTATTTACAAGGGGGTGACTCAGCCACAGAAATATGTGCCTTTTATCACACATTTGTAACTCAGTGAAAAAACAAGTTTAGGGGACTTCAGTGTGCTTATTCCACAGCTCAAATTGTCCATCCAAAAGATGTTTATCTCACAGGTTTTAGCTAATGTCAGACAGTATGGACTAAATGCTTTCCAAGCATATGGATTTTCTGTGGGAAATGCAATACCTGTGTTTCTGTAAAACAGACCCCGCAGTGTGATTTAGGTGATGGCTTCCCAGTACATGCATGAAAAATGATGAGGGACATGTAAATTCTGCAAGGATCTGTCCCCACGCAGTCTCACTTCACAGCAAAAGGCTTGCTATACATCCAGCACCCATCCTCGGGAGCGAAAGCTCCTCGCTGGGATGCAGAGTGATTCCAGAGGAGTTTTCTGAGGTCGGCACAGAGGAATGCTGCCAGCAGCCGCCCTGCAGGGCTGGAGCGCTCGGACTTCTACCCGGGGTCATCTGAGGCTAAGAGCAGCGGGGGCCACGTTGGCTCAGGCTCCTCCTGCCCTCTTCTAATCAGGATCAAACCAAAACTCATCCTAGTGCCGGGCCTGCCCCCCCTGCTTCAGCCCGGGGCGGGGGATTTCCACCCGCTTTGCCGGGTTTTTAAGGGGAGACATCTGCGAACTCCAGCTCTCCCCGGCTCTCCTCGTGTTCGTGTTGGAGCAGGCTCAGCCTGGGAGACCCGACGGGCTGGAGCCGGGAGCGGGGGAGCAGCCGGGAGATGCCCGCACTGAATGGCTGTGAAAAAACCCTCTTGAGAGGATGGCACCGGGCTGTGGCGCTACCCAAAGCCAGCTGAGCTGCCTCCCACCCTAAACAGGTCCCCCCACGCCGCCAGCCATCCCCTGCACAGCATCCAGAGCCCGTGGCGGGGCTGATCCGTATATTCAACAGGGAAGGAGCATCTTCCATCCCTGCCCCGGCGTTCAGCGGCTTTCCTGGGAAGGCAGCTGCTGGTAGCTCATTGTAGCAGAGGAGGGGCGGCACGGAAACCCTTGTCACCCTTCTCAAGGTTTCCTCACGAGGAGAGTCAGCACTTTATCATATCGCTGGCGGAAACCATTTAGAAGCTCCTTAATTAGCCCGTGGTGTCAGGCAGTTCCTGTGCCGGCGGCTGGTTGGGTCTGGGTGACACCACAGGCTTCGTTTTGTCACATGGAAAAAGTTTTCGTGTAAACCACAGCAAAACCGTGTGTTTGCCTGACTACCCGGCGGGCTGGGGGCAGCGAGAGGACGTGGAGAGGGGGCACTCATGTCACACAGGATTTGTGTGACGTCCTGATAGAGAGCGACAGGCTCTGGACGAGCTGGACTTCTGTAGGTCTCACCTCTAAAGCATTCTCTGCTGCCCAGCTCCCTGTGCCACGGCTGGTGGGAGGAGGATGGCAATTCTTCTTGGAGAAAAGTTACTCAGCACCTGAAATGACCATTCCACATCCTGCCGCACAGCTCACAGCCAGTGAAGACAGTTTTCTTCTTTTTTCTCTACCTGAAGTCTCACAAAAGACTTTTTTTGTAAGCCTTTCTACCATGAACTGTGCCCTGGGTACCATCACTGCAGCAGCTCCATCTCATCCTCCTGCCTCTACCAGGGCTCCCAGCCACAGCACTGGGGGACTGAGGGTCAGATAAGGAGCTCTTATCCATTTCATGCCAAAAGTAGAGGCTGAGCTAAAGCTTTTTAGACACTAATATTATTGTTTAATTAGGTAGCTAACTGAGCTGTTTACTCAGATGAGAAAGCTGCTTCCCATCTGGGAAATGTACCTGCTTCCCCCAGTGTTTGGGCCAAGCCCAAGCAAAGCCAAGCTATGGCTCCCCAGTTAGAAGGAGCACCAAATCCAGAGGCTCAGAGACTTCTCCTCACTGCTCCCCTCCTCAGGCCTGTGCCCCCCATTCCTTATTCAGCCCCACATGTTGCTCACCCCTCCCAAAGCTGCTGATCCTGCCTGTGGCACAGCTTCCACCTCCTCTCTCTCTCAGCCCCCAGCACACCTCTCCTCCCACCTCCCCAAAATCCTTCCTCTGGCATGAATATGCATCATGCAGCTTAGGGCTTTTCCTTAAACACAGGGGTGCCCCTGAGTGCACTCACATCTGCTGTTATGGATATAAAAGCAGTTGTACAGATGTATGAGCATTCATGTGAATATGGTCATATATTACAGGGAATTGTTCCTCCCAAAAGTGTCCAGAAAAGAGCCATCTGGGACTGCTTGTTGCTGATTTTTCTCATCTTTACCCCCACACATACAGGGGAGACTTCCACAGGCAATAACAACTGGAAATAGATTCCTGATGAAGTCTAAATTAAGAATATTTTCCTCTGCTTAGGCAGGCATTTGACAGTGTAATTCTTAAATAGACTTTATTGCTATTAAATTTAATACCCATGAAGGATTACATATCTGCTTCTTTGCAAGTCTGACAGGATTAGGAGAGTGGTGTCTGCTTAGTGTTCTTAAAACATCAAACACTAACAAAGCCCTGAGCAAGAAACCTTTTCTGAGGGCTGTAAAATGCCAAGGGTCTGGGGAATTGCAGTGTGCCAGGAAATCGGATGGAGTGCCCTTTGAGGAGCTCCACATTCCAGCTGCTGAGGCACGTGGTGACAGAGACACAGCCGCTGTGCCTGCACCCAAATACTCCAAATTCTGCTCCCTGGCACTATAAAAACACTGGCTTCAAATCAGGCAGCTGGCTGGAGGAGCAGGAGCTCACACCCCTTCTCCAAATGCTGAGAAACTCTGGGATTCGGGGTGAAAATTCTATTTGCAATATTCACATTGCAAGGAATTAATTGTTCAGAGTTGCATTGTTTGTAATGATCTCCCTCTTTCACAGAGATATATATGGAAAGAAGGTCAGTGCCTCTACGGATTTGTAATGGGGATGTTAAATCCTTGTTAGAGCAGGAGGCACAGGCCAGGATGAGATGAGCCAGGCTGCCTCCAACCTTCCTGGAATGGCGAGGGATTGGCACAAGGCCCTTTTAGGGCTCTGTCTCTTTAAAATGATCCTCAGTTTCTCAAAAGAGGCTGAAAGACAATATTGTTTGCTCTAATTAATGGCCTCCCCAGCTCAGGCACCAGCCCTAGGCAAATCCACCCCAAAAATCCCCTGGAATAAACACTACCACTTTGATGATAGCTAGGAGGTGACTTGCCTTGCGTTACAGTAAATTGGCATGTGGGAAGAGCAAACCAGCCTCGCCACTTCCCAGCTCCCTCTGGAAAGCTCCTGTGCAGCCTGGGATCCTCCACCCTCCATCTCCAAGGAACTGGGACAGTGCCCTGCGAGTCAGAGCCATCCCTGCCAGGCTCTGAAGGGCCCATAAGCACCATATGTATAGGTACAAGGAAGCCTATTTTTGGTTCAGCTGCTGTTAGGGTGACTCCAACACCTATAAAGATGGATTAGCTTTGGATATTTCCAGGAATAAGGGTTTGGCACTGGAAACCCTAGAAAAAAAAGCACTTGAATTAAAGCAATGGTGGGGATTTCTTGTATTTGTATTGTACTATTGCAATATTACTATTGTTACAGCTCTGAGGAAGGGAGCATGCATGGCAGGAAGGCTGGAGGCACCTTCACAGGCAGAGCTGATCTGCAGAAGGTGAATGACAGCAAACAGCAACTCCTGACAGGCACAGAGAGGATTCACCCACCTCCAGCACGATGTGATAGCCAGGAATCCCTGGAAAGCTCATTTTCTGCTACACAGGGGGAAGAAAGAAGAGATTAGAAAAGAAAAATGACTCTAAGAGTTGCCTTCAAAACTCCAGTAGCACATTGAAATGTAATCTCCGATTACTTCTTCACCTCCAGAGCTCAGCTCAAATTCCTCCTAACTGTTTCCTTTAGATCAAAGGCACAGAAACTTGAAAAAAAATAATAATCAAAGCAGCAAACAAATCATGAAGGAAAAAGGGCTTCTTAAAGCAGTGAGTGAGCCAGGTCTCCATTTGCCTAAGGAGAGCCCACAGACAGAGCCTTGCAGTTGCTTACTAAAAGATGGGGTCACATGGGAAGGCTCTCGGCTAAATCCTCTGCCCCAAAACCCACATCTAGGCTCAGGTGAGCCTGGTTTAAAGCCTTGCTTCCAAACCGAGCTGCTTGCACTGAAAAACAGCTGGGGGCACAGGAGAAAATCCGGAGTGATTGCCAAGGGCTGGGAAAGGGGTCAGGCACCTTGCCAGAGGTTCCCAGTGGCTGAACCTCACCCACAGTTACCCAGCCCCAATTAGCCTAATGGGAAATACGAGTTTTCATTAATAGACTCCAGGGTGGGAGGATGTCACTGTGTCACAGGTTTGAATCATCTGCTCACTACGAGATCACAGCATCAGTCAAGAATAAATATTTCCATCCTCATCTCAGATTTGTTGTCATCAGAGGCTGATGTGAGTGCATGAGGACCCACAGCCATCTAACATAGGATCACAGAATCACACAATGGTTTGGATTAGAAGGGACCTTAAAGATCATCTTGTTCCTACCATGCTGCCATGGGCAGGGACACCTCCCACTAGACCAGGTTGCTCCAAGCCCCGTCCAGTCTGGCCTGGAACACTTCTAGAGATGGCGAGTCCACGACGTCTTTGGGCAACCTGTGCCTCACCATCCTCACAGTCAAGAATTTCCTCCTAATATCTAATCTCATCCTGCCCTCTTTCAGATTTAAAGCCATTCCCCCTTGTCCTTTCACTCCAGGTCCTTGTCTAAGGTCCCTCTCCAGCTCTCTTGTCAGCCCCCTTTATGTACTGGAAGGTGCAATAAGGTCTCCCCCAAACCTTCTGTTCTCCAAGATGAAAAACCCCAACCCTCTCAGCCTGTCAATATGGGGCACAGCAGGTTTTTTCCCAGATGGCCTAGTGGGAAGCAGCCCTCAGAATGCGTGGGTAATTCATTACCAGCCCGCAGTAATAAATGCTGCACAGCGTATGCATTCCTGACGCGGGACTGATGGGTCTGGCAGCGAGCAGTGCACTCCTGGGGAGTTTCCTTTGCATTAAGTGCTTTTGACACTAATGTTGGTGCCTAAGCAAACACATTAGGATGACTAAAACACCCGGGCTGCTAGGAATCACAGAGCACACACTGGAAATGCATTGGAAGACCAGGACCGAGAGGAGAGCAATGTGCTTTTGTTTTTAAGGCTGGCCTTTGCACGGGTGTATTGAGTTCTGTGAGGTGCCTGTGGGTGAGACAACGACACTTCCTCTCAACACTCCTTTGCTATTTATGAAGTAGACCTAAATATTCTGCATTAAAAAGTCACATAGGTGGATTATGCTCATGTGAAGAGTAATTGGATTTGATTGTGCTCTTTGCTGATACAGGAAGTAAACCCACAGCCTGCACTCAGTAGAATTAGTGTTGTAAGGATGGCTAAAAGGAGAATAAATTCAGCTTCATTGCCCATATTTCCCAGTGCTACCGCACAGCACTAAAGGTTTTGTTGCTCAGATCTGCAGCCCAGATATTCTCATTTGGAAGAACCTGAGATTCCAGGGATTATAAAGGATGTGTGGGAGTACTAGGCAGATCTCCATGCTGAAGATGAAAAAGACTCCCATAGAAGTACTTCATGGCCTTTGAAACAAGAATAAAGCATGCAGGATATTTTTAGCAGCCTGCCTGCATTTGCCAACACCTGCATCTGCTGATGGCAGAGGCTCCCCAGCGTCGACACTCAGCACCTCTCGTTGCCACTCCGCTCTGGAGAAGCGATATAAGAAAAGTGGGAAACGACATGCTTGGCTGAAACAGGGAGTGTACCCCTACTAAAGGATCCCTGAAAAATCACCTCTGAAAGACGTCAGGGACGATGGTTCCCCTTCTGCCAACCCGTTTGTGCTCTGAAGATGCCACCCTGGAGCACCGAAGGTTGTATGGTGGAAATGTCCCTCAGGGCATGAGAAAGACCACGGTGGGACTTGTCCATCAAGACTTCACAAGCTCCCTCCTCTGCCCACCTCTTCTCTTGATTAAGGACACAGTTTCTCCAACCAGATCCTCTGTTCTGGACTTCTTTCTGGAAAGCCAAGTGGTAGCTGTTGCCCCAAGACAGCAGCACTACCCAGCTATGGAAATACTGAAGTGATGCGAGTTAAAATTTCTTTGGAACTCACACTTCAAAGCATCATAAAAATACAGAGTGGTTCAGTGTTTTGCATGTTTGCCTACCACTCCAAAGAACAGTTAGGAGCAGGTCGATAAGTGGGGCTTTGTAATTATCCTGCGTGTTTTTTCTCTCACCCCATCTGCCATTAGTTCCCTTAGAAACAGGCACACACACTGGAGTGAAGCATTTTCCCATGAAAAACTATCAACACCAGATTGTGTATGTTCTTAGGAAATTACTTGTTTTTACTTGTTTGGTTTTTTGACATTAAAAATTTGTAGTGTCTGAATTTTCCAGCAAGAGAACCTTAATCTTATTGTATAAGAATTCTCCCAAGCCAGTAATAACATTTCTGAAGGAACCAGTCATGGAAAACATGTTTCTCAGACCTGTTCTCAGGACGAGAAATTTCCTAGGCAAATCTAAAACTCAAAAAAAAAAAAAAAAAAAAAAAAAAAAAAAAAAAAAAAAAAAAAAAAAAAAAAAACAAACCAAAAAAAAAACAAAAAAAAAAGAAAAATTTGAAGCCAAGGGGTTTGGGATAGAGGGATGGCTGGAACTGCTGTTTAAGAGTGATAAATAGGAATTAGTAAGTTTCTGCTCCTAATAAGAAGATTTTCCTGCTTCACCAGGATGGCCAACCTGGTTAGACTATAAAGTGGGTTAGACTATAAAGGGTCATCTCACATGGGAATAAAACTATCAGTTTATAGGAGCTGGGTCATGCAAATCCACACACCACTATTCATCAGTTTTCCAGCTCAGTGAGAAGTCCAGGATGATTTTCCTGGTTGCCCAGTTGGTGTACAGTCCCTGGAATTATTCAGAGTCAGGCTGGGTGGGGCTCAGAGCAACCTGGTCTAATGGAAGATGTCCCTGCCCATGGCAGGGGGTTGGAACAGGACAATCCCTTCCAACCCAACCCACTGTGGGATTTTATGACATCCAGCCCACACACAGGGTGGCTGTGCCCTGCTGTGGGGGGCACTGACACAACTCCTGTCCCCAGGATCTCCCCTTGCTTACCAAGTGTAGCTGCAGGGACGAGCTCTTCACCCAGAGCCCCACATGGAAAATACATTTTGCTGACAGAGTCATATCTCTCAATTCTCCTGTTAGAAGGGGAGACACGAGTTTTGTCTCTGCTAAGGCTTGTGTGTGCAGTAAAAGCCCTTCTATCAACAGGCTCCAAGGAAATGAGCTGGCTACATCCCAACTAAACCGTGCAAGATCCAATCTAACACCTCACAGCTTGCTGGATTATTGTCTGCTTGAGCTGAGGGCATTCAGCTGGAGCAGGGTCTGTGACCAGGGCTCGGGGAAGAAAGGAGTCACGTCACCTCGAGCCTTCTTTTGGGTTTGCCTTTGCTTCTGCCATTGTGCTGTGCTTTGTATTCACTGGACATCCCTTCTCTCCATCAGGGCATCCTCACTCTGCACTCTGATGATCCAGAGAAAGTTTGGCTACAAAGGGAAGAGGAAAAAAAAAAATCATACCTACCAAGGACTGTAAAGAGCAGCATCAACTTGATAAATACTGTTCACTAGTAGCAGTAATGATTTATTGATTTTTTCAGGGAACAGATTAATTTAGAGCCATCTAACATAGATCTTTCTTTTCCTCTGTATTTATTGCTGCTGCTCAAAGTCTTTCGTTGTGATCTATGGGCATGTTGCAGGGCTGAGCACTGCAATAAGCATGGCTGTCCTGGATTATTCGCTTACCAAGGAGGATCTTTGTAACAGGAGGCCAAGGGCAATTCCAATCCCATTCTGAAAAGCCAGATTTCATTCAGGCATCCTTTGAGGAGTAGAGTTTTTCCATCATCTGAAGCTATTGCCTTAATCTAAATTGTTGGTTCAATTGCTATCCATGAATTTAGTACTTAAAGGGATTAGGGCAAAAAAAGCCTTGATTTTCCTTCTGACCTTTTAACGTCATCAGATGAAAGTTGGGACATCAGTAAAGGGATTTTAAGTCAATAATTGTTTTGTAGTGATGGTATGTTTGTAAGCCAAACACTATCCCTGCCCTAATCCTTGCTCCCTGTATGGAGCAGAGTCATCTGCTGTAGTCTTCTGCGTTCGGCTTCACAGCAGCCTTGCCAACAGGACAGAACTTGCAAACAAGGCAAGAGAGCAGCGATCCAAATAAAAATTGCAGAGACTATGCTGCTCTGCTGGAGCCCCAGAAAGTTCTCTAAATGGACTGTTGCTGAAATCCTGACCTTGTTCGCTCTTGGGCTGCCCGAACTGCTGCCTACCCTGTAGCCAAGATTAATTAATTCTCATATTGATGTGTCGAGCAACTGCCATGAAACCATAAAACAGGCAGAAAGCTGTCAGCATCCTGTAAAACTTGAGGAGGAGACAGGGAATCAACACGTAGGGATTTACTGAGCGGCGTGCCAAGCTAGCACAGCTTTAATCTCAGGTTGTGTTGCCTGGAAAGAGGCAGATCAGGTACCTCATTCTGCACTGTTACCTTGGGCAAGAGTTAATGGATTTACACAGGCAGAAAGCAGGCACAAGTGAAAGGACAGTAGCTGAGGAAACCAGATCCTTATTCCTTTGATGTCTCTTCTCTTACACCAGGTAAGAAGCTGAACGGAGAAGGCGTCCTTTGGCAGACAGGTTTAGTTACAGCGATGGGCTGTAGGTTAAGATTTCCTCCCTGGCCCTGTGTTGGCTTCCAGTTCTGTCACTTCATACAGTTGCAGCGACGTTGCTGGAGTCAGAACAACTATTTTCGAGTGGTGTGGTTCTCATGGAGGAGATAGAGGGGAAAGCAGAGCAGCTGTACAAGAAACAGCAAGGCCGGGAGGAGCTCCTGTGGCAGGAGCCTCTCACCCCCATCCCCTCAAAGAAGAACGTCCATGGGGGTTGTGCAGCCCTTGGCTATGCTGGGGTCGGGCTAGGTTGCTCGAGCCACAGTGAGGTTGTGACAAGGACCCACAGGCTGCCCACAAGGCCAACTCCAATTCCTTCTTTCTGCTTTTGCAGGTCTGTTCTCTGCCTGCTTGGGAGGGAACCAGCTCTTGCAACATCTCTGCACTTCCCAGCACAATGAGCCCCTGTCAGGAGCCTTCACTTGCTCCGGTACCAAAGCACAGGGAAACCACAGACAAGAACTGTGGTGTTGCAACACCATTGTGCTGTCACAAGTCATCTCAGCTAAAAATAAACTACTGCTAAACAACGTTCCTACCCACTTTCACCAAATGCCGTAAGGAGCACTAACTCAGGGCACAAACAGCTTGAAAAACTATGAGAAGTTTCATTTTTTGCCTCTCTTCTGAGGGTAAGTCCCCCCAAACCCTGTCCTGATTCTCTATCCCGATCAAGTACCCTGGAGCACCTGTGGCTTCTCCACAAGCTCTCCAACGTGCAGATTTTTTTCCCTGCTCTCCTCACTTCAGGGTTCTCATGGAGCCCCAGGAGGTCACATCCCCACGTGGGGACAGGAACAACCCTCACCTTTGCTTTAAGCTGAGTTGGAGAGCCCTGTGAGCTCTGGTTCTTAGCTCACCAGTTCATGTTTCGTGGTGCTATGCAAGCTTTGCACAGCTTTGCAGGGAGCAGGGAACCAGCCTTGCGGAAAGCTGCCCGCCCGTGGACAAAAGCCGGCAACAAAGCCCAGCGAGCTCTTTTGTCTGAGCCAGGACTGCTCCGTCTCCGGCTTCTGCTGGTACTGGCAGTGGTGGAAAGCCAGGGCAGCTTCCTCAGCTGATCTTGCTCTAGTCTTAGCAGGTTATCTGAAGTTCAGCTCTGCCCCCTGCCCCTGTGTGAGCATGTTGTGTGGTACCTGCCCCGAATCACAGCCACACATTTTCCTGTTGCTCGAAAAGCTGTGCTAGGCAGGCTCCTGTCAGCTCCTCACCTTTTAAAACGAGCTGGAGAGAGTGAAACTGCCCCATGATGCTCCTGAGGACACTTTTGCCGAGCGGCTCTGTGTACATCAGATCCAGTCCCACTGCA